>NC_035433.2:89401368-89743868 GCF_002127325.2 Helianthus annuus
AATAAAGGTTGACCATTTGACCATGATGTGGCAGGTCTCTTTGGCCAGATAATTCTGACTTTGGGCGCCATTCTTATTTTCTTCCCTATTCCTTCATTTTCTTCAATTTTCTCAATGCTAATAAATATCACCGCTCTCTCTCTTCAATTATGTTTCTTACCACCGCCTTCTCTTCAATCGATCCTTTTCAGTTCATCTTCTTCAATCGATTCCTGATACTTTTTTCTTCATCCATATCGAAACTTTGTAAGTGTAGATTGTTTATTTCTTAGTTTAATCCTTTTTTTTTGTCTGAATTTTTTTGGGTTCTTCAAAGTGTTATCTGTAACAAAACCCTAGATCCGGTTGTCATTATAGATTGTTCTTTATGATTATTTGCTCTTTGTTTTTGTTATGCATTTTTGTGTTTAATCATATCACTAAATCGGTTTAACTCTTATGTTTTTGTTACTTTTATTGAATAAATTTCATATTGTTATGTGTATGAAACCCAACCGATTCAAGTCCAGATCTGTTTATAATGTTTATTAACATTATTATTTTGTAATTAGATTTTATGTTTACTCATATTCCAGATCTGTATGTTATTGTTATTGAACTTGATGTTAGATTTTGTTAAAATCCCTAAAATGTTTAGCTGATATCCGAGTTTCATAGTAAAAATTTGTAGTTTATTCCTATTCCATATATTTATGTTATTGTCATTGAATTTGGTGCTATATTTATTCAAATCCATATAATGATAATCTGATATCACAGTTCTTTGTCAAAAACGTTTAATTTTTTGATTGATCTGTATTGTATGCACCATAAAGTATTTGAATATATTGTTTTTAGACATAAGATCTGTTTGATTTGTTGTTTTTTTTTTTAATTTTTTCTATTAATTTTATCCTGTATCTGATTTTCTATCAATATCTGATGCTTTATGATGATTAACATTACTGTTGAATTTCAATATAAAATATGATTATTTATTCGCATTCAAACCTGTTTTTGCAGGTTTATATTATGCCTGTCCCTTCTTCATTAAGGTATATGCAGTTTATATTTCGCCTTTAAACCTTTTATGAAGGATAAGAAATCATGTTGAATGAAAAATCAGTGAAAGTTTTTTGCTTGGAACATTGAGGCGTCGTTGATGTTGCCAAGGAGTCTCAGGAAATGTTAAGCTATATAATTTTCTTACACTCCTCGGCAATGTCAACGACTCCTCAAAATAGTTTCTTGGAATCTCTCTTACTGATTGCTTCGTCGACAGATTGTTTCTTTTTCTCATCACAGATTTCCTGTATATTCCTTAACCGCCCTAACTTCATTATATATGGAAACTTGCCTTTTTGAATGAATAATCTTTAATTTTTTTAGGTAATTTTGGAACCGTTTCCATTTGTACTCCATATATATACAAAATTGTTTTTAGTATAATGTTGCAATCCTTCACTTGAGAAGCGTTTTCTCTTTTTTGTTCATCATCATACCTCCAAATACAAGCATCGGTAAGTATATTGCACCTCTGTTTTAACATTTGTATATTTATTATATATAACCACAAATAGTGTTTTTTGTATTATTTATGTTCTATTTAACTGTGTAACTGATATTTCAAATGGTATTGATATCATTAACCCTAATAACTATTTTGTATTTTGCTAAATACATGTCTTATAAAAATTCTGATTCAACTTTTTGAAACGAAAAGTATGTTATGTATGTTTATGAAATTTATATTTAACTATTTTACTATTTATACAATTTATTTATTTTCTTAGTATGGTTATTTTTATGGTATACAACTCATTCTTCAACTTATTCATTAATCCTTTGTTTGTTACTTATTTTTTTTTTTGAAGTATATTAGATTTGATGTCTTTTTTTTATTGTAACCTGTTTTTTGCAGTTTTTTACTATGGGCGAACGTTCATCAAGGTATTATGTGGATAGTTTTTAATTTTCTAACAATCCCTTTGACGTGTTATATTTTATTAACATTGTATTGTGTAATTCGGTTACAGTGGACCCTGGTTCTGTAGGGTAATGAATCGAGCAGACCAACTTATTCTGGTATAGGAAGATACTTTTACTTTACTTATTTGTGTTATCTTCCTTTTTCATATTTTTAAAAACATATAATTATTATTCTATTTTTTAAATCAATTGAAAGTATTTACAATTCATTTTCCCTTAAATTCTATGATTAGTCCATTCCGGATGATGCGGCTTCCAAACTGTGGGGTGTTGACAAATGCCCTACTAATGTTATGATACACAGTGAAGATGGTCGTGACTTTAATGTTTTCTTAAGCGCGTCTAAAGGGAAGTTTTTTTTTCTTTCGTGGTTGGTCCAATGTTGTTGAACACTTGGGACTAACTCAGGGATGTTTGGTAGTATTTAATCCTTTAGATCATGCTACGTTTAAGTTAATGACTTACAAAGATGGTGTTAGTCGTGGGTCTTTCTGGACATATATGCAACCTCCATCATGCAATTTTTATGTAAGTTAAATGTGATTTTCTTTTCCTGATATATTCAAATATTATTTATTTATTTATAGATACTAACCTTTTACTTTTTTTTAACATGCTACAGGTCATCCTGAATGTATTTTCCCCAAAAGTTACGATTTTTCGTCAAATGATGTAATCTCTACGGTTATGATCGACAACCAAATGTTTAACGTTTCCATTTTAACTAATGACGGCAAAGTCGGTTTTTCCGCTGGTATGGATGTAATTATTAGTATGTTTCAGTTGGAGGTTGGTTGTTATTTCTTATTCACCAAAGGATTTGGACATTTTTTCTATATGAAAGTCTTTGGAAAAACCGGGGTTGAAATCACATATCCTAAATTACATGTTGATGAGGTAATTAAATATATGTACTTAATTCTATGTTTTATACATATCAGCCTGAAATTCATCATTTGTATTTAATTTGCAGATTGAGGTTGCTCCAATAGATGTTGACAATGAAGTTGAAGAACAAGTACATGGTGGTGTTATTCGGTTTGTTCGTACTGCCGGTGATGATTATTTTGTAAGTTTTCATATCATCTTGAAAACTGATAAAACACATAAGTTTGATGCGAATTTAATTTACTTAATGAATATTAATATTTTTTTATTCATTTTACTTAAATACAGAGAATTCCTAATCCTGTTTCACATATGGCTGCTTCATGAAGGGTTAAAAGATTTGACCATAAAATTTTTGCATCTGGACCCGCCACAGCAGATTACTAACGGTACCAGACGTGAAAGAAGACCCAATCGTCGTGGTTATCGTTACGCTTTAACCTCTTGGAAGAAGTTCATGAAAGCTGCTCAAATTAAGGCCCGTGACCAGGTTCACTTTTATTTTGATGAAAATGAGCAGGTGTTGACTATTGAGAGGGTTGTACGTTACGTTAACCGTAGTAATTAGATATGATGCAATTATGGCAGGTTTTTTGTCCTTCGCAGTTTTTTTGGGTTATAACATTGGTTTTTGACTTTATTTCAAGATTTTATATATCTTTCGATCTATTTTTTTTTTAACCACTGTCAGAAAATAGTTAAGAGTATAATCTATTGTTTTACTAATTTGTATTCCCACTGCAACATCTTATCATAGATAAACGATGGTATTGTTGATTATTGCTGATTATTGTTTTACAACTGAATATATTTAAAGAACAATATATAAACTAACTCTGCATATATTAAAAAGTATTATGAACTTAGTATTATATCTTTAATATATTACACTATGATGTTACATTATAAACATTTTTTTTAAACATACCATAATAATTTTTTTATTATATATAATAATTGCCGAAAGTCATGTACGACATATTAGTTTGCATATTTATAAATGTTTTCATTTTTTTGAAAATTAATATTAATATTCATTAAGTAATTAAATTCGCATCAAACTTATGTGTTTTAACAGTTTCAAGATGATATGAAAACTTACAAAATAAGCATCACCGGCAGTACGACAAACCGAATAACACCACCATGTAGTATACTTAGTTATTCACATTATATGGATATGTTCATCAATGTTTAATATGTCATAGTTCAATGCTGACTTTAAAACTGCTAAAGTTTTAAATGTTCCTTAATTTCAAATTCAATAAAAGGTTAATAATGAATTTAATATTGACAATGCGTATAATAAGTTAGTTAGTTTACAATTCTTTTTATAATTTTTAATGACATATTACCATATTTCTGGAAATTTATTTGATTGACTTTATTTTTAGAAAACACCTCCATATTACATATTTCCATTTTCATCTTATAGTATAATTGATTTTGTTCGATATTGTTGCATTTATACTACACAATCTTTTCTTAATTTAATTTGTCTACCTATTATAAATATTCTTTAAACATTTCAAATTGTACTCAGTTTTATCTACTCAGCATTTTCTACATCATTTTTCATACTCTTTGGTAAGAATACCAATGAGACTTCTAGACTATATTGCTTTATAATTTATTACAATTACAATTACAATGTGTTATTATATAGTGTTTGTTTACTAATCTTTACTTTGAATTTTTTGCAGAAATGGAAGAAGGTGCAATCACATTGTTGAATAATTTGGACCTCAATGTTGATAACTATACCATAAGAATACGCATTGTTCGTTTGTGGACAAGAGCTGATTTCAATAACGCTAGAAAAGTGTATTGTTATGATATGATATTCATGGACAGTGAGGTAAGTGTTCATATACGTATGTTATATTTTAACTTTATATACTGTTAGTTGTCAAATTACTTATTATTTGTCTAAAATAATGTTGTTGTTTGGCAGGGAACAAAAATGCAAGCTTTTGTTTTGGCTAAAAATGCAGCTGGATATCAACATCTTTTGGAAGAAAAGCGTTGTTTGACTATTAGAAATCCTTCATTGGGTGAGAATCGTCAGAAGGTGAAGTACGCTAACGGTGGTTTGAAGATTAACCTTAATAACAACACCGTTGTTGAGGAATGCCACGAGGCTATTGGTTCTGAATGGGGTTTTGATTTTACTCCCTTTGATTCAGTTGTGGAGGATCCAACAGTTGACAACAAGTTTTTTAAAAGTCCAATTGGTATGATATACAATTATAACTATTTAACTAAACACAACACATTTTTTACTTTATTGACACTATTTCATTTTTATAAACAGATGTAATCGGTTTTGTGGTCAAAAGTTTTCCCTTCGAGGTAGACACAGAAACTAATAACGGACAAAACCAGAAGAAAGTCACCTTTATGCTTGAAGACCTGAAGTATTTATTTATTTTTTCCTCTATTTTATTGTTTAATATATTATTTTTCTATATTATGTACTCTGAACTGCTATTTTGATTTTATTCATTTCAATAATGTCCAGCAATAAGCAGATTTTCGTGACGCTTTGGGACGGTTATGCGGATCAAATAATGGAGTATGAGAGCAACAATCGAGGTGAAAAAAATGTCGTCGTAATAATTCAGTTTGGGAAGTACAGATTCTGGGGAGGTATCGTATTACTTCAAATATATTGTGTTTCTTTTTCTTTATGGTTACATTTTGAATAATTCTTTGCATTATTAAAATAATTGTATATATATGTTCAGGTCATTTGTCTGTTTCAAATTTGTATACTGTCACCCGAGTCTTAATTAACAGTGATATTGATGAGGTTGCTGACTTTAAACAAAGGTTCACTATCCTAATAAGTTATTTTAAATTTCCTATGCATTTCTGTGAATCTAAATTTTTAATTTTTATTTTTTAATAGATTTATCGAGAAACTTTCTCCCGAAATGTCTTCCAGTTATTCTGGCCTAAGTTCTTCTGTTGCGAAGTCTGCCACTGAAGAATTTCTTTCTGACCTCACCTTTTTTCCCATTGGGTCGTTAACCTCAATAGATACGGTAACACGGATAACATATACTTTTTATATGTTTTACACTATCAATTTTTTTAATACATTATATATATCTTAAACACAGACTAGGTTTGTTGTCATTGTTGGCACTATCAAGAGTTTTGCATCCAACAATGAGTGGTTTTACAACGCGTGCACAAACTGCAACAAAAAGGTTTCAACCGTTACTGTTGTTAAAGAAAAGCAGGATGGTACTGATGGTTCTGAAGAGGTTACTGTCTTAGAATGCAAGACTGATATTTGTAATACAAGGACCGTTACATCAATTCCACGGTAAATATTAACCATTTTTTTTATTTGTTGTCAAAATAAGTTAATCTCATTTATATTTTTTTCAGAATTAGGCTTTATATACGTGTCCAAGATTGCACTGGTATTGTGAGTCTGAACATTGTTTGAGCGTGAGGTGACAAAGCTTTTGAAGGTTAATGCTAATCAGCTTTTAGACAACAACATTGAAGTATGTAGTAAATAATTCATTTTATCATATATTTTTTTTATTTTAAAAATATTAATTATATTTTATTTTTCAACAGTTAGCAAACGAAGGAAGCTTCCAAATGAGCTTAAATTCATTACTCAATATGAAGTTTGCCTTCAAGATTGCTGTTTCTTCTTTTAACATCAGCAAGAATCTGATGGATATTCAGTCTCCAAGATAATGACTGATAACCGGTTGTTTTGTCCGAGCTGGATAAACATTTGACACTATTCAGGTATACTTATTCCAATTCACCCTTATTATATTATTACAATCTTCCATCAATTGTTTAATTACTGATTAAATTGATATATTGTTTTAACTTAAAATAATTACCAAAAACAGCCTATTGATGAGGAAGCCGTCAATGTCGAACATCCGAATTTCAAATCGTAATGATTATTTGCCTGTTAAGGTTTAGTATCGTTTACCTTATTTATTATTTCAACTTTAACTCATTATATGTTAATTGTATTTCCAAACTCATACCTAATTATTTCATTATTTATTTAACTAGGATTCTATATCCCCAAACGGGAGACGATGTAACCCCTTGCTCAAATGTGTTTAAAGTTGGCTTTACAACATCGATTGATCGGATGGATGCTTGAGTTTTGATACGAGCAGCGAGCGTGACTTGAAGCGCAATTTGGAAACCGTGTATGATGTGGATGATGTATCTTCTCAGTCTTCTTCGAAGTCGCGTAAAGATGGTGGTTGTGGATGCAGTTCTTCTAATTCCAAAGAAAGAAAGTAGTCACCTATATTTCGAACATTTGATTAAATCGGCTGTTTTTTTCTTAAGTATTTGGATATTTATGTTTATTTTGACAATTGTTATAACTCGGTGGTTGATTTTTCATGAACATGGTTGTTTATTGTTTAGTTTTTTGTTATGTATATCAATGTTTATTTTGCTAATTTATTTTTCTAATCCCGTTTTTTGTTTCTTATACATATGACATCATTATTCTTTTTGCTGTATAACATTTTAATAATATGTCGTTTGAGTATTGATATTATTATTTAAAATATAAGAGCTAATATGATATTGTATAAATTGGTATTTAGAAAAAATTACATAGTAATAAGATAACAACTTTTAACGTTATTTAAATATTTAAAAAAATAATCCCTTCTTTAAATAATGAATCTTACTTAAAATATAGTACCCAATATGAGAATTCGTTAATTTGGCAAACTTAGATATTTTTTTTATTAGATTAAATTTTTATATTATTTGTATTTTATTTAAATATAACGTAAAATTTTATTATTGGTTGATATTTGAATTAAATTTTACTATACATGTAATTTAATGTATTTAAGGAATTTATTTTGATACATTATAAATTTTTTAATATACACTTACCATAATTATTTTATTACTTTACTTATTTGTGATATCTTCCTTTTTCATATATTTAAAAACATATAATTATTATTCAATTCTATTATGTAATGTAAAAGGTTGTTTGTGGTAATTATAGATTAAATCAATTTATTTTGTCAGAAATCAAACTATAGGGGATGTATATGTAAATTTCAATATGGCGGTTCTAAATAATGACTTTCTCCTTACCATACTCTACCATCAAATCATCCTTCTTATCACTCTTATCGTCCCTAGGAGAACTCAATATTGGCAACCGGATCTTATCATCGGATTATCTCCGGAATCATCATTCATTTACTTTTCCGGCAACCGAAACTAGGGTTCTAATCTTCACTTAAAGGTAACAACATTTATGTTCCTGTGATTGTCATAAACTTTACTTTTAATCTTTTATATCTTTTGATTTTATACCACTTCATTGTTGTACTTATAAGGTTAACCATTAATATTGTTGTTTTTTTGTAAGATTAAGTCTTTAATTGTATAATATATACTGTTGTAGTTTAGTTTTGTTATGCTATGTTCAAAGTTGTTTATATATCGGATTATCGCCGGAATCATCAGATATAATGGGTTTCCGGCAACCGAAACTAGGGTTTCTAATCTTTACTTAAAGGTAACAACATTTTATGTTCCTGTGACCGGTCATAAACTTTAATTTAAATCTTTCCAATCTTTGATTTTATACCACTTCATTGATGTATTTCTAAAGTTAACCATTAATATTGTTGTTTTTTTGTAAGATTGACTCTTTATTTGTTTGAAATATACTGTTGTACTTTAGTTTTGTTATGCTATCTTCAGCAATTTAACTCTTTATATAAATGTTTGTTCATGAAGAAGTATGTAATCATTTGCTTAAATTTTGATAGATACTGGTATTAAAAATTTTAATTGCTGATGCACCAAATTTATTTATAATATTTTATCTATATTCATATAAAATTATAATTTGTTAATCATATAAATATGAGTTTTTCATTATTTTAGTCCGTCATTTTTTGTAGTCCAAGCAGTGTTATGTATATATTGTTTTTTTGTTGTATACTGTATATATTAGTGTTTGCTAAACTACGAGAATTTGAAAATAAATTATTGTTGCAGGTATCAAAATGTATACTTCATTTGTAAAGTATCTTCTAAACCCATCCTCATTGAGTATAGTAAGTAATCTTTATTTAATATATAATTCCGCTGCTAGACTAATTTAATGTTTAAGTTATTTTTTAAACTTATAATACTAAATATACTTAATATTAATATTAATATATATACAGGATGTCCCTATCCGATTTGTTAATCAATTCTACGGAGAGGATTGGGCCGATAGGAAGATGCGTATATATCACTCAAGTGGGAAAATTTGGGTCGTAATGTTGAAACGATTAAAACGTATGCCAGTCTTAACTGACGGCTGGGGAGAAGTTGTTTCAGATCTCAAACTTCAGAAAGATTGTCTCCTGTCATTTCGTCCCATGAACCATTTTGGTCTCTATCTTTCATCTTATGTTAATGGCGTATGTGAGCAATCTTATTTCACAATTAATCGTCATCTAACATTGGGTTATACGGTACGTAATTTCATTAAGTTTTCCTTAAACTTTATATTTAGCATGTATTTCTTTTTTAATAATATAACCTACATAGTCAACATTCAATTTGTTATGTTTCATATTAAGTAGATGATTGAAGAATCTTTTGTCCAACAATGTTTTGGAGACGATGGAATGGCTGGCTCATATGAGGTTAATTATAAGGGTTCTCCGTGGACGGTGTCAACAAGTAAGGTTAATTCAAACTATGTTTTCTCAGAAGGTTGGACTCAACTTTGCAACGATCTTGGCGTTCAAGAAGATGATTTATTGGTTTTTGAAAAAATTAATGATGTTATGTTTGGTTTAACGGTGTATCGAGACGAGGTTGAGATAAGGTTGAGCAAGAAGGTTGAATCTGATCATGATGATGATGATGTAATTCAGATATCCAGGGCTGATTACGATAAAGCGCTTTTGGAGGTTCGAATCTATTAGGTATTATACTTTGTATCCATTTCTATTCTTCTATTAATTTTTTTTTAATATGATTTTTTCAGGACATAGAGGTAGATGATAACCAGCCCACATCTGTTAAAAGTACATCAGTAACAGTCCCGACAAGTACACCGAAGAAGGTTCATGTTAAAGAGACGTTGAAAGTAGGTGATGGCTTACATTTCACGACAAGACAAGATGTAAGTTTACATACTCTATTATATTGTTATATTAATTTATTTATGACAATTGCCTATTACAAAACTAATTATTTGAATTCAACCTACAATTAACACATACGAACATTATTACTGATACTAAACCAATGGTTGCATTTATATTATTACTTTTATACTTTTTTTGTTTGTTTCTTTGTACAAATACATAGTTTAATCAATTTGCCTTATCAGTAACACCATGGAATAGTTTCAAATAGCATAATAGTTGTATTCGAGTTTTTTGGAACTTCATTGTTTATTTCTTTGGTTTAGAAGTCAAATATTTATTAAATAAACATGACAATGTACAATTAATTTAACAACTTTATTACGTCTGAAAAATAACATCCAACTTTATTAGATCAATTAGAAGGTGAGTCTTGGATGTATATTTTCCTTTTTTTTTTAAATATTAGTATAGTTTTTATATGTAATTTGATGCTGACAGATTTTGGCTTTAAATTATAAAAACATAAATGAATGAAATAAATTTCATGTTCTCACTATATTATTTCATATCAGGTCAAAGGAAAGGGAAAAGGTAAACTTTCTGTCAACCGATCCGTCAAACTTGATAATTTCAACCAACAATGCAAAGGCCGAAAACGTTATACAACATCTGATCAAACTGTCAAGGTATTAAATAATTTATGTATTTTATATTAAGTGTACTAATATCCGTTTGTATTTTACATTATTTTCCTTATAAAAGGCAAAGAAATGCTTAACTGTTGATAAAAATGTGTAGCATCCAAAGAAGGGTTCAACGAAGGCAAACAAAGTTTCCCGTATCGGCATTCATCCAGAATATTTCGACTTTAGCCGTAAAGCTGAATATATGCTGGTACTTTTTCTTTTATACCTGATCAACCATTAAAACTTTTATTATTGTTTATATTTGCTTATAGTTTTATTCTTTCAACGCATATAGCGGCTTCCGGTGGAGGTTGTTAATAGAGCCGGCCTGTCTGATAGATTGCAACCTATATCTGTCCAGAACTTGAATGGTGATGTTGAAGTTTATGACACAAAGACAGAGTTAAACCGTTGTACGTTACGTTATGCTGTGGATGGATGGAGGAAATTTATGGATGATAACCAGTTGCAGTTTGGACACATGTTGCATTTCACATTTGTAACTTCACAGAGGAAGATTGTGCTGAACGGTGTAACTTCAATATAATCAAGACTGCTATAAAGTGTGTTTAAAACAGCCATGGTTTGGTTAGTTGTTTGTTAGTCTTTTGAATGGATTTTTTTGTTGGTTGTGGTTTTGAACATGAAAAATTTGCGTCGTTTCCCATGGTTAACTTTATTTATATCTTTTGTAATGATACTAATATGACTTATTTTGTAATAGTTTTTAGATTTTGTTAGTGTTTTATATGTCTATTATAGTAAGTAATTACAATCTTCATAGTTACACAGTTCATATCTTTTATTTATTTTGAAAGATGTTATAAATCTCAATTTCCTAAAAAAAATTTAATATATGGCAATCAAATTCATTTATGGAAACATAATCATAACAATTTAAAAACTTCTAAAATTAACGTATTACATGAATATATTTCCATTTTTTATATTCTATCTCTATCTCTATATATTATTAAAGACTTCTTCCAATTTGTTATTTCTATATCCCCCTTTCATTTCGTATTGGATGATTCAATAAGAATTGATCAAAACACTCATTTTCCCTTGATTATTTCAACCTCGGTATTCAACATTTCAACTCGGTTAGTTTGTTCAGTTTGTATTTTTGTCTATTGTTATTTAATCATTTAGCATCTTATTTGTATATGTAAGTATTTTTGTTAAATTGTTTATATGAATCTTTATTTACGATTGATTGATTAAATATTACTTAATACGTGTTTCAACATACCAACTATGTAATTTAACAATTCTTTTTCTAAATTCATAGCAATGCCTAAACGACCAAAAATTGTGTCCGTATCCAATGACGTTGATAAAGAAAACACTCAGCATGGTAAGTTATTTAAAGTTTTATAGTTTTTTTACCTTCTTAGTTCTTTGAGTATATAGATAGAGATGTATATTTTTTTATACGCAGTTCACCGGAATGAAAACACATCCTCCGACATTGTTAACGGTATAGCACTAATTATTTTATTGTCCCTTTTTATTATTTTAGACCTTCTTACTAAGTTCACTATTACGCTAGAATTTTTTATTAATTCTTCATTTTTTTTTGTGTCTCTTAAAAGTTCGACGAGGCAGAAGACCTTTATCAAGCATAACGAATGGTATTATTTTATGTATATATTTTTTTAACAAAATGAGAATTATTTGTTCCTTATCTACAACTAACTATTTTGATTTGTTATTGTTTGTTCATTATAATTTTTTCATTTTGTCTACGATTTTATAATAGTTGTCCTCCCAATTGTTACTCGAGACGAGGCATCTCATAGAAGAAAATTAAGAAAATTAATCTTGGATAATAAGAAATCAAATGTGGGAACTACATCGTCATCCCTCAATATTGATTCCACTAATATTAATTCCACTTCCACTCCGTGTGTTACATCTGATAACATAGTCAACAAAATTGGTTTTCACAATTTTGAATCCACTCCTGAGGTGACTAATAATGTTAATTCAAGTCTTTCAAGTATTGTAACAAGTAAGTATTTCTTTTTCTTAATGTTTTTATATTTGGGAATATGTTCTTATTGTTTTGCATCGATATTTTTAATATGCTTTTTTGTCAATTGTAGCAGGTAACAATATTTGTAGTACCAGCAATCGTACAACGACAAAAAACGTTATTGAGAATAATATTTCAACTGGCATCACATCAACCACCTGCACATCATCATTGAACCGTAATTTGAAAAGGCTATCATCTGGTAAACGTAAGTTGGTATCCAAACCACGTATTTCGTCTCCTATACCAATGATTGACTTGACCACAGATGAAACCGTAGTACGAGATCCTTATAAAGGTGTTTCTACAGGTTAGGTTTGTTGATAAGTAGTGCTACATATTGTAAAATTAATAAGTCTTAAATACGTATATCTTATTATTGTAATGAATGTTGTATATATAACTATAATGTTGTATGTTTTAACAGATTATTTGGATCACGGTGATCAATTTATTACTTGTGAAGTTTGTTATGCAAAGTTATGGGACGCAGAGAAAGGAAGCGGAAAAAAAGAGGGTGGCAAAATATGTCATATGTTATGTTGTGGTTATGCCAAAGTTGTCTTACCGGATTACAAAACCGCGACACCTTATTATAAAAGTCTATTCATGTCAAATGACAATGAAAGCAAGCACTTTTTGAAGAACATTCGACGTTACAATTCTATGTTCGCGTTTACCTCAATGGGTGGTAAGGTTGACCACACTGTGAATACTGGTAATGCTCCTTTTTGCTACAGAATTAGTGGTGAAAATTACCATTCTATTGGTAGTCTTGTGCCACCAAACGGAGGGAAGCCTAAATTTTGTCAGTTATACATATACGATACTGAAAATGAGTTGGCAAACAGGCAATCAGTTTTTAGGTACCAGTCATGAACTTATTTTATTAATAACATTTATTTTAAGTGTATATTTACTTAATATATCAATTTGATGAAACAGGTATTCAGACAATGCTTCCTCATCATCCGCTTCAGATGAAACCGATAACAAGCTGATACAACAAATCAAAGCAATGTTTGATGCCGAAAATGTGCTTGTGAAAATTTATAGGATGGTTAGAGATTGCTTCCAACAAAATCCTAATACCACTTTAAAGCTTCGCCTTATTGGCAAAAGAGAACAAGATGGTCGGACTTATAACTTACCTACTTCCTCAGAGGTTGCTGCTCTTATTGTTGGAGATATCGATAACGCACTTGAGAAAAGAGATATCGTTGTCGAGACACAAACAGGTTCATTAAAAAGAATAAGTGAATTGCATCCATCCTATCTTGCACTTCAGTATCCTATTTTGTTCCCATATGGAGACGACGGTTACAGAATTGACATACCACATAGGGGTGTCATTGATGTTACTAACAAGAAACGTCCGAATTGTACAATGAGAGAGTTTTTTGCGTATCGTGTACAAGATCGTAGTAACCAGTTTTCATTGATTCTAAATTCTCGACGGTTATTCCAACAGTTTTTGGTTGATGCTTATACGATGATTGAGAGCGAGCGACTTAACTTTATAAGATTTCAGCAACAAGATCTCAGGTCTGATACATATGAGAATATCCGGAAACTAAGATATAACGGCCAACAAGATTTGTCTAAGGTTGGAAAACGTATTTTCCTTCCATCTTCCTTTACAGGCGGGTCACGATATATGATGCAAAACTATCTTGACGCAATGGCAATTTGTAAATGGTATGGTTATCCAGACTTTTTTATAACCATTACCTGCAACCCCAAATGGCCGGAGGTTCAAAGGTTTCTTAAGGACACAAATCTTAATCCGGAGGATAGGCCTGATATTTTATCTCGAATTTTTAAAATAAAGCTGGATGCAATTTGTAAAGATTTGAAAGACCGTGATTTGTTTGGAAAAGCTTCCGCTGGTATGTTTATAAATTTACTTTTTTAAAATAACCTTAATTACATTTACAACGTTTTTTTTTTTTTTGTAGTTGTTTACACTATTGAGTTTCAGAAGCGAGGATTGCCTCATGCACATATGTGCTTATTCATGGAGAATGATTACAAACTTCCAACTGTAGACCATGTTGATCAGTTTATTTCTGCAGAAATCCCTGATTTAAACCAAGACCCTGAACTATATACGCTTGTGAAAGACCATATGATTCACGGTCCATGTGGTAATGCTAGAATGAGCTCTCCATGTATGGTTGATAGAAAATGTTCAAAAGGTTTTCCCAAGAAATTTCAAGATCACTCAACCTTGGATTCTAACGGATTTCCCTTATACAGAAGAAGAGATAACGGTTCCTTCGTTTTAAAAAATAAAATTCAGTTAGACAACAGAAGTGTTGTACCTTATAACAAAAAGCTTTTGAAAAGATATCAGGCGCATATAAACGTTGAATGGTGCAACCAAGCGGCGTCAATAAAGTATTTGTTCAAGTATATTAATAAAGGTCCTGATAGAGCAACAGTTGCTGTGGTTCCGAGCAACAATGAAAACGAACAACCAGAAAATGATGAAATTAAAGAGTATTATGACTGTAGGTATATATCTGCGTGTGAAGCGTCTTGGAGGATTTTTTCTAATGAAGTTAATTATAGGAGTCCTTCTGTTATGCGTCTTCCTTTCCATCTTCCTGGACAACAAACAGTTTGTTTCGGTCCTGATGAAGATATTAATCAAGTGCTAAACAAACCATCTGTGAACTCATCAATGTTTTTAGCTTGGATGCAACGTAATCAAGATCCTAACGACCATGTTGCACGTACACTAACATACGTACAGTTTCCGCGTTTTTATGTTTGGAAGCTTGACAAGCGTATATGGGTTCCGAGAATAAAAGGAAAAACAATTGGAAGAATTCATTCTGTTTCTCCTTCTACCGGTGAAGCGTACTATTTAAGAATTCTTCTTAACAAAGTTAAAGGACCAACATCGTTTGATGATATTAAAACAGTTAATGGTCGAGTGTACGATACTTTTAGAGATGCTTGCTATGCGCTGGGTTTGTTGGATGACGACTCTGAGTATATTGAGGCCATCAAAGAAGCAAATATATCAGGTAGTGCAGGTTATATTCGCAATTTATTCGCCACCATGTTACTGTCAAGCACATTATCTAGACCTGAAGTTGTCTGGGAAAGCACATGGAAGTATATGACAGATGATTTTCTGTACAGATTCTCAAAGTATCATCGTGTTTCAGGTAAAATTATAAATTTCATATTATTGTTTTTTGACAGTTACAAAAAATTTACCATTAAATTGATATGTGGTTTTGATTTTTCACAGGTTTATCAATTCCTGATGAGCAACTAAAGAACTACGTTTTATGCGAAATAGAGAAGTTTTTAACTCGGAATAATTCATCGCTTCGGAGATTTTTATCAATGCCTTACCCGGATACTTCATCTTTAGATAACTTTCGCTGCCGATTGATTAACGAAGAGCTTGCTTATGACAGAACAGAGTTACAAAATGTTTATCAAGGTCAGGTGAATTTGTTAACGGATGAACAACGTGCAGTATATGAAGAAATTATGAACGCAGTTCATGGAAACAATGGAGGAGTATTTTTTGTTTACGGTTATGGCGGGACCGGTAAAACGTTTTTATGGAAAACATTATCTGCTGCAATTAGGTCAAAAGGTCAGATTGTATTAAACGTTGCATCTAGCGAAATTGCATCATTGCTGTTGGAGGGAGGAAGAACGGCTCATTCTAGGTTTCATATACCTTTGAATCTTAATGAGGATTCCGTTTGTCATATAAAACCAGACGATGATGTAGCTAAATTACTACAGCAGACCAAACTCATTATATGGGATGAAGCTCCTATGGTTCATAAACATGCATTTGAGGCTTTGGATAGAACTATGCATGACATTTTCAATATATCTAATCCATCCAGGTCTGATGTTTTATTTGGAGGGAAGGTGATTGTATTTGGTGGTGATTTTAGGCAAATACTACCTGTTGTTCCAAACGGTGGACGTCAAGAAATTGTGAATGCCTCATTATGTTCTTCTTATCTGTGGAGTAAGTGTAAGTTGTTGACGTTATCTAGAAACATGAGGTTAACTGTTGGAAGACCATCATCTGAAGTTGAAGAGATTAGTAATTTTGCAAAATGGTTGTTGGACGTTGGCGAGGGAAATGTTGGTGGTTCCAATGATGGAGAAGCAATAATTGAAATACCACCTGAGCTTTTAATTGATAGCATATCTGATCCAATTTCTAGCCTGATTGATTTTGTTTATCCGTCAATCTTGGATAATTACAATGATCCTAATTACTTTAGTACAAGAGCTATACTTGCGCCTAAGAATGAGGTTGTTCACGAGATTAACGACAGATTGTTGGCAGTTTTCCCTGGTGAAGAAAAAGAGTATCTTAGTTCTGACAGTCTATGCCCTACTGAAGATGGCAATGTTGATCACCAAAATATATATTCTCCTGACGTGCTCAATGGTCTCAAAGTGTCTGGTTTACCAAATCATAGGTTAGTCCTTAAAGTTGGCGTTCCAGTAATGTTGTTGCGAAATATTGACCAACGAAATGGTTTGTGTAACGGTACAAGGTTAAAGGTCACAAAACTTTACAGCCGTGTTATTGAAGCTGAGATAATTTCTGGTGGTAATATTGGTTCTCGGACATTCATACCTAGAATCAATTTGGTACCTTCGGACCGAAAGATTCCTTTTGCATTTCAAAGGAGGCAATTTCCAATAACTGTATGTTTTGCAATGACGATTAACAAAAGCCAGGGACAGTCGCTATCTAAGGTTGGGTTGTACCTAAGACAACCAGTTTTCACACATGGTCAATTGTACGTAGCTTTATCCAGGGTTACAAGACGAGATGGAATCAAGTTACTAATACTTGACAATGATGGCAGGCCTACAAATAAAACAACCAATGTCGTATATAAAGAGATATTCAATGGATTGTGACTTTTATATTTTTGTCCTTTTTTTTCTTTACGTTATTTGTATCATTTTTTATTATATGCGAAGAAACTTATAACGAAGTATTTACGCATTAAAGTATAGTCACATTCTTATGTAGTATTGAATCAACAGTTATTTCTGGTAATAATATTGGTACATGATCTTTTATTCCAAGGATCAATATTTCTCCGTCCGACAAACTAATTACTTTCAAATTATATAATGTAACCGATTCAGATCAATAACTTATTATGTTAATATATATACATACACATACTAATCAACAACCTTTTATAGATGATACCAACATTACTTACATTCCAAAATATGGTTTTTTTCAAGATATATAACTAATTGTCTTTAAGGTTAACCACTAGCTGCATGTCCATAATAAAAGTAAACACACCAACATAACCACTCATTACATGTCTAAAACAAAAGTAACCATAACATAAGTAGCATAATATAGTCCTGAATTCGAGTACTCAAAATACCTTCTTCATTAGCTTAAACATTTACCTTTCAACCTGCATTAACTTGATCCACGTCTGATAAGATCAGCAGATTTCCTGTGCTTATGAATTTGAAATGCATTTTGTCACCCAGACGAAGCCCATTCTCTTTCATGAACATTGGCCAACCTTCGATTGCATACCTCACATCATCTCCGTTCTTTTGGCGCCTAACATTCATATCCACTGTTTTTCCCTTCATGTTCCTCACTTTTAACACGTGCACTTTGTTTTTTAATCCGCCAACTCTTACAACATTAGCAGGCAATCTCTGCATGAATATGATAATTAACAATTAAACCAGCCTTATGAATGTAATAGTATTACCGTTTATCCATTAGTGTTTAAAAAACATACCATTCTGTTACCTCCCTTTTGTGTAAATTCACAGTAACCATCTTTATCAACAGAATTCTTCCTTGCAACACGTTTTGGTGCAACATCTAATATCTCCAATTTACTGCCTGATATCTTTCTAATATCTTTTTCCTAATTATTACAGACACACATAATGTTTATAATAAAAAATGTAATATATATTTTAATCTCTTTGAGTTCATCATAAAAAAATGTTGTTATACGTACCAACCGACTGCGTGTTCTTTTTCCAACTGTTGAAACGGTTTGCATTTCCACTTCTGTTCCGCATCTCAGCGCCTTACCTTCGTCTGCCTTACAATATCCCTCAGTACGTTTTCCTTTGTTCTTAACCTGTTTACACAATTTCTTATTTTAGACATCAATAACCAAGTAGTAAAAAATAAAATTCTAACATTTTTTGTTGGCAGTTTGTTTATCTCTTCTCTTATCACACTGGACGTTTCCCCCTTTGAGACTTCTTCTCCACCAACGTTCTTACTCCCCTCATCTTTGTAACCACTTTCATTCATCTATTTATCATACAATTATACTTATTAAAATCCCAAAAGCTAATTACAATTTATATTTATCTACATAAATGGATGCTTAATACCTCACACCTAAACAGATCAACTGAATCATCGTCTTCACATAATGTCTGTCATACAATAACATACGTAAGTAAGTGGGATTTTTTACTAAACTCTTATAATTTAGTTTAAAATACTTACAAAGTCAACGTTTTTGTAGTATGTGTCTTTAGGTATCTCCAGCACAGATTCATCAACACTTTCTTCTTTGACGTTCACATCTAACTCAACTCCTCTACGATATATCTTTATCTCAAATGTTGCGTTGTCAGTTTTCGTGAACAACAGTAAATCATCCTCTTCTATTCCAAGATCATGAAATAACTTCGGACAACCTTTTGTAAGAACATAGTTATCATTAATTTTTTCCGTCTCAACTTTCCAACTATGACCTGCTGCATTTATGTTGTAACAGTCGTTCACTGGTTCGTACGAGAAACATTTTGTGACATAAGCTTCTGGAAGCACCTAAAAAGTAATGTAACAGTTTATTGATATATATTTATGTAAATCATCTATATTTCAAGTATGACAATATAAAAAATCATTAAGAAATAATAGTATACTTACTATTATCTTTAAAACGTTGTAACGATTGAATGTTACAAAAGATTCACCACTTATGTTTTCAACAAAGCAACTGATTTCCATACTTTTGTCCTCCATTATCGTTAATCGCAATATCGTCCTCTTTGTCAATTCAAGATCCCTTACTAAATTACTCCATCCGTCGGTTATAACAGATTCCCCACTAACACTTCTTAAGGACACTGGCCAACTTCTACGACTTTCATGATTTATGATTATTTTTTTCCTTTGCCAATATACTCCGTATACATGCTTAACAAAATCAATTGGCAGCACCTGCAGATAAAGTTAGACTTTACATAATTTGTAATACAGGTTATATATATTATTTTTTAAGCTTTATACATACAATTTTTAACGACGATGGCTCTTCTAAGATAGCAATGCATGAGGGACTCATTTTTTAAACCTGCATTATACCAACATATGGTATAAACATTTAGTGTTGAACTTTAATGGATACATATATGTTCATATCAATAAGAAAATTATATTTTAAACAGATGTTCACAAACATTTTGCTGATTCAATTAATATCTACAATATACATATAAACAAGACTAAACAACTTTTCCTGATCATTACATTTATATAGATTATTATAAATAAATAAATGAGTCAATTATTTTTTACCAAAAAATATCATTTTATAGTGTTCAAGATGAGTTAAATATAATCTTACTTTGAATACAATTCAACAAAAAAATGTCTGGATCATAAATTTAAGATGATAATCATATCTATTCAATCATCCAAATCACACTATTAACTAACATTTTTTCTTCATAATAATATCATCAAAATCTATCAACCAAATCAAACTATTAACCGAAATTATATACATTCAAACACATGCAATACATATACTCTTTCTTAAACACAGATAACATACAGAACTTTCGAATTTATGAAAACCTAATTCTGATTTCACGTCTAATTCTTCAATAATCGATGGAAATAAACACAATTCTTGAGTTGTTTGTAATACCGTTGTTAATTTTAGTTTCTAAATGAAAGTAACCATGTTATTACAACTGATCGGAGATGAAGTCGGAACTTACCTTTACCAATTTTTAGAATCGCCGGTGAAGTTTGTCTTGAACCATGTGAAGAAGGTGAGCTTATTTTCAAGAAGTTGATTTGATATATTTGCAGTGATGATGATGATTGTTTTGTTAAAAGATTTTATCATATTTTTTTGCCGGAAATATTTATTAAAAAAAAAGTAATTGGACGGTAAGTTTGGTAAGAATTTTTTACTCTTATATTTTTGACTCAAAAAAAATTAATACCTATTGTTTTGTTTATTTTAGGATATAAAACTCTTATTAGATTATTAGATATTAGATGTTCAATTTTTTTACAACTAATTGTAAATATATTTACAAGTTTAGTAATGTACAACTGATTGTTTTTTCAATTGGTCTGAACCGAATTTGAAGTTATTTGTTACAAAACTCCATGAACCATAAGTTTTAGAGTAAAAAATTTTAAATATATATTGACATCCGAGAATCATATTTCTTACATACACATCATCTATCCACTTTTTTTACATTTGTAGTACGATCAATATGTTTTTTTTATATTATAACTTCAAATTGATATGATAACAACGTATTCTGTTTTCAAAAAGTAAGAAACATGTCATTGTTCAACACTGCAATATTCGCGGGTATTATCAATCGGCATCATTTATCATAATGTTCTAAGGTAGTAACTTTACATTTATGTAGATTAAAATATATCATAATATTCAAACGAAGCTGTAATAAAGAATTTACGTTTCAAAGTATAATTTATTTGTTCTTTAGCCACCCGTGTATTACACGGGTACTTAGACTAGTATTAAATAAAGTAAAATGAAACATTTTTATTGGTTGAAAGTTCTTCTTTTTTCTTCTTACAAAAAGTTTTTTTCTCATTTGAACCCTCCACTTATTATTTATTACCATATACTGTAATTGCCACCATACTTTGTGAAAATGTAGACTCCATAACTTAATTTTAAACTTTAAAGAAACTTGTTATTATCCAAAACCCATCCAACTTGCCTACTTTGCTACCACTAATAGAAAACTAACCAATGTTTATAAAATGAATAAGAAACTTAACCAATGAAAACTATTACATAATTAGCAATTATAGTAAACGAAGGGAGATAATAAATAATTAGTGAATACTAATTGATATAAAATTATAATTAACCCTTAAAAAATCAATCGTATAATTACATATTTTCTTATAAAGCCCATTTGTGGGCGTTATGCGACAAGTGGCGAAATACGTAAAAGAGGGGCGTTATGGGGCTTTATATCACAAGGGGGTGTAGTGGTAAGGGGGTTATATAACCCCTTCAATTATACATACATATGTATGTATATATATATGTGTGTGTGAGTGGGGGGAAACATCCCGGAGAAGATGACGCCGCGAAGATCATCACAGGAGAAGGATTTGCCCACCCCATAGTGCCCGTCGTAGTGGTGTTGCCGGCGCTATGGGAGCGCCATGGTTGGATTTGGCGTAAGGTCGTGCCCCATTAGACATGATCTAAATATGATAAAATCAAATAGCGGAGGTCATTCGTAGTGATTCCTATGCTATATGAACTTATCTATACAATAATACCATTTTGTATTTTTTACCCAACAAACTATTATTATGTTTTGCACTTCTGTTATATTAATGCTATTTAATACTTGTATTTGTTGTATGCAAATCACTCCCCATATACTAGCAAATGAATAGGCAAGTAGTTCAACGAGAACTAGGGTTAATAACGTTACATACTTCGATGAGGGGGCCACCTTACTCGTCACCTCCCCGAGTAGCGTCTGAGTTGAGCGAGTAAATGGGCACAAGTGGTGCGGGTTGGTTTTGCGAGTATAGGAACTTAGATTAACCCACTAACTCATATTATTGAGCTAGGTTGGTGTTCACTCCTATGTGGTTTGAATTTGGTTAGTTGAGATGACAAAATTTTATTAGCTGGTGGAGTGGGTTGATAGGTGGGTGCCCCCTTCACCCTTAAAACCATACGGTGTGGAGGGGCTTGAAACTTTGGCGTTATTCGACATGTAGATTCTACATTAGCGCGCGTTAGAAAAATGACGTGATGGAAAAAAAAAAGGAGGTGTGGGAAAGGGCGTGGAAAGGTGGCGTTATCCAACACGTGGCACATACGTTTTATTTTTAATTTATATTTAAAAATTATATAAAATCTATTAAATTTAAATAAAATAAAAACCAATTTATACTAATTGGTTACATAACTTAAAAATTAAAGACATTACATAACTTAAAAATTAAAGATATTACATAACATTAAAAAATTAAAGTCACGCCCGTACACGTTATGGAATTCAAAGAGAGCGACTTGGATGATGTCGACTTCGTTTAGCTCACCATCGTCGTTGTCCACGCCGTTGAGAATCCTTTCATATCTTGTACAATCAATATGAATCATCCGAAAACGTGAATAAAGTGCATCCTTGGATCGGATGGCCTCACCCCTACGCGTACAAAATTCTTGATAAACTCGTTCCCAAAACGAAGACGTGCGTAACGGAGGCCCTTGGTTGTTCACCACCGTGACCCACGATTCGCATAACATGATGTCCTCTTCTAGGATCCATGTAATAGCTGACACTGTAATAAGATGAAAGTTGAGATATTTGTGAGGGAGTGTTAAGAGTTATATAAAAAGTTGAGTTTTTTTTGAGAGAATGCAATGGTGTATTTATATATAAAAAGATTGAATTTTTTTTGAAAATTTGTTTTTTTTACTAGCCATCGGGTAAAACGGCTACTTCCATGGCCCAATGAAAAGATGACACATATGCACACTTATTAACACAATGCTGGTAGAATTCTCCAAACCCATAACTCAAAGCCGTGGACAACGTCAGGTGCGGTGTGGTGTGGTGTGTGCGGCGTGGAAAGGCCGAAAGACGCTGATCCACGCCCGTACCGTGTGTTCTAACAATGTTTGCTTTGCCTTTGGGTGGTTGTATTCTTAAGGTCATTCTGCTGTTCTAAAAGAAAATTATTTTAAAAACTTAATGTTCCCATACAAGTCACATGAATAATTTTGATGATTTGGAAATGATGCATTCATTTGATTTTTCACTAGCATTCGACTTTTTATAACGATGGTGATGATGATTGCGATAACGATGGTGATTGAGTGTGAGCGATGGTAACATAAAAAGACGATGGCGGTGGTAGTGCTATAAGATGGCTGTGATAGCAATTTTTAAAAATATGAAGAAGATGTTTTGAATCAGATTTCGTATAATAACAACAATAATGATGATAATAATGTTATTATGAAGAAAAAAGACACTACCTAAATTACTAAACTTGATCACTTAAGGTGGTAGCCAATTAAAAGACGGTTAATAAATATATTAGAAAAAGTTTACGAAGTTTAAGAGTTAGATAAAAACATTATTAACTAACAACTCCATTAAAAATTATCTAATAAGTAGTTGATGTAAAGCTAACTCATTTGATAGAGGCTTATGTCTTTTAAAAAGGAGGTCCATAGTTAATTTATAATAGGAGTAACTTTGCCGTAGATTAATCATTTATACGAGTATAACATATTTATTTAATATACTATAAGAAGTTGGATGTATAGTACCAACAATTTTTTATTTTTTATTTTTGTTTTTGTTGATTTTTTGTTTTTATTTAGGGAATATGTCACATAATAGTAATGAAGTTTTAGGAGTGTTCCAATTAGGTCACTGATAAAATTTATTGTTCCAATTAGATCATTCTACTTTATTTTGGTGTTCTAATGCTAGAGATTTTACCTGAATAGCAGGTCATAGTCCTACTTGATACTTATTTAACTTTTTAAAAAAAAAAAAACATGATGACATGGAATAAAAAAAAGAAATATAATAAATCAAAACAAAATCAAAACCCAAAAGGATCAAATATTACACATCGTTGAAATTATATCCTTAGTTGTTTATCTTCATTTATAACTTTTTTAGATATTTTGAAAAAAAAATCACATTTTTTATTTTTTTTCGCATTTTTTTTTAACTTTTCTACAATTTAAAAAAAAAAATTAAACCTATTCGGCATTTTTTTCTAATCCATTTGCCATTAATGTGCCATGTCAACAATTTTTTTTTAAATAAAAAACCTAAATAAATGCCATGTAGGATGGATGACCTTCTATTTAGGTAAAATATCTAGGATTGAAACATCAAATGAAACATGAATGACCTAATTGGAACAAAAAAAATTATGAGTGACCTAATTAGAACACTCTCGAAACTTGGTTACTATTGTACAAAGTTAACCCATTTATTTACTGCTCAATTTGAGCATTGACATTTACAATCCGTCAACTTTTTAAGATTTAGTAATCGAGTTTTACGTGCTTACTTTTTTGTACCTTTCCAGTTGATCTATTTTCATATACGTTCGGTATAAATTCAAGTTGATTTACGTTTCAATGTATTTTTTTTTGAAATGAGTCGAGTGAAATATAATACGTTTTTGTGCTTAGTTCTATCAGTTGGTCTACGTTTTGACAAAAAAATTGTTCGAGAACGATTCGGGTCAAATATAACATGTTTTCGTTAGACGGTATAAATTCGAGTTGCTTTACGTTTCGACGTCGCCGCCACGCTTCGTACCATTCTTTAACTTAAAAATACATTATTTTCTTATGTGCTTATTTTTATTTACATGTCAACATAAATTAAAGTTGGTTTGCGTTTCGAAGTAAATAAGCGGGTCAAATATAATACGGCTTCATGCTTATTTTTATGTAACTTTTCAGTTTGTTTACTTTTTAACGTAAATTTTGTTCGAAAATAGGTCAGATGAAATGTAATACGTTTCATTAAACAATATAAATTCAAGTTACTTTATGTTTAGACGTTGCCACAGTGACGCATGGAAAAATTTACGAGTTAACATATTAGGATTGTGGGTAGGGGGAGGGTAGTTTAGGAATTTTGGAGTGGAAGTAAATGGATGTGGGCCTGTAGGGTAAGGTAAAAAGAACACACAACCCAAGGTGGCAAAAAAGCCAACAAATAATTGGGCCGGTTTGGTTGGTAGCAAGAGAAGAAGGGTGCGAAGTGTAATAACTAAAAAGCACCGACGAAATGGTTGATTGGTAGAGCGGCTTCTTCACATCTAAACACCTCCATAAGATAACTTCCCTTAAATGGGACCTACTTATGTACACATTGTTTTATATAATAATTCCTATATCATATAAACATCACATGGGCTTTTGATGTTTACACTAGGATTACTATTTACAAATGGTTTAACTAAAAAGTGCATAATATTTTGATACGTTACTGTTAGTAGATAATGAGTTTTAACTAGTCCATCATTTAACTATTATGGTATGATTTAACTAAAGATATAAAAAACACAAAAATGTGATTGATTGAAATGTGATGACCCCATCTCCCTAGTCCCTAGTTCCTCACACGCGTTAATGAGTTGGCACCTCCTATTTTGGCGCCCATCTTTAACCGTCTTGTTTTGGTGTTTAACACTAGGGATGACAATCGAACCCGAACCCGATGGGTAAACCCGACACATTTGGGACGGGTTTGGGGTCGGTTAATCGGGTTTGGGACGGCTTTGGGACTAGTTTTTATTTTTTTCGCGGGTTTGGGATTTGGTGATATACCTATTTACCCGACCCAATTATCCGATAAAGTAAACCCGTTTACCCGATTGTATACCCGATATAATTTGTTTTATATTTTTAAATATGTAAATATATAATACATCCTTTCTTCTATACACATAGTTATTTTATCCCGTATGCATTATAGTTATTTGATATATTTCTGTAGTGATAATACTAAATATAACTGATTAGTAGTTAAAATAAATGGGTTATCCGATACCTGATGGATATTTACCCGCTAGAAACCCGACGGGGTTTGGGTCTTTGGGATGGGTTTGGGACAAGCTTATCTAATCGGGTTTGGGGTTGGAATTACCTAAACCTGTCCCAAACCTGATCCATTGCCATCCCTATTTAACACCCACATCTAATGATGTGGCGTTGGCGTCACCTTTCGTTACTCCACAACAATGGGTCTAAGAGGGGTCAATTTATATAAGTAGAAATGTCAAATATAGAGGACTAGAGGGTTATGCACACCACACTCTTTCTTACTAGTATTAACTAAAGCAAATTAAAATTACATGTATTGTTTATGTGGCAGGTTGAATTTTAGATTTTGTCGTTAAGTTTGATAATCTACGACTTTAATCCATACTATTCACTTGACCATCACACTTTTCGTCCCTTGCACGGATGCTGTCAATATAAAATTACTATTTTACCCTTAATCTTAAAAAAATCAAAATCAAAACAAAACCTAGTCTCGTGAGACGATCACTAGTCTCAAATTTCTCCTCACCCCTCACCGTGGATAACCGATTTTTATCCTTCCTCAGTTTCATCTTCTCCGACACTCCCTATCCATTTAGCTTCTTCTTTCTCCTTGGTGACAGTTAAATTGAAGCTTACATTTAGGTTGTAGTAACATGTCTTACTATTAAGGGGAGGCGGGGCGGTGCAATTCTTGTACGTGATGGACATTATTAACGCGTGGAACTTGGTGAAATTCCACCGCCACCAACATTGTTTCACGCGTGATGAGATATTTCCGTGAAAAAATTCACGCGTGATAAATGGATGGATGTGAGGAGGTGTGAGGGTTTATTGTTGGGTGTTGTGAGTTATGACCATTTCCACTAAAAAAAGGTTGTGAGTGATGGAATAATGGTTGATAACGTGACGGAACTTGATTGGATGTTGTGAGTGATGAGTCATCACAACCCCCTCCCCCTAATAGTCAAAAGAGATATAATATAGCTTTCACAAAAGATTGGAATCAATCACTTAAAAGATACAAAAATTAATGAAAGGAGAGTATTATACACACCACACTCTTTTCTATTTTCCCAAAATTTGTCTCACTAGATTTTTTACTAAAGTTTTCAACAAGGCATAATAACTCATCTAAAAGTATCCGTTTCTAAAGTACCAAACTAATAATTGTTTTGTAGTACAATATCAATAGTGTACAATATAGAGTTCAATGAGACATTTTTATGGGTGTTGAATATGCAAGGGTGAGTTTTATAAATAAGTTTTGTTGTTTATCTAAATTCATAACTCCACATCCTTCCATCTTTTCTTGGCAATATTTGTATCAATGTAGATACCGCTATAAACTAGCAAGATTGATGTGGCAGAACTCGGTCAGTATCGGTTTGTTTTGTTTAGGTATTTGTACGGTATTGACACTTAGTATCACGATCTAGAGTACAAAACAAAAAACTGAAGTCATGATATACCAAAAAATGCAGAGTGTGATAAGTTAGATCTTCACCTTTTTTAGGAATCTAGGATGATATGTTACTTCAAATATAGTTTTTTGGCAGTCCGAGCCCAACTCATAAATGGGCCTATTAATCGATTCTAGGCCACCTTCCAACACCTTTTTTTTATTCATATGTTGAGTGTTGTTGTGTTTGTGTACGTAAGAGACCAAAACCAACTAAAGACATTAACCTTCTTTTCTTTTTCTTTTTTCTCTCTCTAAAATTACTTGGACAAAGTTATCAGTAATAAAAGGTTTGACATTTTGACTTGTCGATCGACATCATCTTCTTGATTGATATATCTTATGTTCAACTCGTTTTATCCATCATCGTAAATTATGACTTTGTTGTATTGAACTCATTCCCGACCCTTATTTCTTTCTCCTGCAATCACTCGCACCTACAAAAACAATAAAAACAATTCAAAGTAGATCCAGTTTCACCAAAACAAATATTTCACAAAATAATGAGATAAAGATATTAAATGCATAATTTATAGTGAAAATTTAATGATAAAGTGCAAAAAAAACGTGACTAAAATGCACTAACATGCTTACTATACAATCTATAGCTATGATTAGTTTTTTTTTATATTTATACAAATTCGTTTACGATAAAGTGCAAAAAAAACGTGAAAACACCGCGGGACGTGTGACGTACCAGGATCTTAGCCACCAATCACATTGAACTGATATATATGTTTGAATAAAACTTCCTTTCATTAACATAAAGTGTTACAAAAGATTACATATAACTTATTGTATACAGCGGAAGCATAACTTATTGTAAGGTATTTCATAAACCATGCGTTCGTAAACCAATAAACTTGTATTGCGAATCCATGTGGCACGACCCATGACTACTCTAGCCTCCCAGACAGCAAGTTCCAACTGATATCAACCTATAGACCTGCAAGCATGCAGACAAGTGTGTCAGACGACGCTGGTGAGTTCAAAGTTTTGTTAACGTGATTAGATACCAGTTATCAGATTAAAGCGATTCACAGATTCGATGATTTGATTTGATGTTGTTATTAACTCGATTACCGTATGTGGCGACTAGATGTGAATGCCCAACCCCAATGCCTCCATTTAGGCATTGGTCATGAGGTCAAGGTATCAAACAACCTTGAATAGATGTAAGGGGTCTTATATGTACACGATGAAAATGCCCAACCCCAATGCCTCTAACTAGGCATTGGTCATGAAGTCCAGGTAATTAGTTCACGCCCGTCCTTTCGGCCCGGTGTGAGGGTGCCAAACCTAATAGCGCTATCAACTAAATACCTCGTTGCTTCTTCAGCAACACGGTAGATGTATGGGGTCTTACATGATTTATACTGTGTTCAATAACCAACATCCCAAATAAACAGTTTACCCAGTATTCCATTCCGAAACGTTTACCAGATGTCCCAAACCACCGGGACGCATGCTTAGAAAAGTGCAGTGAACTCACCTTGGTTTGCTCGGTAAGATTAATTAACGCACGTTTTCCAAGTTAGTCAACCAAGCCCTAACGTAATTACCAATGACTGTCAGCTTCTTAAAAACATATGCAAGTTGTAACACGTCTTACACAAACAACATACACGTATAATCGTACAAGTTGTAACAGTTGTTCATGAAATCCACATTCCATAACATACATTGTATTAGTTCATGAAAGATGTCTAGCCTCCTATCAGCTCATTTCATGTACACATTTAACATTCATAAGTCACATAAATGTGTGATCCACATCCCAAGTGTGCAATAGATAGTGTGCAGCCCAACCAATATAACCACCCCAAACCATAATAATTTCATCTAATAATTTCTGCAATCCAGTTTAACATATATGCGACCGACCGAAAACATTACAGAACCCAAGTTACCCAGCACCTGTGAGACCCACCTGGTTGGCATGTAATTCCGATTGCATATACAGTTCCAAAGATCAGCATTTAAATCCAAATGTTTATGAACTACTACTTTAATTAACGCCTACTGAATCATTAATTTTACATAATCACCACATCAACTTTATAATCACGGCACATTAGATCAGTTATCATGTCATCAATATCACTATGATTCACCTTTTTCAACAGTTTTCATCAACTAAATTGCTTAACAATTTAATAACACAAGAACCATCCCACTAACCCACAACTTTAATAATTTAAACAATTTTCTATCTCTAATCGGTATCCAAATCAAATACTATGACAAATATGCCAATCACATGTGATCATTAGTCAAACAAGAAGGAATTTTTCAAGAATTATTTATCATTGTTGACAATTCAATACCCACTCAAACTAATTATTTATCATGTGCAGACTTCACACCTCTTAATTACCTTCTCCACTATTTGCATCATGTTTGAATCTTTTTAATTAATTAAACTTACACAAGGTCGGTCCACACAAAAGAGTTGATGCATGTGCAGACCTACTTGATTCCATGTGCGGACGAATTTGTTTAATATGTTCAGACATAATTGTTCATCTAACCTCAGACTATTTTAATTAACCCCAAGTGCAGTCATACAAATCAATGAAGCTCGGACTATAAAAAGATCTTGAAACAAATTCGGACATAATCACATAACCCTGACTGCCTATCTCCATTAAATGCGGACTACATATCATTCACATATACTCGGACTCATAATCATACTCAAATCACAACATGGCCGATTATATTCAGTTGATTAATATCACTGGTTTAACACTCTAATCGCAAATTCATCAATGGTGTAATACCTGATCAACACTTTTATTCATAATTAAGTATAATCAACAAGCAAGAGATACAACCAAGACATGATATACACTGACCTAGAGGTGTAGAGTGAATGAGTTGGAAGGAGGTAGAGCTTCGAATGATGATGATCACCACTGGTTCCAAGGGAGAGGAGAAAGAATACTAGGGTTTGTTGTGGTTTTTCCAAAACTTACGTGCCCCCTCCCCTAACTAATATTCTACGGGACACATAAAGGATGGGCTCAAATGAATGACTCGGGCCAGACACATGTGGGCCGAGGTCAATTAGAGGTGGCTACAGTGTGTGTGCAGTCCACTTTTATGTGTGGCCCAACTTAGCTCTTAGGCACCTAAAATGGCCCACTACACACTCAAACATACTCAATCACGTTTTACATTTAACATGTTTATTAAAGTCTTTAACATTTTTTTTTTCATCGTAAAGAACGTAAAAGAGAAATAATAAGAAAACAGGATCACGTGACTAAAAGACACTGACCTTGAAAGTTTGGGTTGTCACATCATCCCTAACTTGAAAGAAATTTCGTCCCGAAATTTGATAAGTAAACCACAAGTGACACGGTAAACCAAAAGTAACACAAAGCGGCAAGGTGTTTGATTAGGATGACTGTGGATTTTCCTCGGGTGCCACATCATCCCCAACTTGAAAGAGAATTTCGTCCCGAAATTCGCCAATGATATCAGAAGTTGATGCAACCGTTTGAACAACTGAGGATGCTAGAGCTTACTACGATCATTGCGTTACTACGTGAACTCCGGTCCACGTCTCGAGTTCCTACGAACTCTCACGATTGGAATTCGACTGTGCTAACGAATCTTGACGTCCTAGTACAAGATTTCAGTAGATTCCTCAACAATTGCAACTTATCATTAACCTCCCAGTCTAATAAGGGTATCACAAGCGTTTCATCGGACAAAGACTGCCTTATATTCGAGACATAAATGACATCATGTACGTTACCCAATTCGTCAGGTAACTCAAGTTTGCAGGCGATGCGACCGATTCTTCCCAGAGTTCCGAGTAACTCGACGTAATGTAAATTAAGCTTGCCACGCTTCCCATGCATACCACACCCTCACAGGGTGAGATTTTCAACATGATACGATCGCCTACAGCGAACTTCCCGTGTTTCGTAAGCTTATCAACTTTCTTGACGGTCACTCGTTGCCGCCAAACGATTTCCGATCCAAGAAATCTTCCCAAGAGTTGCGAATACTAGTCCTGGACCTGTGAGTAGGTTGTCACCTACTTTAGTCCACAAGGAGGTCGGCATTATTGTCCATACAATGTCTCAAACAGAGCTGTCTGATTACTAGTATGGTAACTGCTGCGGTAGAACTTAACCAAAGGCAAGTATCCTTCCAATTCTTACTAAAGTCGATCACACACATGCTCGCAGCATATCCTTGAGTGTCTGGATGGTTCGTTTACTCTGACCATCTGTCCCATGGTGACAAGTAACGCTCATGCCTAGACTTGAGCCAAGAGTATTGTGTAGTGCCTGTCATAAATCAAGTATAGTTCAAATTTAGGGGTAACCTCGTGCCTAAAATCCGCCCCTCTCAGAGGAATATTCACAAGCTGTGACGACTCGTCAGTTTCCTTGATTGCAAGAAAGTGTGCTGGTAACTTGAGTCTATCAATGATCACCCAGGTGATAATATTTCCGTTTGGAGTTGTAAGTAGACCAGTGACAAACTCCATGTCCGTCTGTTCCAATCTCCAAATAGGTGTTTCTGATTACTGACACGAACCAGAAGGTTTCTGATGTTCCACCTTGACTTTAGCACAAGTCAAGCGTCGTTTACATGCTTCGCTGTGTAGGCCTTCAAGCCCAGTTGCCAGTACAAGATCCTCTGATCCTAACCTATTCCATCAAATCCAGATGACCAGCATATCAAGGTTGGTGTGCTTTGCTCAACACAAGTTCCCTACAGTTGTCGTATAATGAGACCCACATTCGTTCCATGAGATAGCGAATATCGTCCAACTTGCCAATGGTTACTTCTCCATGCCCTGCAGGGGTTCAGCTTGAAAATTCTCTCCCTTCGGTTCTCTAGTTTAAACAGAGCGAGCCTGATCAGGTAGATGAGAGTCGATAGTGAGTTGTAAAGCTCGTGCACGTTTAGGTTTCACAGTCGTAATCATTCAAAAGTTCCATCCAACGATGTCATTACACGTTTTAGCTCTTCCGAAACAAAGGTACACGAGAGGCCCTTGTGATCGGTCTAAAAAGTGCAATTGGTACCGTCCAAGTAATGCCTCCATCTAAATCCCAAAGGCCATGGCTTTCATCGCAGATTGTGATTCATGCCATTCTTCCTGTAACTCCACCACGTGAGCCATCTCCTTCTCATGTTGCATCTGCGTGTAATTGGGACTCTGATTCGAGCCATCATGGTATACCACTAAATCACCCACACCCTCGGGTAAAGACGATGCGTAGTGTATTGCAGAGTTGAGATTCGAAAGCTGAAATGACCTCCTCCTGATTTGTCTTCCACGAACACAACACCCTGCTGTGTTAAAGAGGTTACAGCGGCGCAATCTTCGAAAATCACTTGATGAATCTGCGATAGTATCTAGCGAAACCAAGGAATTGTTGTGCCTTCGAAGGAATCTGTGATGTCGATCAGTTCCTAACAAAATGGACCTTAGCGAGATCCACGTGTATCCCCACTCTGTTGATTTCATGACCAAAAATGTACCCCTAGAATCCAGAGGTTACATTTGACAAGGCTTCACGTGGAGTGGCTCCTCCCTCAGGAGCTTCAAAATTAGGTATGAATGCTGCTCATGGTGTTTCCTTCCCCTGGAAATGCTTCAAAATGTCATCCATATCACGGTTGACTCCTGTGACCCATAAAGCTGCTGGTGTGTTGATCAACCCAAAGGTTAGGTAATATGAAGTGGTAGTGGCCGCATAGCGTTTGACATGCCGCTTTAAGAACGCCCTTCCCTTGGACTTCCATCTGATGATAGTTCGTTTTCTAGCTAAACTTCGAATAGGAGGCTGATCCTCGCAACTGGTCAACTGGTTATCAATACAAGGTCTTGACCGTCACCTTGTTGGGTTCTCGATACTCATTATAGAAAGGCTTATCTTCACGAATATAACTGGGGCTCCCCAAAGCGTACAAAACTATGTCCAATAAAAATCTCGTCCAACAGTTCCTGTAGATAGTCCTTGCAACACTCCTGGTGCAAGACGGTATATAGCACGAATAACCAGGGCTGTCCCTGTCTGAGATCAAACTGAGATTCTGCCTAACAGTGGTGGAAGTAAGTCTAAAAGCTCCCCGGGTAGCCCACTGAGAGGAATCACGAACAATTAGTGGGTCCTCGATCCTTCTTTCCTTAGCCTCAACATCAGTAACAGTTGCTAACGTAGCGGGGTGATTCCTCCGTAGACACTTCTGGGCCTTCATAGTTGAAATGGCGCTAACCTTTGCACCACTCTGTTGCTTTAGAACAAATAACGATTCTCCACACAAAATTTTCTCCTCACAAGGTATGTCTGTGCGATTTATGAATAACCAATCCACACTAACTACTGCATTGTAACCATTAGGGGTAGTAGAAGGAAGGCTGATGTTGAACACTTGTCCCACAAGGTCGAGTTTGCATCCCAACAAACCTATGAGGTTCCGATTGTCTTGCCATCAGCCGATTCCACATCAGGTTCGGTTTCAAGAAGCATCAGGGTTAAACAAAACAGAAACGAAGCGATTAGTCATCCATACAAGCTACCATGTTGCCATTATGGCTAGCATCGCCTACGCCAATCCTAAACGTCCCTCCACGAGCACCACTACCAGTGTTGTTGTTACGGCTGCAAGGATTCCCAATACTGGCATTATTCCCTTGGTTGTTGACGTCTTGACTTAACAACAATCAATCCTTGTCGACCTCACCTCCGTTTCCATGTTGTAGGCTACGATTACGAGTTCCTTGATGTTGCCGCAGCTGTTGCCTTCAATTTCGTTGCTTGAAATGGAGCCCTAAAATTTTCCACCAACAGGGTCCATCTTGTCACATTCCTTGTCACATCCTAAGGCGCTACTCATTGTGCTGTCAGTTATACGTTCCACACCATGGTCATTTGTCATCATTTATGTCCCAATTAATCCGTAGGAGCAATCTCCCATAAATCGCTGACTAGGGTTAAGGATTCGGTTGAATCCAGTTCGCTGGTGTTCGTTGCCGGTAATCAGGGTCGTCTAAATAATGAAGTCGGTGAAGCACTACGCTCATTCTCTTATCCATCGATCAAGCAAGTTGATTGAGTAATACACGGTATGTTGCGGGAGTTTTGCAGAATTGATTGCACTTCGGAGTCTGAGACATCAATACATAGAGTTCCGACAAACGAAGAGGAGTGAGAAAGATATCGACCAATCATTCGACGCGGGGGGGGGGGGGATCCATCTCAGGGACGTTCATACAAGCACCTAACATTCTACACAGTTTGCTAGGCGTTCTGATGGGGGTTCAGGTAATACTTGATAGCATCGAGATTCGTAAGGATTCATAGAGGAGTGAAAAGGTCACATTCGAGTAGGAGACAATCACTACTATTACTCCTATAGACTTGTTACGTTTCACATTGATCAAAAAACAGAGCAGAACTCCTTTTTCACTTGTTAAGCCTCACTGGGACTCACATGCACCCCACACTATTATTATGTGTGCACCCACAATAATATTGTGATTTGCATGCTTATCTCAGTTCCTCCTAACTCATGTCAAATGGTTCCGCAAACTCAGATGTCCACCAAAGAATATCACAAAACAGGGGTCACGAATCTCTAGGGTAACACCACACTATCAATCACTTAACACTTGCAAGTAATACATGAATTCATATTGTTGTGCTAAATGTGCAATCACATGCAATATCATATGTAAGTGTTCACTAGTTATGCTGTGCAATGAGTAAACGAGCGACGAACCTTGCTATCTGGAGCTGAGTGTCATGGTCGTATTCTTGTTTTCAGAACTGTTCGGTTATAGTCTGGTTTTATAACATCGTTTTAAAACCAAGTTCACTATAACCAGTGGCTCTGATACCAAACTGTCACACCCCCAAAATACCACTTGCGGAAAACACCGCGGGACGTGTGACGTACCAGGATCTTAGCCACCAATCACATTGAACTGATATATATGTTTGAATAAAACTTCCTTTCATTAACATAAAGTGTTACAAAAGATTACATATAACTTATTGTATACAGCGGAAGCATAACTTATTGTAAGGTATTTCATAAACCATGCGTTCGTAAACCAATAAACTTGTATTGCGAATCCATGTGGCACGACCCATGACTACTCTAGCCTCCCAGACAGCAAGTTCCAACTGATATCAACCTATAGACCTGCAAGCATGCAGACAAGTGTGTCAGACGACGCTGGTGAGTTCAAAGTTTTGTTAACGTGATTAGATACCAGTTACCAGATTAAAGCGATTCACAGATTCGATGATTTGATTTGATGTTGTTATTAACTCGATTACCGTATGTGGCGACTAGATGTGAATGCCCAACCCCAATGCCTCCATTTAGGCATTGGTCATGAGGTCAAGGTATCAAACAACCTTGAATAGATGTAAGGGGTCTTATATGTACACGATGAAAATGCCCAACCCCAATGCCTCTAACTAGGCATTGGTCATGAAGTCCAGGTAATTAGTTCACGCCCGTCCTTTCGGCCCGGTGTGAGGGTGCCAAACCTAATAGCGCTATCAACTAAATACCTCGTTGCTTCTTCAGCAACACGGTAGATGTATGGGGTCTTACATGATTTATACTGTGTTCAATAACCAACATCCCAAATAAACAGTTTACCCAGTATTCCATTCCGAAACGTTTACCAGATGTCCCAAACCACCGGGACGCATGCTTAGAAAAGTGCAGTGAACTCACCTTGGTTTGCTCGGTAAGATTAATTAACGCACGTTTTCCAAGTTAGTCAACCAAGCCCTAACGTAATTACCAATGACTGTCAGCTTCTTAAAAACATATGCAAGTTGTAACACGTCTTACACAAACAACATACACGTATAATCGTACAAGTTGTAACAGTTGTTCATGAAATCCACATTCCATAACATACATTGTATTAGTTCATGAAAGATGTCTAGCCTCCTATCAGCTCATTTCATGTACACATTTAACATTCATAAGTCACATAAATGTGTGATCCACATCCCAAGTGTGCAATAGATAGTGTGCAGCCCAACCAATATAACCACCCCAAACCATAATAATTTCATCTAATAATTTCTGCAATCCAGTTTAACATATATGCGACCGACCGAAAACATTACAGAACCCAAGTTACCCAGCACCTGTGAGACCCACCTGGTTGGCATGTAATTCCGATTGCATATACAGTTCCAAAGATCAGCATTTAAATCCAAATGTTTATGAACTACTACTTTAATTAACGCCTACCGAATCATTAATTTTACATAATCACCACATCAACTTTATAATCACGGCACATTAGATCAGTTATCATGTCATCAATATCACTATGATTCACCTTTTTCAACAGTTTTCATCAACTAAATTGCTTAACAATTTAATAACACAAGAACCATCCCACTAACCCACAACTTTAATAATTTAAACAATTTTCTATCTCTAATCGGTATCCAAATCAAATACTATGACAAATATGCCAATCACATGTGATCATTAGTCAAACAAGAAGGAATTTTTCAAGAATTATTTATCATTGTTGACAATTCAATACCCACTCAAACTAATTATTTATCATGTGCAGACTTCACACCTCTTAATTACCTTCTCCACTATTTGCATCATGTTTGAATCTTTTTAATTAATTAAACTTACACAAGGTCGGTCCACACAAAAGAGTTGATGCATGTGCAGACCTACTTGATTCCATGTGCGGACGAATTTGTTTAATATGTTCAGACATAATTGTTCATCTAACCTCAGACTATTTTAATTAACCCCAAGTGCAGTCATACAAATCAATGAAGCTCGGACTATAAAAAGATCTTGAAACAAATTCGGACATAATCACATAACCCTGACTGCCTATCTCCATTAAATGCGGACTACATATCATTCACATATACTCGGACTCATAATCATACTCAAATCACAACATGGCCGATTATATTCAGTTGATTAATATCACTGGTTTAACACTCTAATCGCAAATTCATCAATGGTGTAATACCTGATCAACACTTTTATTCATAATTAAGTATAATCAACAAGCAAGAGATACAACCAAGACATGATATACACTGACCTAGAGGTGTAGAGTGAATGAGTTGGAAGGAGGTAGAGCTTCGAATGATGATGATCACCACTGGTTCCAAGGGAGAGGAGAAAGAATACTAGGGTTTGTTGTGGTTTTTCCAAAACTTACGTGCCCCCTCCCCTAACTAATATTCTACGGGACACATAAAGGATGGGCTCAAATGAATGACTCGGGCCAGACACATGTGGGCCGAGGTCAATTAGAGGTGGCTACAGTGTGTGTGCAGTCCACTTTTATGTGTGGCCCAACTTAGCTCTTAGGCACCTAAAATGGCCCACTACACACTCAAACATACTCAATCACGTTTTACATTTAACATGTTTATTAAAGTCTTTAACATTTTTTTTTTCATCGTAAAGAACGTAAAAGAGAAATAATAAGAAAACAGGATCACGTGACTAAAAGACACTGACCTTGAAAGTTTGGGTTGTCACATCATCCCTAACTTGAAAGAAATTTCATCCCGAAATTTGATAAGTAAACCACAAGTGACACGGTAAACCAAAAGTAACACAAAGCGGCAAGGTGTTTGATTAGGATGACTGTGGATTTTCCTCGGGTGCCACAAAAAGTACCATGGCTAAAGTGCAATTGTGCATTAATATTTCTTTCTATCTATGCATAATATGTTTTTCTTATTTGAATTTACCAACATGATATAGCACATGTACAATGAGGAGACATTTGAATGGTAAAGCAGATATGTCGATACCCTAAAGGTAAGAATGATATGTGTTTATATTTTACTAACCTATGAAATCTAGTTTCGTTAGTCTTGTAGATGTAAAGAATGTAACACAACATAGTAGTGGATCTTATGGTATTTGTTTGCAAGAGGAAGCACTAGAAGTCTCACAAGAAGATTTTACAACATTACTCAATATAAAGTATTGCACTTCAAGGCATCAAACAACAAATTATTCTACAAAAGTTTTGAGTAACATTCGAGGAAGATGGACACATGTTACTTAAAGGATACATATTATAATGAGGGGGAGATTTTTTTTAAGTTGCACTCTTTTTCCCTTAACTAAGTTTTGTCCCATTGGGTTTTCTTAGTAAGGTTTTTAACGAGGCAACATATCTGATCCAGAAGTATCAGAATAAGAAAATACGTGATGCACTCTTTTTCCCTTAGCTGAGGTTTTGTCCCACTGGGTTTTCCTAGCAAGGTTTTTAACGAGGCAGTTTCACCAAGCGTATTGAAAGTATGTGGATAGTCAGGGGGAGTGTTATGAATGAGTCATTTATATGGTGACTCTCCACATACATAACTCATATCTCTTTGTTTTCTTTGTATTAATATATATATGCCTAAATATATAGAGCCATTTGTATATGGTGAAGATTGATTAATGAATAAGAATTCTCTATGTTCTATTCTCTACATAATTTTATAGTTTTATTCTCATGTTTATATAATTATATATTAGTAGCTAATAGACCATTGTTTTACAACAGTAAGAGAAAAAAAGTGTAATATATCTATTATTGATAAATTTAACCATTATATGAGTAAACTCCAAGCCAACGTTATTGATGGGCTGCCATCGATAGGCCCATTGCGACCCTTGTTGAAAATCCAGATTTGGAGGACAACAGAGTAAAGGTTGGGCTCGAAGCTCACTTTTGATATTAAATGAATAAAAAATATTTATTTAACTTTATATATATAATTACTAGGTTAGAATCTCGTGTATTACATGATTTGAGTAAATGTAATGCTATATACATAATAACAAAAATATGTATTTAGCATTGCCCATTTACACCAACATGACCATAAAATAATAATATAAAGGTAACTTAATAATACTTTATTTAGATAACCCGCTTGTCATTATATATATAGAGACCGATTAACGTACAATAGTGTTTATCGTGCGAAGCGTACACGACCATCTCAACTGCACATTTGTGTCTTCAATTGAACATGGTGGCACAATAGTAATTAACTAGGCGTAACTACGCACGTTATTGGATAATCACGCATGGGTTAGGTTAAACCCTAATCACGCACGTTATTACATTATTATGCACGTTATAAAAAAAAAACCAAAACCCGCATACCACCAAACATGAAAATTACGTATATAAATTTGTAAGTTGTTTAGCATTGTTGTGTTGTACTCTTTGCTTTATGGGTGTTTTAGGCATTTGGGTGTTGCACTTGCTTATTATTTTGTTGTACTTTTGTTAGGTATATAAGGTTAAACCCTCATTTGTAATAATCAATCCATTTGTCCCACCGCCTCACCAACCACCGCTGCTTACCCACTCCGTTGCTAACCCTCTACGCCGCTCCCTTCATTTTATTCCTACTGTTTTGTTTGACGATTGGTTGTCTTTAAACACCTAAACCCTCATTGCCACCGACTCACCTAACTCCTCCCTTTCAAAGTTGTTGTCACCAATGATTCGTTACACAGCTCTATGCTTTCAGTTCCGGCTATTGATCGGTTTCAGTTAACCCTCTAGGGTTTTCAGGTTCAATTCTTTTGGTCTGTTTTGAAATTTATGGCTATATGATTTTGTAACCCTTCGGGTTAAGCCTTTAGGGATTTCTAGTGGGAACGCATTAAACGCTGTCTGACCTATTTCATGTTTTTGTGGGTCTAGTTGGGTTGGTCACGATGAGTCAGCTCGTGATTTTGTGTATTTGGTTGGTTTGGTGACGATGAACCTGAGAATCGTTTTGCATGTCTATATGTTAGAATTATTAAACTAGTTATGTTATGTTTGTTATATTTATTCGGATTTATCAATAACTAGGAACACTTATATAGTTAGTTTTATGATATGTATATGTAATAATCAAGGGATAAGCGGGAGTTCATTTTAAATAACTGTGATAAACAGTTACCCGCCAAAATCCCGGAACCGCCAAAAATGTCTAGTATAAATTCATGTCACCGGAATCCATGTCCGGTACCAAGACATTTCTGTTACATTAGAATTGTCCTTTCGATTCCAATTCTGCACACACAACTCTCTTTTGTTATTCATTTTTCTGTTATTCGTTTCTGCACTAATCAATGGAGAACACGAATGGAACTATGTCTGCAACTTCCGCTGTCAATATGGGTCATCTTCCCCAACATAGTGGTATCAGAGCGATGCCGGGAAAGATGAACCACACCGAAATCAAACCAACCTCTACGCTACTTCCTTGTCAACACTGCACGGATGAAGCAAAGAAAAAAAACAACCGAAATCCAATAGAAAAGATATGTTACTACTGCCGACTACCGGGGCACAAGATTCATGCGTGTAAAAGGAAGGAAACCGATGAAGCAACACAATTAATAAGGCAGGCAATAAACGAAGGAGTACAGAGACAAGATGGAGATGTCAACAATCATCAAGAGATGATCGTTGTTGGTACCGAAGGAGGATTATGGAATGATATTTGGTACGTAAGTTCTGTATTTAAACATCATATTGCCGGAAATTTAAACGTGTTCAAACGAATCAAACATATAATCGGGGTGAATACACGCACGGGGGAACATAATTTTCTGTTCACAAGGGGAGTTGGATCTATAGAAATAAAAAACGGAAATGAAAACATGAGAATTCAAAGCGTCTTTTATTCACCGGAACTCGATCGAAATGTATTGAGTTTAGATCAATTGACGTTGCAAGGATTCACGGTCAAGAAGGCCGGTGATACTTGTAGAATTTATCCAATGTTTTCGTGCCCGGTGAACAACTTGTTCAATGAAACAAGTGGGATGACACGGGAAGAAGAATTAGGTTTACAAGAAAAGCAAAAGATCATCGAAGAAAACGTTCTTGATGAAGAATTCAAACAACGATATTTGAATTCTTATTTTGAGGAACTCAATCTGTCGTCACAAGAAACGGATTGGAGTGTCATGATTGTAAACGCCATGGAATTTAGAGAATTTGAAGACTGCAGAGCCTTCATGAATCTGCTTGATGATCGAGATTTTGTTATCAAGTATAAACACATACTTGATACAAAATTTGAGGAATTAGTAAAATGGTTCCTATGCAGTTATATGGGGATAAGAACTAGGCAAGTTCCACCAGTGGATTCATACAAACGGAGGGTTAATTTACTTAGCCTATATCTACTCGTAGCCATGGATGGGGGTTATCAAACAGTGACAACCGAGAACACTTGGCCTGCAATCGCCAAAGATATGGGTTTCAACTATGAGGATGGTGACTACATGAGAGCCACATACGCCGCATACCTTGATGTTTTAGAGTATTATTACAACTTCAATTATGTACAACAGAATATGCAGGACAAGAAGATGGTTCTGGACGAAGGAACATCCTCAGGCATGCAACAGGAAGGCTTGAAGAATGCAGGATCGGTCAATAATGCAGAAACTGGAAATCAAAGTGCGGTTGAGATGGAATCCGTTGTTCTGTTTGCTGGAGTAGACGATGATGACTGGAGTAAAGGAAGCGAAGAAAGCGCTTCAATTTCAATTATGCAAAATGGGCAATGGACGAAGCAAATCGCAGCGTAATGGATCAAGCTCGTAAACATAACCTAGTTTAAGGGGGGTTATGTTAGAATTATTAAACTAGTTATGTTATGTTTGTTATATTTATTCGGATTTATCAATAACTAGGAACACTTATATAGTTAGTTTTATGATATGTATATGTAATAATCAAGGGATAAGCGGGAGTTCATTTTAAATAACTGTGATAAACAGTTACCCGCCAAAATCCCGGAACCGCCAAAAATGTCTAGTATAAATTCATGTCACCGGAATCCATGTCCGGTACCAAGACATTTCTGTTACATTAGAATTGTCCTTTCGATTCCAATTCTGCACACACAACTCTCTTTTGTTATTCATTTTTCTGTTATTCGTTTCTGCACTAATCAATGGAGAACACGAATGGAACTATGTCTGCAACTTCCGCTGTCAATATGGGTCATCTTCCCCAACATAGTGGTATCAGAGCGATGCCGGGAAAGATGAACCACACCGAAATCAAACCAACCTCTACGCTACTTCCTTGTCAACACTGCACGGATGAAGCAAAGAAAAAAAACAACCGAAATCCAATAGAAAAGATATGTTACTACTGCCGACTACCGGGGCACAAGATTCATGCGTGTAAAAGGAAGGAAACCGATGAAGCAACACAATTAATAAGGCAGGCAATAAATGAAGGAGTACAGAGACAAGATGGAGATGTCAACAATCATCAAGAGATGATCGTTGTTGGTACCGAAGGAGGATTATGGAATGATATTTGGTACGTAAGTTCTGTATTTAAACATCATATTGCCGGAAATTTAAACGTGTTCAAACGAATCAAACATATAATCGGGGTGAATACACGCACGGGGGAACATAATTTTCTGTTCACAAGGGGAGTTGGATCTATAGAAATAAAAAACGGAAATGAAAACATGAGAATTCAAAACGTCTTTTATTCACCGGAACTCGATCGAAATGTATTGAGTTTAGATCAATTGACGTTGCAAGGATTCACGGTCAAGAAGGCCGGTGATACTTGTAGAATTTATCCAATGTTTTCATGCCCGGTGAACAACTTGTTCAATGAAACAAGTGGGATGACACGGGAAGAAGAATTAGGTTTACAAGAAAAGCAAAAGATCATCGAAGAAAACGTTCTTGATGAAGAATTCAAACAACGATATTTGAATTCTTATTTTGAGGAACTCAATCTGTCGTCACAAGAAACGGATTGGAGTGTCATGATTGTAAACGCCATGGAATTTAGAGAATTTGAAGACTGCAGAGCCTTCATGAATCTGCTTGATGATCGAGATTTTGTTATCAAGTATAAACACATACTTGATACAAAATTTGAGGAATTAGTAAAATGGTTCCTATGCAGTTATATGGGGATAAGAACTAGGCAAGTTCCACCAGTGGATTCATACAAACGGAGGGTTAATTTACTTAGCCTATATCTACTCGTAGCCATGGATGGGGGTTATCAAACAGTGACAACCGAGAACACTTGGCCTGCAATCGCCAAAGATATGGGTTTCAACTATGAGGATGGTGACTACATGAGAGCCACATACGCCGCATACCTTGATGTTTTAGAGTATTATTACGACTTCAATTATGTACAACAGAATATGCAGGACAAGAAGATGGTTCTGGACGAAGGAACATCCTCAGGCATGCAACAGGAAGGCTTGAAGAATGCAGGATCGGTCAATAATGCAGAAACTGGAAATCAAAGTGCGGTTGAGATGGAATCCGTTGTTCTGTTTGCTGGAGTAGACGATGATGACTGGAGTAAAGGGAAGCGAAGAAAGCGCTTCAATTTCAATTATGCAAAATGGGCAATGGACGAAGCAAATCGCAGCGTAATGGATCAAGCTCGTAAACATAACCTAGTTTAAGGGGGGTTATGTTAGAATTATTAAACTAGTTATGTTATGTTTGTTATATTTATTCGGATTTATCAATAACTAGGAACACTTATATAGTTAGTTTTATGATATGTATATGTAATAATCAAGGGATAAGCGGGAGTTCATTTTAAATAACTGTGATAAACAGTTACCCGCCAAAATCCCGGAACCGCCAAAAATGTCTAGTATAAATTCATGTCACCGGAATCCATGTCCGGTACCAAGACATTTCTGTTACATTAGAATTGTCCTTTCGATTCCAATTCTGCACACACAACTCTCTTTTGTTATTCATTTTTCTGTTATTCGTTTCTGCACTAATCAATGGAGAACACGAATGGAACTATGTCTGCAACTTCCGCTGTCAATATGGGTCATCTTCCCCAACACTATATTGGTTGACATGATCTTGTTGGTGAGAATGAAGATGTTGAGCTACCATATTTTCGTGGTTCTGTGTGTTTTAGGTTTGTTTTTCCCGATTAACCATTTAGGGTTTTAACTTAACGGTTACGGTTAACCATTTATATGTTGGCTTTTAAGGTTTGTTTGCTTCGATAACAATGAGTCTCTTCTCATTCAAACCATTTGGCATGTTGTCATGTTTAGTTGTGATGATTAACTTTTAATGTTATGATGGGACTTGGTATTTGTGAGTTGGTCGTTGTGGTTACGGGTCTCTGTGAAGATGACATTGGCTTCATATTAGAGACATGCATGCTTGATGAGGATTAGCACACACACGTACTTCGGTTTGCCCGATGCATGTCTATAACAACTGTGATGGCTTTTTGTTATAAGGCATGACAACATTTGTTGCAGCCATGACAAAATTCCGAGTTGTTACCTTCGGAATGATATTGGGTTTTCCTTTGTGAATGAGATTGTGATTTATATGTTAATTATTCTAAGCCTATGGTTTACCATTGTAAACCACAATATGTTTCGTTTTGTTAGTTTGATGTTTTGTCATAAGCTTGGCAAACTTCGTTGTAGCCATGGTAGAATTATGAATTGTTACCTTTGGAATGCTTTTGGGTTTTCCTTTGTGAACGAGGGTGTAATTTTCATGTTAATTACTTTGACCTGATGGTTTACTATTAAACCGCAGTATATAGTGCGTTTTTTATTTTGTTACTTTGTTGTTTTGTCATAAAGGCTTGGCAAACTTCGCTGCAGCCATGCTAGAATTATAAGTTGTTACATTTCGAATGCTTTTGGGTTTTTTCTTTGTGACTGAGCTAGTGATTTATTTATTGGTTTGTGTTTATTAAACTAAGACTATCATTTGCATGTTTTTATGAGATTGATTTGTAGCCAAGAAGCTGACCCTATGCAATCTGATTCAGCTCCTTTGTGTGTACTTTATATTGTTTTGGTTTTATTGAAGTCATGCTTCATTTTGTTTTGTTTTGTTTTTGTATACAGTCGATTTTCGTTTGTGCTTCGTGTTATGACCTTAGAACCGTCATGAATATAAACACCATGACATGTTTTGGTTAGGGTATGCATACGTATTTAGCATGGTCTTACATTGTTTACAAACCTTATCAATTGCATGCTGTATTGACAATTTTTATGCTACGAAAATAACTTTTGTTAGCATGTCAAGCGTGATGGCTGTAGATAAGAAACCGTTGGCAGCCTTTTGTCTGGCCGTATAACCATTAAACACGTTACACTTACGAATAAATACTATATTTTCTCCATAGGTATACCATTATGTAATTATTTGCTTACGACTCTCACACTTTTTGACACTTTTTCCCTTCATGTACCGGTAAGCGTCTTTAACAATTCTACGAATCTTATGTCATGTCATGTTTATTGTATTGTACCTTATCATCTCCAATGTACTATAATGTGTTTTCTAATTTTATATGCTATCAAAGTAGTTTGTTGATGGTACTGTGGATCAGGGCGGACCTAGTAATTTTTTACTGGGGTGCGGAATATTTTTAAAGATTTTAGGTCCATAGCTAAATAAAAAAATCGGTTCATAGCGGGTCGGTTTGGATCGGGTTGGGTCATGTAAGACAAAAGAATATCAAACTAAAATTTATATAATCATAAAAAACACGTTAAACGTCATTACAAACATATTTAAAACCGTGCCCTACAAGTTTTCATTTTTTGAAATCTATACAAAATATCATCTATAGATACTAAACACTCCGTAAGTTTATTACATTCTTACTCATGGTTCCTATCACATATAAATCGCTACATAAGTTCATAAAACAACACTAAACACTTAAACAAAATAAAAGAATAATTTTCAATTTTGTTTTCAAACATTCAAGCTCTAGTATTAAATGTTGATTACTTGTAACTAATCATTTAAACAAACAAAGCTATAAATAAAGCAATAAAATCATTGAACTACAAGTCTAGAACAACAAAAAAAAAATCAAAAAACATAAAAAGAGCAAACCCTTATACATCTATATTTTCTCCTAATCATCACATAAAACAAAAAAAATCAATAAAGAAACCATACTATTCTAGCGTAATATGGGTCTGTCCTGCCGGAATTTTGGTTTTCCGGCAAAAAAAGTCGTCCGGTCGTGAGTAGTAGCGTCAATTCACTAGGAGTTTTTTTTTGGGCGGGATTTGTAAATGGAATGGGTGGATGGAGTTGGGTTATTTTGTGACACCCCAGGAAAACCAGTGAACGAACGATACAACTTACCAAATTCCCTCAGTGAGTGCGTACCAAATTTCGGGACGAAATTTCTTTTTAGTTGGGGATAATGTGACAACTCGTACTTTACCGTCTCTTACATTACGTGTAACTGTTGAACTATTTGTGATTACGTGATTACACTGATTGATTGAATGTTACGTGCTATACGATTTCATGAGAATGTGTATGTTACTACTTGAACCAAATAAGTAATTCAACCTCACAACCTTTTCGGCCCACATGTCCGACTCGAGACCACTAGGTGGCCCAAGTGGGGGTTTCGGCCCACTTCCATTCCATACGTATACATGTACACCCACACCTTTAGGGTTTTAGTTTTCACAACTTTGCAAACAAGAGCACACACACAAAAACCCTAGAACTCTCTCTCTCGAAGCCGACGGCACCCAAGGCTCACGGTTTGGATTAGTTCTTGCATCATCTACAATCAGTTAGTGTTTGATTAAATGTTGTTGATGTTTTGATGTGTGTTATAATGGTCATGCATGCATGAAGATATAGGATTCTTGTTTAACATGATTGATTATGCTGATTGATTGATACATGTTTACTTGTCATGAAACCGGCTCACATGTGCACTTTATTATGAATCGGCTTGTTCAAGATGGTTGTTAACCGAATGCTAGTTAAACCGGTTGTGATGTTATGATAGAGGGTTATGATTTAGGTTGCATGATAGTTCTATTAATCACATGAATCCGATCATATGTTCTGAATGTTGGTGAATAGATGTTCTTGATATGATATGAATGTATATGAACATGTTTGATTTCTGAATAAGTTGTTGATTGATCCGAATTGTGAAACTGCCAAAGATGTTTGCTAAAATTACGGAATTGATTGAGATTGAATTAAGGAAATCAGGAAAGTTGTTACAATCTGCTTGTCTCGACCAGGATTGCGAGTCGAGAACCCTCAGTCTCGACTCGAGACCACAAACAGCACAACACTCGCACACAGCAGCACAACTCGAGACCGGCATTGCGAGTCCGGTTGCGACTCGAGACCGAACAGTCTCGAGTGGACCATGACAAACCGAGACCAGTTCTCTTGCGACTCGAGAACACCCCTGTTGCGACTCGAGACCTCATTCGTTGCGACTCAAGATCTCGACACCAGCCTAACTCGAGACCAATAGTCTCGACTAGAGACCGACTATGTTTGCTATCGGACTTTTACTATTATGAGCCCAATCGATTGGGCCGGATACTTGGACATATTTACGTGTCTGTTATTGGACTGCTTTGATATACTGGTGCATACCATGTTCGTACATGATACAATACGTGTAGAACATACGTGCTATATACGAATCTGACTTGTACAATAACCATGATAGGACGTGGTTGACCACTTACTAGCTTACCCGCACTTTCTGTGTATCTGCCGAGCAATCCAAGGTGAGTTCACACAAGCCAAGGCATGGGGTTCCCAGGGTGGGAATGGGGATTTGATGATTTACTGTACATGCTTAGATGATAGATCCTACTGCTAGACTAGTAACACTTATTGAACGATCTTCGCACACCTGCCAAGGGTTGGCCGCGATATTATGACTGACTTCGCACACCTGCCTTTGGAAGGCCGCGAACTGTAATCTGCTAATCTTCGCACACCTGCCTGGTAGGCCGCGATACAAACAAACCTAGTCTAGAATACTCGGGAGGAACATCCCCTAATATCTTCGCACACCTGCCTGGGAGGCCGCGATGGAAACTAAAACGATACATGACTTAACAAACGAACAAAACGCTACTCACACTATACTATTACTGAACTGTTAAACTGTGAACTCGCTCAACTAGTTGTTGATTATCTGCTGCATGCCTTGCAGGACCTTAGGTACATTATGAAGCTTGCACAGGGAGGAGCAGGTCGTTGTGGGATACGGATCGTAAACGATATTTGAACTTATAACTTATTTTGGGGTTTTCATTATTATGCTTCCGCTACTTAAAACAAAGTTTGGTTTGAACATCAATCGTATTGATTTGGGTTTTTGGAACTACTTTAACTATTGTATGCTTGTTCAATATGATTGGTGGCTTGATCCTGGTCATGTCACGCTCCCAAGCGGTGGTACTCCGCGGGTGGATTTTGGGGGTGTGACATATTTTATTTAATTCAAATTTCTTTTGGTTGGGTTTTGGCCTGGGTTAATAAAATTAGATTGTAGATTGGGCTTTGATTGAGTTAAGTAATTAAGTGAATAAATGGTTAAAGAATAATTATATAAATTGTGTTATTTTTTTTCTAAACAGCAAGGAACGATGTGCCAACCACCGTGACACCAGACGTTGTGGCCAAGGTCGACTACTCGACTGCCTCCAGACCCTTCGCTCTCCCAGATGCGCGGAAACCCGACCTTCACCCGCCGAAAGCACAACAATGGAATAATCAGTAAAACCTTGCTTCTCATCCAAGACGAACAGGCGCCACCCGTATTTGCCCTTCACCTGGATGCCGCAGAAAATAATGGGGAGAGTGGGAGTCGAACCTAGGTCACAAGGAACACCAAGTCTTTCCCCAACCACTCCACCACTACCTTATTGGCTAAATTGTGTTATTTACTTTTGTATTAAATAATAATCAGTGTTTAATTCTTTTCATAAATTCATAATATATTTTTTCCAAGTGGGACGGTTGAAAATTTTCAAGGGGTGCGGGTGAAAATTTTCCAATGGGTGCGATCAAGATTTTCGGCGAAAAATAACACTAATTTTTTTTCAAAGGTGTGCCCGTCCACCCACGGCTTGGGGTGGGTATGCCCCTGGTGTGGATGGGAAACCGCTAAAAAAGAATGAACATGTGGGAGGATACGAACGTGCTTTCATTTCCCACGTATGGATAGTTTTTGACCCATTGTTGATTTGGGTCTGTGTTAAAAAGTGCAGTAAAAGCCAGAGGCATGAGGCTAGAACTACACGTACACGAAATACTGTTTTATGTACAATCAAATAAACTGTAGGGAAAATATCCAAAATAGCCTTTGACTAGTCAAAATATCAAAAATAGCCATGTGAGCCATCACAAGGAGCCGTTTCAAGTAACCGAAACGGCTTAAAACCCATGATTGCCATGTGTCCAGTTGGCTTGTGATCTTTCAACATGGCTTAAGCCTTTTCAGTGTAGCGGCTTGTGATCTTCCAACATGGCTTAAGCCTTTTCAGTGTAGCGGCTTGAGATCTTTCAACACAGCTTGAGATCTTTCAACACGGCTTAAGATCTTTCAGTGTAGCGGCTTGGTTTGGCTTAAGATCTTTCAACATGGCTTAAGCCTTTTCAGTGTAGCGGCTTGTGATCTTCCAACATGGCTTAAGCCTTTTCAGTGTAGCGGCTTGAGATCTTTCAACACAGCTTGAGATCTTTCAACACGGCTTAAGATCTTTCAGTGTAGCGGCTTGGCTTTGCTTAAGATCTTTCAACACGGCTTGAGATCTTTCAACATAGTTTAAATATAAACGAATAATTAAAAAAATCTCAATTAAATGTGAGAACTTGAAAATCTCAATTAAAAAAATCTGAAAGTTTTAACTTGAAAATAAAAAATTACTAGGTTAGAACCCCGTGTATTATACGGGTTAAATAAATGTAATTTTTATACTGAATAATTAAAAATAAAACTTTAAAAACTCGTGTATTACACGAGTTGAATAAATGTAATTTTATATATTAAGTAATAAAAAAGTTATATACTTAAGAATCTCGTGTATTGTACGAGTTGAATAAATGTAATTGTATATACCAAATAATTAAAAAAGTTATACCTTTAAAACTCTGTGTATTACACGGGTTAAATAAATGTAATATTCTGTACTAAATGATAAAAATGTAATATCTTTAAAAAACTCGTGTATTGTAAAAAAGTAATATCTTTAAAAAACTCGTGTATTGTACCCGTGTAATACACATATTCAACTCGAACAATACACGAGGTTTTTAAAGTTATATTTTTAGTATCTAGTATAAAAATTACATTTATTTAACCCGTGTAATACACATGGTTCTAACCAAGTAATTTTTTATTTTCAAGTTAAATATTTTTTATTTTCAAGTTAAACTATGTTGAAAGTTCTCAAGCCGTGTTGAAAGATATTTAGCCAAGCCAAGCCGCTACACTAAAAGATCTCAAGCCGTGTTGAAAGATCTCAAGCCAAGCCAAGCCAAGTTGTATTGAAAGATATTAAGCCGTGTTGAAAGAGCACAAGCCGCCACACTGAAAAGGCTTAAGCCATGCTGAAAGATCAAAAGCCAACTGGACACGTGGCAATCATAAGTTTTAAGCCGTTTCAATTGCTTGAAACGGCTCCTTGTGAAGACTCACATGGCTATTTTTAATAGTTTGACTAGTCAACGGCTATTCTAAATATTCTAGAGATTTTTCCTAAACTTTATATACAAACAAAAGTTGATTTTTGTCATCTGTTTTACATATCAATATTTTAATCATTTAAAAAAACAACTTTAGTAGAGCGTTAAAAGAACCACATATACACATGTAACTATGATATGCCTTAGATGTTGGCCTCTTTGTCATCTCTTAGATGCTAGATTTTTTTTATTATTATTATCGAATGAAGAAGTTTTTTTTATTAATATTAGCAAAGAGTTTAGAAAGCATAGTATAGTTAAAAGCAAAGGTTGAAGCTACAATCATTTCAATTTAAGGTCAACCCGTAGTGGGGCTTAATATCACGGGAGAATGGAGCATAGCGTTCCATAGCGCCGCCAAACACCGATACGGCGGGCGCTATGGGTGGTTGAATCCCGGTCCCCGTGAAGAGCATCAGCCATGGATTATCCTCCCCCACTCACACACATATATATACATACATATATATAAAGCCCCCATACATATATAACCACACTACACACTCTTGTGATATAAAAACTCATAAAGTCCCTCTCTTATGCGTTTCGCCACTTATCGCATAACGCCCCCTAAGAGGCTTTATGACTACATAAGAACGTTCGTTTGTTCAAAATCCGTTCATCTTTTAAACCTTTTGTTAATTAAAATCGTTCGCTTTTTAAAATCTTACATTAACTTACTTTTTAATACCTTTTATATTTTATAAATGTCGTTTTTAAAATCTTTATTTTTTTAAATTGTTTGTTCATTTAAAATTGTTCGTTTTTAAATTCCTTTAATTTTTAAAATCGTTCATTTTTTAAGTTCTTTTTTCTTAACGGCTATAAGTAAATTATAGAATACAAAGTTTAAAAAGAACTATTTTAAAATGCACGATTTAATAAAATGATTTGTCTAGAAAAAGTTTAATAAACAAACAATATTAAAAAGAACGGTAAAAATGAATCTTAAAAAAAACTACTTTAAAAGGACGATTTTAAAAAATAAATGGTTTAAAATGAATGATTTTAAAAAAGATGGACGGTTTTTAAAAAACAAATGAATTTAAAAACAACGTTTATTAAAAACAAATTTGTATATTTAAAACGTATTTTTATTAAACAATAATTGTGAACATAACAAAGTAATATAAAAAACTTAAATGATTACATAAATAGTCTCTCTAATACCAAAAGAACTTTGTAATTTTATAAACAGCCCCTAATGTTTAAAAAGTCCAAAATACCCTTAAACTTAATTAGACAAAAGTAACAAAGTTAGTATTAGATACCAAAACCTTTACAAAATACAACTTTGATATGTTAAAATATTTTTTTTAGGTTGAAAAGGTTAAACTCACTAAAACACAGGGCCAAAATCGTAATTTACTCTAAATAATAATTACATTAGTTTGATAAATTTTCAAACTACATCCTATTAGCTATTTGGTGAATTAATTTTTCAAGAGCACTCAAAAAAAAAAAAAAAAACAATATAAATTGGGTGGCATTTTAAACTCCTTGGTAGTTAAATAACTTGATTCTAGATAAAATAAAAATGACTCACTTAAAAGGAAATGAGTTAAATTGGTCGAATACGTTAAAAGAATTAAATTACTTTTAAGCGAGTCAGTTTATTTAAAAGCAAAGTAGCATAGCAATTACTATTAGTATTAGTACTATATATATTATTTTATTATTATTATTATTAATAAAGGATGAATAGTAATTTTAATATTATAAGAATTAGTAGATTTTCTCCTGTGCTATGCGGCGGTAACTCAGTTATTATCAGTTCGGTTGGGTTTATTTCAGTACCGACACTCGCTATAGTAACTGAAAGAGAGAACTAAAGAAATAAATTCGCGATATGCTCAAAAGGATATCGACACATCATTTATATCAATCAAAACCCTTAAAAACGAATACTGGTTTCTAAAATTTCCCATATCGGTACCGATGTTATTTGGTCGAAATCGATTAGATGCGTCAGCCAGACTCTATAGTTTACAATAAAAAATACATTTTTAATATTGTTATCGGCACTCTTATAATATACAATACAAAAAAATATGTTGTTTTGAATATAAAAAAAAGTAAATACACATCGTCGGTTTCGGTTCTATTTGGGTATGATAGCGACACGATATCCATTTTCATGAAAGCCTCTACCACAATGTTTAAAAAGTATAGTAACATAGTTCGATTAAAAAAACTAACATGAGTAAGGTATTAAAAATAAACTAAATGATAAATAATCTTTTAATTAAAAAATTCATAAAGAATATTTAAAAAATTCAAAACACTATTCATGGCCAATTTAAATAAATATGTATAATAATAATAATAATTAGTTTTTTTAATACTTTTATTATTTTATTTTAATATTATAATATAATAATAGTTATTTTTTTTTACTTTTTAACTTTAATCTTTTTTTAATATCAGGGGTTGAATAAGCTTGGTGTCAACCGGTATCGAACCAGTACTGGTTTCAAAAATACCGGTACGTTCCTGTTCGGTATCAATACATGAAGGTAAAAACCGACACTAATACAGAAAACACCAAAAGTTGGTGCCGAATTGATTTTGGAAATCTTTTGTTTCGGGAAATTTAGTGCTGCCATCCGGTACGATTTGCTCATCCATGATCACGGTTACTGTACGAACAACAGTATCGTACAACTTTTTTTTATTGATTTTCTTCAACTTTTAATTTTTTTCTTTTTTTAGTTGCAGGGTAGAGATGAGCTCAGTGCCAACCGGTACAGAATCGGACTGATACCGAAAATACTGGTTTCGGTACCGGTATATGAAGGTAAAAAATGGTAGTGAACCGGTACCAGGAACGCCAAAAGTCGGTACCGAATTGGTACTTAAGATCTTTCGGTTCGGCAAATTTGGTATCGGTACCTAGAACAATTTGCTCACCTCCGACCACGGGTTTCATATGAACAACATCGTTACCATACAACTTTTTTCGTTGATTTTCTTTCGGTTATCTTTTCCGTTTTTTTTAGGAATTCTCTTTTCTTTTTTTAGAACATATATTATCGATTAATTTGATACTTCTTTAATATTATATGTTTATAACTTTTTCTTAAAACTTAAGTACGTAGTTATGATTGATTTTTTTCCTAGACATTCCGTTATAAGTTTTGTTAAAAACGAAATTGTACTTATAATAAAGTATTTATTTGGTATCATAAAACAATATGATGATAAACTAAATCGTTCTAATGGTTTAGCTTTCTAAACAACATGCTTTATTTTCAAATCATGTTTGTTTTACATTAACATTTGGTCGGTTTCGCCGCAACGCGCAACGACAAAAAAACTAGTTCGTATAATTAAAAAACACGTGATATAAATTAGCAATTTATAAATTAGTAAATAAGTTTTTCTAGAGCACCATCTTGCTACCTCTTAATGCTGATAATAAGTAACATATTGAGTGAGACAAGTTTTAACCTTTTAAGCAGGAGATTTTGCGATTTACTCAATGAGGTGAGTTTTCACATTATAGTATAGTGGCGTTTTATAGGTCAGATAAGATTTAGGGATAATTAGGTTATGGGTTCGATTCTCATAAGAGAGATTTTTCTTAGATTTGTTGTGTTTCTTCATGAATTGGTGTATAGGTATTATTGCCCAGCGTCTTTGGCAAAATGGCACAAACCACATTGACAAAAATAGCAAGAGTTAAATGCCATTTTAGTCCCTGTGATTTGTGCCATTTCGCCTATGAGTCCAAAAAGATTTCACCGTTGCTATTTTAGTCCACTGGGTTAAGCTCATCCATTATTTCTATTAACAAGAAGGGCAATTCAGTCATTTTATATGATCGAATTGTAGGAACTAGGTTCACTTTTTATTAAAAATATTAATAAATAAATAATAACGAGACTCTCGTTATTTGTGGGAAATTCGACTAGTAAAATACCGGTTACAATACTAAATAAACGGAAATAAAATACAATATAATTGTACCAATCTTGATTCAAGCAAGCGTCTTTGGAAACTTCAACCGCACCTTCCAGATCAAAACTCCGCTGCAAGACAAGCAAAATCGTTGACGTTTTTGGTTGAGGCACGTGTTCAACACGCTTCCCTTAAAACAGATTTCGCGCATCCTCTCAGACGGTTCTGTCTCTCAGGGTACAACAACCGAAGCAGTAGTTGTACTGCCGGAGATGGCACTCGCGCCCGAGATAACACCGGGTATGATGGTGTTCATAAAATAGGAAATATTTAGAAGTGTAAAAGAATAATTTAGAGAATACATTTCTCTAAATTTTATCCAACAAAGACAACCTTCATGTGTGTATAATATTTCTATTCAATCCATCTCAGAATGAACCGTGTTCCTGTACTTATACACAATGTAGTCTACACATCATTAAAACCCATTTAATCTTGTAGTTAATACTGAATTAACCAAGATAATTAATCTTGTAACTACAAGACCATAAAAAGGTTTTAATCGCATTAAAATGGAGTTAAAGTGGTTAACATAACTGTCATATCAATTCATGACGATCTCGTAACTGACAGAGACTAGGTTGACTGATCGTGACCAGCGCCCAAGCGCGCTACACACTATACAGTCGGATCCACGCTTATGCGAGCCTTAGGCCGCTCGTATGATAGACGCGCACACTGCACTAGAACCTGCGCTATGCGCGCGACACCCTGACCAGTGCGCCTAGTTACCAATGCAAACCTGCGCACACTTGAACTGGCCTACCAGTCCATGCGCCACGCTTCAAGGATCTCACGACATGCCATATGTGCGCCATACGGATGCCACTACGCATACCAGGACGCCACCCGGTCATGCGCCGTCCATACTCGTGTGCCACCTGCACTCTCCGCCCTAGCCAATGACGTGCGCCATGCGCCTAAGGAGCTCGCGCCGCATCGACATGCCATGGCATCCGTCTACGCCACCCAAGGGTGCGCCATAAGCGGACCCGCCATGTATCTGACCACGCGCTCATGGACAAAAATACAAAGGCGGTGTGCGAAGTTCAAAGTGCACTATATAGGGCCTATAGCCCAAGGCACGCGCGCATATGTGCACGAGTAAGGGTGCTCCGCACCCTTTAGGATCCCCACTAGTGTTTGCCTTTAAGGAAACAATATACAAGGAGTGCTCCTCCTTATAAACCACTTTAAGTTTTGTCATCCCACCTATGTGGGACAAGTTGACAAAACTAATCCATTTTATTCATCTTTGTTTGTTCCAAACATACAACTTCAAGCTTCGATATCTCATTCATCTTAGCTCTATTTGGACATAGTTTAAACACAAACCATAAATAATTATTTATACAACAGATATATAAATATTATTGATGTCCAAAATATTTAGTGAAAACCTCTTTTTCACTAAAATTTCCAACAATCCCCCACATGAATGGAGATCGATTAAACACACAAAATTCCCCGATGAAACCTCGACAGTCGAGTATTGCAGGATAGGTAGGTTTTGCCTTTGAACCTTCCTTTGTGAAGCATACTTAGCCTACTAGGGTTTTGTAGACGTGATGTCCTTGAACAACCCCCCATTTGTGTAAGCGACAATATACATTCACACAATACTTTCCCTAGCCGGGCCATCCCCTCACTATCGTGTCCTATTATGGTCCTGGAACACTTGCCTGGTTCTGCGAGAGCTCTAGGATTGCGCACCCCACAATGCCATTCGAAGCGACCCTACTTCTCTCTCACATAGGTGATTCCTTTGAATCATTAAAAGCATTATGGCTTACTATGATTTCCACAAATCAATTAGCCATATATTATGCTTAGCCTCACAACAATGTCACTGAATATTATAGGAATGGACTAGGACGTATTCAAACACCCTTTTATACTTTTAGGGGGATATATGAACACATACACTAGCTTATACATAAACATATATATTAGCTATGCCCCCACAGTGACTACCCTTCGGTTCATGACTAAGTTGGCCTATTGAACCTAGATCTTAGGATCTCCAGTCAGCTAGGTTAGGTTTTCCTCATATCCCTTTTCCCTGGGCTTTAGTCTCATTCCACAACTTGATCTGGTTGTTGGATCCAAAATTATTTTTGACTTCGCTAAGTCACCAACGACAATTTAAATTGAGATCAGTTGTTCTAACGTGTTCTTGACTCGCTAGTCACTTTTGCCTTTTAGTCAATTCATAAGACTTATAACTCGTGATCTCAAGCTGGATCCAGTTATGTACCTTGTCTTAGAATGACATGAAACTCAATTCATGGCTGGACACGCTTTCACCATGCCTTTGGTGTGTCTTGACTGACATCTTACTAGATTTTGAATCTAACCAATTGGCATTCGAGTCCAATCTACTCGATTGACTCCATATAACCATTGTGTACTCCACTTGGTCATGCGTTTGCCATATATGCAAGTCACCCCCACATTTAAGTGTAATCGGATAGCATCCAAATGGGGTGATGAAAGGTTTTCCCTTTCATTCGAGTTTGAGAAAACTTCTCAACTACCATTTCCACATTGAAATGCAAGTCACCCCCACATTTAAGTATAATTGGATAACATCCAAATGGGGTGATGAAAGGTTCTCCCTTTCATTTCGAGTTTGAGAAAACTTCTCAACTACCATTTCCACATACCCTAAAGGGTTTGTTTCTTAAATGGCCTCCTCCACCCACATTGCTTGCATTTTAATGAAGTTATATTTATAGTTTTGTTTAGCACAAAATTCGTTCTTGTGTCATCACATATTTTGAATGTTTAAAGTTAATTTAATCTCCGTCGAGCATATAAATTAACAAGTATTAGTCTAGCATGCTTTAGACTATAATACTCTAGCATGTGAACAGAAGATGCATCATTCTGATTCTTCACAACCTTAAGAGATAACGCATAATCTCTTACGAACATTCGTTTCTTAGTTTAGACACAATAATGAAATTTTATTTCACCATTCCAAACCTATCGGTTTTAGGAAGGCCTCAAAACCATAGTTAACTCCATCCATAACTCGTTTGCCTTTTTATCTCCAAGGCTTCATCATTGACTTCCTAAAGACTTAAACATAAGTCTTAATCCAAGTCACTTTGATGAAAATCTTTGTATAAAATCACTTGAGTCTTGAGATATAGTCAATTAGATTGACTCTCAACCAAAGCATTCACGTATGCCTATAGTGATATATACATTTACATTGTTGTTTCATTAATATCATGTATTGGGATACTCTCCCAAATTGAGGACCAAGCCTCCACATAGTTTAAACAACATTGATGGTGGTAGAGCATCTCCAAGTCCATCACTATTGTAAATTTCCATTAATAATTTTTCTAAATTTATTAAAACAATTACAATAATAACATATATTTCTTTCATATGTTATATTCTTTGAAAACTTACATGTGCATTTCCATGTTGATGCTCTCAACATTAGATGACATATCAATTTTTCGTGTATTCCATCTCAAACCATACACCACGTTTCTCACGACGCCGTTATGCATTTGATGTTTGATTTGTGACTTATTACATAAGTCATGATTACAACCCGCTCGTTGTGTTTGTGTAAATTACTTTTTACACTTTGTATCAAAATGTGTATCCTTTTGACAACTTATTAGAAGTCCAAAATAACTGATACACCAATGATATCTAAACATCAAAAGGCAAAGTGTTATTATCTTCAACACTTTTTACAGAAATAAACACAATTATTTCGTTTGGTGTCATGTTTTGAGGTACTCCCTCATCTTGGAACTCTAAACTTGAAAAATCACAAGTTGTCCAAAATATAAAGTTGTTTACAATTAACTACTCGCAAGTAGTTGAGCAACTTATTATATTTATAACAACATTGAGTTGTTTTTCGTCAAATAGTCTTTCCGAGACTATTATATGGATGAACACGTTATACTTCTCATGGAAGTAACGAAACACTTGTAAATCGCAAAGACATGTCTTATTCGTTCAAAACATTTCTCGTTTTTGCAAGTGTTTTAATATTAAACTATATATTTATGTTTTGATTACAAATCAAGACAATAAACCTTATAATAGTTTAATAAATAAAACAATTTCAAACTCGCTCGTTTGAAAATAAAACGAATACACATCGTTTAATAAATGATTTATCATATTCAAACCATTTCTAACCGTTGTTAGATAATAACGATTATCAATCGTTAAAAAGAGTGGTTTGTATGATAACCAATTCTAATATGCTAATTAGAATTTAAATGTTAAACAAGCATTCAAAATATTTAGTTTTTATAAAGTAAACCGATTCTAACGCGCTCGTTAGAAATAAAACGAATACAATTATTCACTTTTGGTTTAAATGAACGTTTTCTAACACGCTCGTTAGAAATGAACACAAATCTTTTCTAACACGCTCGTTAGAAAATATATAAAACGATTACAAATCATCTTAAATAATTTATCATAATCAACCCGGTTCTAACCCGCTCGTTAGAAATGAACGACTGCAAATCGTTAAAATAGTTGGTTATAAGATAAACTAATTCTAATAGGTCCATTAGAAAATTAAACGATCATTTATTGCCATAAGCCGTTTTTGGTTTATATAAAATAAACGTTTTTCTAACCCACTTGTTAGAAATAAACAATTGACAAAGTTGTTAAATCGTTTCTAACACGCTCGTTAGAAATAATCGATTACAAAATTTGTTTCGAAGTTTATAAAAAAATTATAAACTATTTCTAATACGCTCATTAGAAGTAAACAAATAAAAATCGTTTAAACATATGTGGAAAAATTCGTTTCTAACTCGCTCGTTAGAAATTTAATAGTTTAGACGAAACCGTTACAATGTTGATTATCCAAAATAATTGTCTCAAACACGCTCGTCGGTAATTATTTGAAATAATAATATTTTCTAACATGCTCGTTAGAAAATCTAAACGTATATTTTCTAGCACGCTCGTTAGAAAATCCAATCGTCTTTTAACAAGTTAGTTTTACACAATCATCGTATCTAACATTCTCATTAGATATAAAAGATGATATTAAAACTTATCATCCTATACAATTCTAACACGCTCGTTAGAGATAAAAAGTTTTAATGTTGTTATTCTTTCAACAACGTTTCTAACACGCTCGTTAGAAAATATTAAAACTAGTTATTTTATAAAATAATTATTTTAATATGCTAATTAGAAAATAAATATATTTCATGACTTTTAAAAACCAACATTAATATATCAATTATGGTTACTAAAAGCTTATAAATTAAACGTTACAAACATTTAATTTGTATGGGGTTACAAAATATATATTTCTAATACGCTCATTAGAAACTTTTAAATTTTTCAAAACAAATTGAAATACATATTATTTTGTATATGGTTCGGTTTATCTAAACACGAACAAAAACCCCATGAACTGTAAAACTTGAATCAAAACAGTCGTTTTGCAACCCGGTATTCGGATTAAAGATTGTACTCCAATCATAAAATTAATCCGACTCAATGTACTAAATAAAAATTTCCCAAAAGATATTTTCAAGATTTTAACAAAAATCCCATTAAATATTTTAACTTTCGTGAACCTAAATCCTCGTAGAGAAGGGATTTAAGATTGTAGCAACAATCTTCACGAAATCTGTTTTAAGATTGTAGGAACTAGGTTCACTTTTTATTAAAAATATTAATAAATAAATAATAACGAGACTCTCGTTATTTGTGGGAAATTCGACTAGTACAATACCGGTTACGATACTAAATAAACGAAAATAAAATACAATATAATTGTACCAATCTTGATTCAAGCAAGCGTCTTTGGAAACTTCAACCGCACCTTCCAGATCAAAACTCCGCTGCAAGACAAGCAAAATCGTTGACGTTTTTGGTTGAGGCACGTGTTCAACACGCTTTCCTTAAAACAGATTCCGCGCCTCCTCTCAGACGGTTCTGTCTCGCAGGGTACAATAACCGAAGCAGTAGTTTTACTGGCGGAGATGGCACTCGCGCCCGAGATAACACCAGGTATGATGGTGTTCATAAAATAGGAAATATTTAGAAGTGTAAAAGAATAATTTAGAGAATACATTTCTCTAAATTTTATCCAACAAAGACAACCTTCATGTGTGTATAATATTTCTATTCAATCTATCTCAGAATGAACCGTATTCCTATACTTATACACAATGTAGTCTACACATCATTAAAACCCATTTAATCTTGTAGTTAATACTGAATTAACCAAGATAATTAATCTTGTAACTACAAGACCATAATGTGACAACCGTCAATTTTGCATGCATCCGTACAATTAATTAATTTTAATTATGAGCTTAATGACTGTGCTTGATTACAACTGACACTTTAAACTGCTTACTGATTTAGATTACAAACATACATGTGCATTCTTACATACAGTCAGTTCAATTATTTCATACAGACTCTTAGTGACAACCTGATGCACAAAGCACAGTTAGTACAGTGAGCGAATAACTCAGACACATGCTGACAATGCCAGCACATAGACAGACACTATTTTTAGGCCAGTATGGGCCAGGGATAAAACACTACACCAGTATGGAGTGTAGGGAAGTGAGGACCATAAGACTATGTCACTAGGTGATAGTTTGAGTGCCGGAAAGTGCCTAAAACGCAATTTAATTACAGAATTCCGTATTTTCAGTAACAATTCAGCTTTTAACACACTCATATTATACAGAGTATTGACTAAATGGTCCTGGACACTTTCCTAAGTGTTGGAATTAAATTCGTTACAAAAAGATGCACAAAAGACGCTTTACGGGTCAATTAAACGCTTTAACGGAACGATGCGAAACCGAACAACCAGACATTACCCGGGACATGAAAATATTGTTAGAAATATTATTTTATTATTTTAAATTAATCATGGTCACAAAAATCCCCATGCACCATGCAAACATGACATACACCCACTATACTTGTAAATACCCTTAACCCTTTTATAATTACCTCATAATTAACAAAAATTTGCACTTTGCCCCCCCCCCCATAACCGAAAATCTGCCCTAATCATTAAGATATATTTTGTTTAAATCTCTTGTAAAGAGAATCTTGAGTTCATTGACCAAATTTCATGTCATAATTCTCCTACAAGCTAGATGCACATTTCCAAGAAATATTCATCATTTCCTCAAGATACACACCTCTCTCTCTCCTCCCTCTAAAATCGGCTCATACCCCCCCCTCTCTCTACAACTGAATTCCATCACTACCATACATCAAACCTCCATTTCTTCTCCATCAAGCTCACATTCAAGTGGTAAAGATCCTCCGTAGAAGTGAGAAGTTGGAGTGCTCTCAAGAAGCCTTGTTCAAGCTTTTCTCACCATCATTCTTTATCATCTCATCCTAAGATTTCAACCCTAGCCTTGTGCTAGTAGTAAGTCCATTCATACTCTTATTCCACTTTGATTCTTGTTCGATTGTTGAATGTTCTTCACACACAAAAGCTTAAACAGCTTGCTGAGTTGGATTTCCAGCCAACTTCAACAGGCTGTAACGGGATCATTTTAAAACGAAAAACGGAATTTCTAAAGCCTAAAATGAGTATTTTGGAATAACTAAACAAATGGCACTGGAATCATATTTTTTTCGAGACCGTTTACTATTTTTAAAAGGTTATTTTTGGACAGCAGCTCAAGCTGCATTTTTACTGCAGAAAAAGTGGGTTATTTTCGGAGTCACAACTTAAAACCTGAGTAAAATCAACTCATGAAATTTTTACAGTAGATAGACACCATTGTCAGGACGACCCTCCAACTGGAATTTCGTCAAACGGACTTACGGTTGATTTTTAGTGAATATTTCCGTAAACTGCGATCAGAAGGTAACAAATCTGATTGCAGCCGAGAAAATGATTTTCTATAAAATATGGGTAACGAATTGGACTTTGATATTTTTACACAATAAACTTTGGAACATGTGTGACATTCTGTGAAAATTTGGTAATTTTTAGAAAAGGTTAACTATTTTATAAAAAATCCTCGAAAACAGTCTGGTTTTGAGTAATAAAGCTGAAATAAAGTAAGTAACGTTTTGTTTGTCGATATGTCGGTTTGATGATTGAAAATGAACTATTGGGTGTTGCGAGCCCCACACATGGGCCAGCGTGTGGCTGCATGTGGTGACTATGTCGTTCCGCCGGAAGGACCGGTATGAAATACGCGTTACAGGTTTGAGTGCTTCCTAGACCATGTCACTTATTAATGTATTAGCTACACATTAATTGATCTGTTTTTCCTTATTGCTACATACCAAGGACATACATTTTTACAGACATATTTCACAATCTATACAGACACACATTAATGATTTATACAGACTCACATACACATGAACTCGCTCAACTTTTGTTGATGTTTTCCAAACTACATGTATTTCAGGAAATTAAGTATGGATCTGGCGGGCGTTGGAATTTCAAGTCATGTTAAGTATAAAGATGTCATCCATGGTTTTTGGGTTTGGCCAGTGTGTCTTAATCCTGGACGAGACACGTCTTCCAAACTTGGATTACAACTATTATCTTTGACGAGTCCTTAGCAAACTTTTACACAATTTATCTGGTTTGTAAAACTTAAATTTTGAAGTCTACGTTTTAGACAATGTTGTTATGTTTTAAACTCATTTTATGGATGACAAATCTTTGGTATTATCATATAGATTGTTTGATATGGTTGAATGCAATGATAACAAGTAAGTCACCCCATAATCACGCTTCCGCAAAAGTCAGGGTGTGACAGCTTGGTATCAGAGCTTCGATCGTAGCGAACTAGGATTCATTCTCGAGTCTAGACTACGATCAATAGGGCTCTCACGAAAACGCTTTTACAAACATGTTTTCATTGCATACACAAAACGCCCAGATCCAGGGAACAAACATTTTTACAAACAAAGGGCACAAATACACATTCCAAAATATATGTTTATAATTCAGTCTTAGAGACTGAGGGATTCAATCTTAGAGATTGAGGGAGGTTTAGCCTTAGAGGCTGGGGAGGTTCAGTCTTAGAGACTGAGGGGTTCAATCTTAGAGATTGAGGAGGTTCAGTCTTAGAGGCTGGGGAAAAATTTAGTCTTAGAGACTGGGAGGTTTGGTCTTAGAGACCAGGGATTTAGTCTTAGAGACTGGGAGGTTTGGTCTTAAAGACCAGGGATTTAGTCCTAGAGACTGGGGAAGTTGGTCTTAGAGACCAGGGAGTTGGTCTTAGAGACCAGGGAGTTGGTCTTAGAGACCTGGGAGTTGGTCTTAGAGACCAGGGAGTTAGTCTGAGAGACTAGGGAGTTCGGTCTAAGAGACTGGGTGAGATAGTCTAGGGAAGACTAGGATGATTACTTGCTTACATTGCTATCGCATACATGCTTAATTGTTGATTATTGATAAACGTGCATATGTGGAAACTGTCTTAATACATACTATGACTACCATATACCGATACGCATGTCGCCTTGATCAAAAAGCGAGTTGTCAAGCATTGACGACCCTACCGCCACCGCCACAGATGATGAGACTGTACCTGCGCCGGAGATATTTACGTCAGACACTGAGAGTGACCCTGACATATTGACCAAGAACGAGGACGACTGCCAACCATCCGCGCTGCCAGACTCTGGTGATGAATTACCCTTGCTGATGGCTTCCTTGACAAGAAACTTCCTGTCATCCTTGTTTCAGTCCACGACCACCTCCTCATTTGGACACTTCGATGACGAGCACATCGTGGCTCCGATTCTCGACGCCGTACCTCTCATGATTATTTTCCCCAAGAATCTACCTCTTTGACAAATTGTTTGATGACGACGTTAATTTGCTTATTGATAATCCTTCCGTTGATACCCAGGATGATGGAAAGTTAGATGAGGACGTTGTTACTAACTCTACGTTTTGAGATCCCTATTATCAAACTATCCTCTGATTCTAGTATACACTCGATTTCAGACTCCTTTGAGTCTGCGACATTTACGACTTTACCAACAGGCAGATTACCACTTTTGGCTCCCGACACGAACGACGACGCCGCTTTGACTACTGCACTAACACTTGCTCAAGATCACATACCCTCACGCTCCCCAGGACCTACCCCTGAGGCAGCTCCAGTTCCTTGTGGGCCAGCTTGATGTTGCACCTGCTAAACCTGTTTAAACGTGATATTATTTCCTTTGGACTACTATACCTTGCACTCCTCTTACCAAACCCGGTACCTGCGCCTATTGAATCTCCTTTTGTTGAGACATTTCTACCGCACCTGCACCCGCTGATGTTGCATCTATGAAGACCGACGTCCATTGCACCGACATGCCTACCGTTCTCTTTCAAGACATACCCGCACCCCGGGAAGGCGCTCCAGGTCAGCACCCGCATAACGATTCTTCAGCTACGGCAACATTTTTCCTAAACTTAACAAGACGCACCGTTTGCTACATTCACCTCTACAACGCTGGACAAGTCATTTCGATGGATCCCTGTGCTACACTATGTTGATTTTAGACCCTTGTCATCCCTCACATTATGGAGGCTACACACGGGATGAGTACACCTGTCACATGAGCTACAGTTTGAGGATATGATTCGCAGAGTGTTGGAGCTTGAGCTGACACCACATTTGGTAACTTCAAATGCAAAAACATTGCATAATTGAAAACATGATTTAAGTATTTACATCACAAGACAGCATATTGCCTGAAAAGTTTATGTAAGACACCACGCCCTCCACCCTGTCTATTGCCAGTATACATTGAACCTCCACATATATTAAGGTTCCTTTTTGCGCTCTCGACCGTTGCTATCACACCGTTCCCAGGATTCTGATACTCATTTCTTTACTATCGAGCAGCAGAGCAGACAATTACTTCGACGTGTACACAAGCCCGAGGAGGAAGTCCATGCGTGTTGACGGTTTACTTTCTTTTCCTCCTCTTCCTCAGTCACCAGTATAGTTGGTTTCTGGATTCATGCGGATTGCATTACACTTTGGTAAAAACACTAATGATAAGCCGGGTCTGTGGAGACTTTAAAGACCACTTCTGACTACGTAATTTTGATGCACTAATATACTTGTTGGACAAGGGTAGGGTGACCCTGCGTTCCTTCTGATATGATACGTTTTGTAAAACACGGTGATTGTGGTCGGAGGATGACGAAAGCCCAATCATCTTTAAACATGCGACAATACTTATGACTAATAACTAATGAAAAACTCGGTCGCTATATTCCCACTAAGCACGCTGTTGATCTGCATACTTGTGCTATAACTATAATACTACATGCTTACTTGCTACGTTCCTATCTACAAGATGTGCTATAATTGTGACGATATGTGATTGATTGTTATAACAACTACGTATATACATATATGTAATACACCCCCTGGGTTTCAGTCATTAAGTAGATGCTTTTGTGCTTATGTTCTTAAAGAAACCTGACCTATCCAATCTTCCTCTTAGAAGATGTCAATTCAAGGAAACACCGATACCAACAACCCTCGGCCGACTACAGAGGCGGAATTTCAAGAACGCCTCTTACAGGTCATCGTGCAGTACGAGGCCCTTCGCTCTGAGCGCAGCGGAGGTACCTCGGGAAATAACCCAGTCAACGGTTGTACCTACAAGCAGTTCTTAGGCTGCCAGCCCCTACTTTTCGACGGCACTGGGGGTACCGTAGCTTTCGTGCGCTGGGTTGAGAAAATGGACACTGTTTTGCGTGCGAGCAAATGTGCCCCAGAGCACCAGGTCACGTACATTTCCGGACTGTTCCAAGATGGGGCTCTGTCATGGTGGAAACTCCAGGTTCAAACGATGGGCGAGACTACTGCGTATGCTTTATCGTGGGACGAGCTGAAAGAGCTAATGCATAAAAAGTACTGTTTGAGAACAGAAAGCCAGAAGGTGGAAACTGAGTTCTGGAACTTGAAGATGGAAGGTCCAAAAATAGCTGAGTATGTGGAGAAGTTCCAAGTTCTGTCGCGTATCGTTCCTTACATGGTAGACCCAGAGTTTAAGAAGATTGAGCGTTTCATTTGGGGATTGGCACCCCAAATCATGAGCATGGTGACGACATCGAAGCCTACAACGATCGCTGAAGCCATTAATTTAAGTGTGGCCTTGACTGAAGAGGCAATCAGGATGAACAAATTTTCAACCTCTGAGGAGAAGAAGGAGACTCATGTAGAGTCATCTGGAGACAACAAGAGGAAGTTCGCAAACTTCAAGCAGAGTACTCAGACGAATAGCAACAACAAGGTCAAAAAGAGAAAAGAGTACATGGGTAAACTACCTAAATGCGACAGGTGCCGACGTCATCATACCGGGCGATGTAAAAATGGGAAGTGTGACAGCTGTGGCAAAGTGGGACACAACAGGGAAACGTGTTGGAGTGAGACGAAGCGTGGAAAGAAAGGAAAGGGGAAAGATAAAGGATGTTATACCTGCGGGGATATGAGGCACTTTAGGAAAGATTGCCCAAGGGAGATTAAGCAAAATCATGGGAGAGATGTCTAACACCGGAGCCAGAGAAGCACGCCAGAAATCCAAGCATGGATATCGGTACGTCCCATACTACTCAATGTTATGCATCTTTATTGCCAAATACTGTTGCAAATTCTACGATTCGCACCTCTAAGAGTTCGAGAGTATAATTGGTTTAAGCAGCGAGTAAGTAGATATTCCAATACCCATTAGAACTAGCTTAGGGGAAGCTAGTGGAAGCCAACACAGTAACTGGAATCGGCAAGATAGAACACGGGAAGCGTAAGATTACACTTGATCTACTGCCAATGAATTGGGAGACTTCAACAAGGTAGTTGGAGGGATTGGTTGACAAATGATCAATAGGAGATTGATATCCGCACCATGATGGCGAACGAAGAAGTGATCTTGACTCATGAAGCAGGATACGCCTCTGCAAATTACAAATTGCTTGAAGGCACAAAGAATGTTACGAAAAGGATGGGTTGTTTTATGGCTCATGTCGGGGACAAGGGAGCCGAAGAACTAAAACTCGAAGATGTCCCTGTGATAAAAGAATATCCTGAAGCCATCCCCGAAAACTTGCCAGAATTATCTACTCAGTGACAAGTCGAATTTTGCATCGATTTGATTTCCAGGCGCCGCGCTTGCAGCCAATACACCTTGGCAATTTACACCTTCAGACATGCAAGGATCGACAGTGTAGCTTCAGTAGCTGGTAGAGAAGGAAGATAACAGACCAAGCTTCCCATTTTGGGTAACCCCAGCTCTGCTCATCAAGAAGAAGGATGTGACTTTCAAATGAGCATCAATTACTAGGAGCCGAACGAGCTAACCCACGAGAGTCGGTGACTCTCGCTAAGGATTAACGAATTACGTATTTAACTAACTGTGAGGATCCAACTACTATTACATGACTAATTGACGATCGAGTGTCTTTAGCAATGAATTCAGGAAGAAGGTATACCGGGGAAATCGTGGGACGATAACTTGTCTTTAGACGCACACAAGATGGTGTTTCCTACATAATGCACAAAACCGAGTTACACAGAATATGAAACCTTGAGGATCTAGAAAACATATGATTAGGACCCTTGGGAACCCAGGTCCAAACGTGTAAAGGTTGTTACTTAGACACCATATCTATTAACTCAATCGAACACCACTAACCTGACATATATGCCATTTCAGTTAACAGAACAGAAAGTACTTGAAATTCTTTCGTTTAAATCTTCATTTTTGCTTCTAGCCGAGTAGATGTTTGCATCTCTATTCCCCTTAAAGTAGTTGTATCGCTTTGATTTTCTTCGCTGAGAGCGAACACACATTTGCTTCGATATTTGGTCATTACCTCATACTCATTGTGTCATTACTTGAAAACTCACATATTACGCATGCACCTTTTGCTACGCGTGCGGTTTCATTTCAAACGCTTCATTGAAATTAGAATATTATGTTGCTAAATCTAACTACTGGTTTGTGATTCGAATGGCCTACATTATTGTAACGGTTGACTCTTTGCTACCAGGTCAACACACCTTCTCGAAAACTTCTTTTGTTTCAAGATACATTCATGGTTTATTTTTGTAACCATGTTGGGATTCCCTTGTTGATACATACGTTTATTGTCGGGTTACGCTGAAACTAAGTTCAATTGTTTGAACTTATCCATTTCACACGTTTGATTTGAGACACAATATGATGTATTGGGAGCATCATATTCAAATATTCTTGCAAAAGTTCTTTCATTACGAGTCGTAGTAGATTCGGTCGGTCTATGACTCCACTAAATCGTTTGATTGACTTCGACACCTTGAGGTGATATCTTCACAAAATTGAAGCTTGCGCTAAGTTGGTTTCTCATTTCATACACGGATTTTAATTATTTAATTGCTCTAAATCCGTCTCGTTTATCACAATTAAAGCAGTCTCAACACAGTTGTGTGTTAAGGCAATGGTACATAGATTCATTTCATAAGCCCAATGTACCTCCTGACGATACTTTCATTGACAAATCGAATACCTTGTGGTATTTAATATTTTTTTCACCTTCGATCAAAAACAGTGGCTCTTTGATATTCTTTGTTCAACTGGAAACTTTACGACATTGTGTAAATCAAACCTTCAGGTTGTCTTTGTACACTTTCATTTGATTTCAGGCACGATGAACTTGTTCAGTCACCATTATTATCTCTCGTCATTTCAACACCTTGTGGTGTCATTACAAATTTGCAGCTTGTGCTAATCATGGTCGATCGTTTTACACAAAACTACATATACTTTTGTTTGAACTAAGTCATTTAAACATTCCTGATGCAACTACGAATCAAGACAATGATACACCAGATTCACTTGTATTTCATTCAGTGTATTTTCGCAATTCGAGAATGTCAGCACACAAATTCTTATCATTTACTCATTCGAAAGCTGACAGGTCATTTTCATCTCCAAGTTGTTGATTTTGAGTTCATGTAGCGGATGCTATGGTTTGTGAAAATTTGCATACTATAACCAATCATTTGAGAATCCTATTGGACAAAACTCCTCTTTTGTGAAACCCCTGTTAACTGGATTACACTAGAGTATGCGTCGATACGTCTTGTACCTTCGACGCCAAATGCTAAAAGCACATACCTTTTAATTCGTGATATTATATATATTCTTGGACTCACTTGATGTGAATAGGGTTTGATTCGATTTGGTGATTATCTACCTGGGTACTATTCATATGCATACATACATAATGAAACCCTAAGGAGTTAAGGTAGTACAAATTTCGAGGACGAAATTTTCTTAACGGGGGGAGAATGTGACAACCGTCAATTTTGCATGCATCCGTACAATTAATTAATTTTAATTATGAGCTTAATGACTGTGCTTGATTACAACTGACACTTTAAACTGCTTACTGATTTAGATTACAAACATACATGTGCATTCTTACATACAGTCAGTTCAATTATTTCATACAGACTCTTAGTGACAACCTGATGCACAAAGCACAGTTAGTACAGTGAGCGAATAACTCAGACACATGCTGACAATGCCAGCACATAGACAGACACTATTTTTAGGCCAGTATGGGCCAGGGATAAAACACTACACCAGTATGGAGTGTAGGGAAGTGAGGACCATAAGACTATGTCACTAGGTGATAGTTTGAGTGCCGGAAAGTGCCTAAAACGCAATTTAATTACAGTAATTCCGTATTTTCAGTAACAATTCAGCTTTTAACACACTCATATTATACAGAGTATTGACTAAATGGTCCTGGACACTTTCCTAAGTGTTGGAATTAAATTCGTTACAAAAAGATGCACAAAAGACACTTTACGGGTCAATTAAACGCTTTAACGGAACGATGCGAAACCAAACAACCAGACATTACCCGGGACATGAAAATATTGTTAGAAATATTATTTTATTATTTTAAATTAATCATGGTCACAAAAATCCCCATGCACCATGCAAACATGACATACACCCACTATACTTGTAAATACCCTTAACCCTTTTATAATTACCTCATAATTAACAAAAATTTACACTTTGCCCCCCCCCCATAACCGAAAATCTGCCCTAATCATTAAGATATATTTTGTTTAAATCTTTTGTAAAGAGAATCTTGAGTTCATTGGCCAAATTTCATGTCATAATTCTCCTACAAGCTAGATGCACATTTCCAAGAAATATTCATCATTTCCTCAAGATACACACCTCTCTCTCTCCTCCCTCTAAAATCGGCTCATACCCCCCCACCTCTCTCCACAACTGAATTCCATCACTACCATACATCAAACCTCCATTTCTTCTCCATCAAGCTCACATTCAAGTGGTAAAGATCCTCCGTAGAAGTGAGAAGTTGGAGTGCTCTCAAGAAGCCTTGTTCAAGCTTTTCTCACCATCATTCTTTATCATCTCATCTTAAGATTTCAACCCTAGCCTTGTGCTAGTAGTAAGTCCATTCATACTCTTGTTCCACTTTGATTCTTGTTCGATTGTTGATTGTTCTTCACACACAAAAGCTTAAACAGCTTGCTGAGTTGGATTTCCAGCCAACTTCAACAGGCTGTAACGGGATCATTTTAAAACGAAAAACGGAATTTCTAAAGCCTAAAATTTTTCGAGACCGTTTACTATTTTTAAAAGGTTATTTTTGGACAGCAGCTCAAGCTGCATTTTTACTGCAGAAAAAGTGGGTTATTTTCGGAGTCACAACTTAAAACCTGAGTAAAATCAACTCATGAAATTTTTACAGTAGATAGACACCATTGTCAGGGCGACCCTCCAACTGGAATTTCGTCAAACGGACTTACGGGTTGATTTTTAGTGAATATTTCCGTAAACTGCGATCAGAAGGTAACAAATCTGATTGCAGTCGAAAAAATGATTTTCTATAAAATATGGGTAACGAATTGGACTTTGATATTTTTACACAATAAACTTTGGAACATGTGTGACATTCTGTGAAAATTTGGTAATTTTTAGAAAAATTTAACTATTTTATAAAAATCCTCGAAAACAGTCTGGTTTTGAGTAATAAAGCTGAAATAAAGTAAGTAACGTTTTGTTTGTCGATATGTCGGTTTGATGATTGAAAATGAACTATTGGGTGTTGCGAGCCCCACACATGGGCCAGCGTGTGGCTGCATGTGGTGACTATGTCGTTCCGCCGGAAGGACCGGTATGAAATACGCGTTACAGGTTTGAGTGCTTCCTAGACCATGTCACTTATTAATGTATTAGCTACACATTAATTGATCTGTTTTTCCTTATTGCTACATACCAAGGACATACATTTTTACAGACATATTTCACAATCTATACAGACACACATTAATGATTTATACAGACTCACATACACATGAACTCGCTCAACTTTTGTTGATGTTTTCCAAACTACATGTATTTCAGGAAATTAAGTATGGATCTGGCGGGCGTTGGAATTTCAAGTCATGTTAAGTATAAAGATGTCATCTATGGTTTTTGGGTTTGGCCAGTGTGTCTTAATCCTGGACAAGCCACGTCTTCCAAACTTGGATTACAACTATTATCTTTGACGAGTCCTTAGCAAACTTTTACACAATTTATCTGGTTTGTAAAACTTAAATTTTGAAGTCTACGTTTTAGACAATGTTGTTATGTTTTAAACTCATTTTATGGATGACAAATCTTTGGTATTATCATATAGATTGTTTGATATGGTTGAATGCAATGATAACAAGTAAGTCACCCCATAATCACGCTTCCGCAAAAGTCAGGGTGTGACACATAAAAAAGTTTTAATCGCATTAAAATGGAGTCAAAGTGGTCAACGTAACTGTCATATCAATTCATGACGATCTCGTAACTGACGGAGACTAGGTTGACTGATCGTGACCAGCGCCCAAGCGCGCTACACACTATACAGTCGGATCCACGCTTATGCGAGCCGTAGGCCGCTCGTATGATAGACGCGCACACTGCACTAGAACCTGCGCTATACGCGCGACACCCTGACCAGTGCGCCTAGTTACCAATGCAAACCTACGCACGCTTGAACTGGCCTGCCAGTCCGCGCGCCACGCTTCAAGGATCTCACGACATGCCATATGCGCGCCATACGGATGCCACTACGCATACCAGGACGCCACCCGGTCATGCGCCGTCCATACTTGTGTGCCACCTGCACTCTTCGCCCTAGCCAATGACGTGCACCATGCGCCTAAGGAGCTCGCGCCGCATCGACATGCCATGGCATCCGCCTACGCCACCCAAGGGTGCGCCATAAGCGGACCCGCCATGTATCTGAACATGCGCTCATGGACAAAAATACAAAGGCGGTGTGTGAAGTTCAAAGTGCACTATATAGGGCCTATAGCCCACGGCACGCGCGCATATGTGCACGAGTAAGGAAACAATATACAAGGAGTGCTCCTCCTTATAAACCACTTTAAGTTTTGTCATCCCACCTATGTAGGACAAGTTGACAAAACTAATCCATTTTATTCATCTTTGTTTGTTCCAAACATACAACTTCAAGCTTCGATATCTCATTCATCTTAGCTCTATTTGGACATAGTTTGAACACAAACCATAAATAATTATTTATACAACACATATATAAATATTATTGATGTCCAAAATATTTAGTGAAAAACTCTTTTTCACTAAAATTTCCAACACGAATTGCCCTTCTAGTTAATTGAATTACATATAAAATGACCGTATTGCCCTTCTTGTTAACAGAAAAATTTGATGAAGTTAACCCAATGGATTAAAGTGGCAACGGTGAAACTTTTTTGGACCCAAAAGCGAAAAATGAAATATTTGAACTAAACTGACAAAATGGCACAAACCACAAATACTAAAATAGCATTTAACTCTAAAAATAGGTGAGTTTATCTTGTTTAGCAATGCAGTAAAGGATGTAGGGTGTGATATCAGTATCAAGGATTAAAGTGTTTTTAATGTTTTATCATGATAAAAAGTGTTGGGAAAATTGTCACCATTGATTGTCTTATTATTGTGATAATAATGCTGGTGGGTGGGAATGAAGGCTTTAACTGTCTTCTTTTTAAACTCTTTTGTGCTTTAATATGATGGAACTGATGGTTATTCTTGTTACGAGAATATCATACACCATCCCAAACAAGATACGAAAAGTAATCATATATATTTTAAGTTGAATAATACAACTTGTTTATTAAACAGGTCAATATGAACAAGATCTGTTTAATAAACTGATTAACCTGAACACAAACCATTTAATAAATGAGTTATCGTGTTTAAGTTTAAAAGCCTGATCTTCTAAGACCACGGTTGAGAGGACATTGCACAGACGCTAGTGGAGGTTTGGTCTCAAAGTCTAGTTGTTCTTCTCCTATCCCGAACGAGTAGGTGCAGAGCCGTTCCAATATTTTTAGAGGTGAACTACAAAGTCGGGGCCGTATGGAACCGGTATAAAGAAATTCAGTAGTTGAGATTGAGATTTGAGACATTCCAAGAATCGTGCAAAGTGTTGTACGCCAATAGATGAATTCAGATATACACTTTTATAAACCTGTGAACCGTAGTTTACTTGTAACAACAACCATTTGTGGAAACTCGCGCTCTAAATCGCCAATGGTTTGCAATAATAGTTGACGAATCATGCAAAAAGGGGGCCACAGAGTATTAAGATCATACAATGGATTTTCAGAAGAAAAAAGTAATCATTACTAAACGCTCTAAATCGTCATGTAAGTGGTTGTGAGCTTTCGGCATGTCCAACTAAAAGTTGGATCCCCATTCGAACCATAAAATCTTGCAAATATGAATCCGAGATGGTATATCCATTTCAAATATGGAAAGAATTAAAGAGTTTCTAGCAAAAGAATGAGATAATTATGGGTAAAAATAGAGAGGTTATTGTGTGTGTATATATTTGTTTAAATTTAAAATAGAGTTAACTTTCGCTTTGCTCCCTGTCGTTTGGTTATTTTAACGGTTTTGTTTCAATAGTTTAAAAATAGTCATTTTTCTCCCTGATCTTTCGACTTTGTCGCCAGTTTGCTCCCTGGCTCTAACTCAGTTAAAACGTTCAATTAAAAGTAGGGGTATTTCGGTAGTTTACTCACTGGCTCTAACTCAATTAAAACGTTTAGTTAAAAGTCACGGTAGTCGTGGTCGGCAGGTGGTAGTTGCAGGTGGTGGTGGATGGTTGTGGATGGTGGGGGCCGGTAGAAAGAGTGGTTGGAAAGATGGGAGATCAGAAAAGAATTACTTATATACATGTAAATAAACAAATTATAGGTTTATTTAGGTGAAAAATCTTACATGCCCTTACTTTTATCTATAAAATTACCAAAATACCCTTCTAGTTAATGGATTTTTTGGATGGAGTTATAGACGGGGAGCAAAATGACGATAAGTTAGAAAAATCAGAGAGGAAAACGGCTATTTTAAACTATTGGGGCAAAACCATTAAAATGACCAAATAACAGTGAGCAAAATGGAAGTTAACTCTTTAAAATAATTATTTTTTAAGACAACGGCTACTTTCACCCTCGATCCTCTACCCAGCGGCTGCATTCCTCTTCCTCACTCCTGTTAGCTCGCTCACAACTTCCTCTTTCACACCCGGTCCAGTAACGCCCGTTCAACGCCCGTTCGGGTTGGTGTTTGACGACACTAAATTAGTAACTAGGCCAAAGCGTGCACTCACTACACATGGTCTTATTATCCTTTAATCGACTTTTGTTATGAGGCTGGAGGGTGTGGATGGAGCCCTTAGGGGCTTTATCACGACACATCAGCGCCACCTAGGATCCACCTTAGCCCCCCCTATAACTTGCATGGTGTGGATGGAGCCCCCTATTAAAAAAAATTAAAAAAAATTAATTGGGTAAAATGATGTAAATAAACAAATTATAGGTCTATTTAGGTGAAAAAACTTACATGCCCTTACTTTTATCTATAAAATTACCAAAATACCCTTCTAGTTAATGGATTTTTTGGATGGAATTATAGACGGGGAGCAAAATGACGATAAGTTAGAAAAATCAGGGAGGAAAACGGCTATTTTTAAACTATTGGGGCAAAACCATTAAAATGACCAAATAACAGTGAGTAAAATGGAAGTTAACTCTTTAAAATAATTATTTTTTAAGACAACAACTACTTTCACCCTCGATCCTCTACCCAGCGGCTGCATTCCTCTTCCTCACTCCTGTTAGCTCGCTCACAACTTCCTCTTTCACACCCGGTCCAATAACGCCCGTTCGGGTTGGTGTTTGACGGCACTAAATTAGTAACTAGGCCAAAGCGTGAACTCACTACACATGGTCTTATTATCCTTTAATCGACTTTTGTTATGAGGCTGGAGGGTGTGGATGGAGCCCTTAGGGGCTTTATCACGACACATCAGCGCCACCTAGGATCCACCGTAGCCATGAAGCTTTATCACGCCCCCCCCTCCCCCCCCCCCTTATAACTTGCATGGTGTGGATGGATCCCCCTATTAAAAAAAATTAAAAAAAAAATTAATTGGGTAAAATGATGTGCCCCCCCCCCCCCAACCATAAAGCCCTTTTCCCTTGTTACCATGATGGAGCCCCATCAATGACGCCCCAGTTTCATTTTCTTGGTGTGAATGATGGCGTCAAAGGAGACGCTATCGAAAGTGAGTTGGCACAATAGAGCCCCCCACACCCTTAAGTCTAACTGTCGAAGTATCTCCCAACTCCCTGTTGGCCAAAGAGAAAAGGCATAGAACCGTAAAGGAGGAGGGGCCAAATGGATTAAAAGGGAGGGTCATAATGACTGGTTCCCCATGTGGAAACCTTTACTGATTTGTCTTGCCTCCAAGTCATAACCTTTAACATTTTACGAAAAAAGATATTTATGTTTTTTTAATAAATTCGATCAATTAACACGCTTAATATATTTTAAAAATAACAGATGGTCTCTGGATTTCTTTACTTGAGTTCACAAGTTCAATTCTCACTAGCATCATTTTAAAAGGATATTGGTGGTGGTAATGAAGTTTAGAACTAGGCCTCTCTAGAGGTCGCCAATTTGAAACCAAGCCGAACCGGGTTTTACCGCAGTGAGTCTTCGGCAGGGGCGCAACTTAGTGTATGCCGCCCCCCGGTTTCGGAAAAATGGGGGGGGGGGGGGGGGCGTGGCTTCGCCAATGAGCAGCTTTATATAGAAAGGTGATTGATTACAGATATATTTTTACTTTATAGTTTATGAAGAAAAAATAAAATTATTTTCATCTTTTCTCTTTTCATTGTGTTAAAACATTGATTATTACATACTCATATTTTGTTAAATTACTAGTATGTGGGTAAATGTAGAAAGGTAAGGAGTAAAAGACTAGTATGTGCGGAATGTGACGATAAAGGGAGCAAGTGAACACCCTTTTTTGAGTTGGTATCTATTTGTGAACACCCTTTTTGTCATTGTGTTGTGTAAAAAAAAAAATTAATTATCAAGTATAAAATATGGCAAATCACCTTAATAACCTTTTGACTATCCTAAAACTACAAAACAAAACGATCAATTACTTTCTTTATTACCAATGGGATGGTGGTCAATTGGCAAAGACAAAACCTTTAAAACACCTAGATTGAGAAAAGAAAAGTCTTGGGTTCAAATTTCACATACCACAATGATTTAAAGAAATTAGCCTTTCAAAAAAAAAAAAATACTTTCTTTATTTATCAAAACCAAGAGCCGGTCATCTTTGAGCATGTGGTAGTCACTGCGTTAACCTACACGCCAATTGGCTTGAGTTCATTCGTTAGTTTTTTTTTTTTTTACAAAAACTAAACACACAATATTTTTATTTCTTTTTAAAACAAATTGAGTTACTATCCATCGAAAAACATCAATACCGATATTGGTCGTACCAACCATTAATGGTATTCGTTTGTTTATTGTGGTTTTAAATTTTAATTGATGTAAATCCTTTTGGACTTATCACGCGTTTATTTTTGAATTGTTCTTTTTTCGGTTGCTATATCGAGTGTCGATATTGAAGGGGTATGGTCCCGAATGGCGGGCATGAATACACGCACACGAGACCATACCAACACATTTCGTACAAGCATGGCTATGGACAGATTCATGCAACAAATCAGGTCGCAATAGACTTTGCCATGGCAGTCACCACGACAGAAGAATCGTGCAGGGGACAAGTACAAAAAGACGCTACGTGGCGCCACTCACAGGTCCCCAAACACTGCCCCACGATCTCCATGAAGCGGCTGACGACAGGCCCGACAAAAGGTACAATTAGTCGATGAGGTGGTGCCAATAGAGTTGCGTGACGACAACTCTAGTCTTGCAAATGTCGCTGTCTTGCCAGAGCAGATCAAATGGATATTTCTCGAAGACGACAGCTAGCCAAGGCCCATCAGTCCATAATCTCCTTTTTTTCCTTCGGCTATAAATAGATACATTCACTTCCAGGTTTAAGGATCAGCTCCCTGACTCTCTTACTCTTAACACACACTTGTTTACTCTTCTGAAACAATACTGAGAGAATGGGAAAAAGTGATTTTAATATTATTAAACCTCCTCTATAAATACACAAAAGAAACCTATAAAAAAGGAGAGTAAATCTCCCTCAATAACTGCCTATTAAATACAAAAGATACAACTAAATATAATACAAAATTATCGTCTATTATCCCCCGTCAATCAAAAAGGTGGTGGTCCCACACGAAGCAATAAGCGAAACTTCTCGAACAAAGGTCTTGGTAAACTTTTAGTGAAGATATCCGCCACTTGAAGATTGGTTGGTACAAACTTAGTGTGTAGACGACCGGATGAAACAAGCTCTCGAACAAAATGGTAGTCTATATCAATGTGCTTGGCTCGCTTGTGTGAGACCGGGTTTTGACTGAGAAAAAGTGCACTCCTGTTGTCGCATAGAATTGTTGGACGTGTAGAAGGAAGGGCATGAAGTTCACGAAGAAGGTGAGTTAGCCATATAATTTTTGTTGTAGTGTTCGCCATTGCACGATATTCGGATTCACAGTTTGACCGAGCAACGGTAGGCTGCTTCTTTGCGCTCCAGGAAACTAGATTACCACCGAGATAGATGGAGTAACCGTATGTCGAACGTCGCGTTTCAATGCACCTTGCCCAATCGGCATCAGAATAGCCGACTAAAGTTGGTGAAGGTGGTCTGTCAAAGGTAAGACCATAAGATAGAGTACCTTTAACGTACCGTAAAATTCGCTTGACCAACTGAAAATGAGAGGTGGTAGGATTCTGAAGATATTGACTGGCTTGGTTAACCGCATAGGAGAGATCAGGTCGAGTGATGGTTAGGTATTGAAGAGCTCCGACTAATGAGCGATAGTAGGTGGGGTCATGAAACGGAATACCATCGGAAGAGAATACATCCGAGGTGGAAAGGGGAGTAGCCACCGGTTTTGCCTCTAATAGACCGGCACGCGATAGAATATCCCGAGCATATTTGGACTGTGTAAGAAAGAGGCCGGATGACGAATGAATGACCTCGAGACCAAGGAAATAGTTAAGAGAGCTCGAGTCTTTTATTGCAAACTCCTTGTGAAGACGGAAGGTGAAACGAGAAATGATCGTTTCGTTGTTGCCGGTTAGGATGATGTCGTCCACGTACACAAGAAGTAAAGGATGGTAGACTCCTTTTTGTATACAAAAAGGGATGGATCGGCACACTACATTGAAAACCGAGAGAGACGAGGAAAGAGCTAAGGCGTTGGAACCAAGCCCGAGGTGCTTGTTTCAACCCGTAAAGGCCTTTTTTAAGCGACATACATGATGGGGGTGGTTTGGGTCAAGAAACCCCGGGGGTTGTTCCATGTAAACGGTTTCGGGCAAGTGACCGTTTAAGAACGCATTGTTAACATCGAGTTGGTGTAAATGCCATTGGTAACTCATTGCAAGGGCAAGAACGACCCGAATGGTGGAGGCTTTAACGTCCGGGCTAAAAGTGTGAGAGTAGTCGAGACCGGGAATTTGAGTGAACCCCTAAGCCACCAACCGAGCCTTGTATTTGTCAATGGATCCGTCAGATTTATATTTAGTTCGGAAAATGTATTTCGAGCCAATAATGTTATGAGAGGATGGTCGTGGAACCAATTCCCAGGTGTTGTTTTGGAGAAGAGCTTTTATTTCAACGTTCATAGCATTAACCCATTGTGGTTGTTTTAAGGCAGACTTGTATCCTTTTGGATCCTGGGATGCAAGTAAGGCACAGTGTAAGGGAGAGTCCGAAGCAATGGATAAATCAGCAACGTGCTTCAGTTTGAAAATGCCGGCTTTGGATCGTGTGGTCATGGGGTGAACGGATGTGGATGGGGTAGCCGAAGGGGCCACTGATTGAGAAGGAGCAGCCGCATGTGGGCCAGCAGAGGAATTTGAAGTGGGCTCAAAGAATGGGTTGGGTTCAGATTGTGGGATGGAAGCCGGAGTGGGCGGATCAGGTGGGGTTTGTGCCTATTGAATAGCGACAGGTGGGGTTTGGGCCTGTTGGCAGAGGGGTGTTGATGGAGGTGTTTGAGGTTGGTGGTTGATGGTTGATGGGTTGGTGGACCGGTTGAAGGGAAGAAAAGTCAATAGGACATGGACAAGAAGGTGATGGAGGAATGATTTTGGGCTGTGGTGAAGATGTGGGTGGAATGGGAGTGGGGTTTGGAAGACTATCATCAAAATTTGAGAAAACAAGCTTAGCTTTGTCAACCGGAGGGACAAATCCGCTGAATGGAAACGTTTCTTCGTCAAATTGAGCATGACGAGTAATGTATACGCGAGATGTGGAAGGATCAAGACATCGATAGCCCTTGTGTTTGGGACTATAACTGATGAAAACACACGAGGCACTTCGAGGTTGTAGTTTGTGTTTTGAGTAATCACGTAGATAGGGAAACACACGACACCCGAATACCCGAAAGTTGGCATAGGAGGGTGGTTTGTGAAGCAAAACTTCAAAAGGAGATTTGTTGGATAAAACCGAGGATGGGGGCCGATTTATGATAAAGGTGGCAGATGTGAACGCATCAATCCAAAGGTTAGCCGGAGAGTGCGAGTTAAACAACATCGCTAAGCCCGTTTCAGTGATGTGGCGATGCTTACGCTCGGCTCGACCGTTTTGTTGGGGGTGTGGGGGCATGACAACCGATGTTGAATGCCATTTTGTCGTAAGAGTTGTTGAACTCTATTGTTGGTGAATTCGGTGCCACCATCGCTTTGGAAAGCTTTGATGGTGCATGAGAATTGATTTTGTACAAATGGTAAAAATACACTAAAAATTGTAAAGAAATCCGATTTGGCTTTTAGTGGATAGAACCATGTGAATCTAGAGAAATCATCAACAAATATGACATAATATAAATATCCATCAATGGATGGAATGGGTGCCGGACCCCAAAGATCACAATGTATCAAATCAAGAACATTAAAAGCACGTTGATCATTTTCAATAAATGGCAAACGATGAGTTTTAGATAATTGACAAGACGAACAAATTCCTGGTTTCGGTAATAAAGAGGTAACAAACAAATGACCAAGTTTATTTAATTTAGAAATAACATCAAAAGCAACGTGGCCTAAACGACTATGCCATTTGTCCACGGAGGCTCGAAGATGAGGAACTTGCAAAGCAGCAACCAAGGCTTTATGACTCTGAGAAAGAACGTAGAGACCGTTTTCACAGGTTCCTTGGGCAATGACCGTCTTAGTTTTTCGGTCCTGAATATGAAAGAATGTGTTAGAAAACAAAACATCAACAACATAGTCATTAGTTAATTTACTAACAGAAAGCAAGTTTCTTGTGAGATTCGGAACGACAAGGACATTTGATAAAGTAATATGGTCATTTATACGGGCTGTGCCGGTGTGAGTAACCGGTGAGGAAAGACCATTTCCAAAAATAACAGGACCATTACCGTTATTCGGGAGAACATTGTCAAGGCCATTTTCATTCTGACCCATGTGTCCGGTGGCGCACGTATCAGTGGTCCAATCTGGAGAATCCGGAGCAAGGTGGCACTGTGCTTGGAATGCCTGTGCTAAATTTGCATCAAGAGGGGCTGCCTTTTGAAGATCCAAAAATCAGATCAAAAGGTCGGAGCCTGTAAATGGGGGTTCGGATCTTGTAGGAGAACTGAAACCTTCACCTGCAAAACAGCAAACCGTTAGGCTCGTCGCAGAGATGGGAGGGCCCCTCTGCGACCACCCTCCGGCGTGAGGATAAGTATTGGTAGAGAGAGAAAATAGAGAGAGAAAGTAAGGACGAAGGTTCAGAAAATCGTACTTGGCAGTGTACTTGAACTGGGTATTTATAATGGTCAATTGTGATGACGTCATCCGTCCAGACGCACTTAAACAGAGGTTCGTCCTCGGAGATATGCGGTACGGACATCTTTGGAGTGTCCGTCCAGGTGTTGTTCGGTCCGTCAGTTTATTAAGTTCAGACTCGGATATGCATCTTCACCTTTTGAGCAAACGAAGATAGGCTATGACAAGAACCGACATAATGTCCTTCTTTTCTGCAGAGTTGACAGTGGGGTGGTCGGCGAGAGCCGTTCGATTTTCCACGGTTGGCAGAGGGGCGGAACGGGCCACGGTAGTTGGAATTACGACCCGAACGAGTGCAGGAGCCGGTGCGACATTCCTGGGCTATGAAGGCAGCCTGTGGTGGCAGAGAAGCATGGATCGATTGAAGGAAGATTTCATGACTTTCGGCCTGGGCAAGCAAGTCACGAAAAGAGGAACGAGGAAGAACGGTTCATTGGGAGGTAGAAAAGGTTTCGAATGCGGCGCCAAGGCCACACAAGAACCAGTGATGCTTGTCGTGTTCATCGATTGGATGACCGATTGCCGACAACCGATCACAAATATGTTTGAATTTGCGTCCGTAGTCAGCAACTCTAGATTGTCCCTTCGTGAGTTGGCGAAGGGAGTCACGAAGAGTGTGCATACGTTCGATAGAGTGATGGCTATAAGCGGATTCAAGGGCACACCAGATCTGACGAGCGGCGGTGAGTCCGATGGCTTCTGCCATGGATTCCTCGGTGAGAGAGGAGTGGAGAAGCAGAATAACACGCTGGTCAGCTTCTTTCCAAATGGGGTAGTCCGGATTGGGTTCGGATTTTTCACCGGTGGTGACTTTCTCCGATGGGCAGACGTAAGAGAGAAGGGGAAAAAACTTGATTTTTCCATAGGAGAAAATTTGTGAAGGTGAGTTTGATAGTGAGGAGATGAAGAAGAGTGTTGAGGGGAATGGAGGAGGTATCGGAGGAGCTGGCTGGCTATGGGGAAAAAAAGCGGAAGAAGGAGGGCTGAGAAAAAACAGGAGAAAGAAAAGGAAGATGGATCGCCAAGTTAGGCTGATACCATGAGAGAATGGGAAAAAGTGATTTCAATATTATTAAACCTCCTCTATAAATACACAAAAGAAACCTATAAAAAAGGAGAGTAAATCTCCCTCAATAACCGCCTATTAAATACAAAAGATACAATTAAATATAATACTAAATTATCGTCTATTAAATACTTATTCTCACGCCGAAAGGTGGTTACAAGGAGAACCCAACACCTCTCCTCCTTACAACAAGTCTTACGGTGTTTTGTTTTGCAGATTACATCCAGTTCACCATCGAGAAAAGACTATGGATTCATCATTATTTGATGAGACCATACACATAAAGATAAATCTTTAGGATTTAGACTTGGTGTTCCTTCAAATACCCTACCGGGTTGCCTATGTAAGCCACTAGTTTAAGCTAACGAATATAATCTCTATTAGTTAAAAAAAAATAAAAGAGATAATTTACATGTGACAATGTGTTATTCCCCTGTACTTTTCGCGCCAGGCTCGCGCAATTGCCTCTTGTGATTTACCTTTGTTTTTATATGAACGAGAAAAGCCAAGTTCAAATACCGTTTTTTGTTTCGTTAAATACAGAATATATCTTATCCTAAAAATATAATTATTGAATTAACTCATTTATTACTAACCGAAAATAGTCAACAATAAAAGTCAGAAAACAAAGCAGCAGAAGACCAAAACTGAAAACTCACTCTCACTCTCACTTTCACAGTCTCACCATCATCATCTTCTTCTTCACTGTCACCACATTCTGCCATTGTTGTCTTCCTCTAAACCTGAACCATACAAAAATGGCGGATTCCTTAATATTCCACTTGAAAAACAACACTAATCTTCAACTAATCACATACACAATCCTCCATGATATATCTCTCATTTGCTCCATAATAATATCTCACCCTCTCTACTCCTCTTACTTCATCTTCTTCTCTCGCTACTTCATCAAACTCATCTCCTTCATCTCTCCTCTGTTCATCGCCACCGTCTTCCTCTCTCTCCTCCTCACCACCACCACCGCATTCTGCCCTAACTTACCGCAGCTGGAACTCGGAATCCTTCAGACTGTTATTCAGGAACTCAAGTCGAATTTAGATGAGGTTAACGGTTACGAAAAGGATCGGAACTTTGAGGATTTTGAGATTTGTAAAATTGTGTTTGACAGTACGTTATCGATCGGCGATGGAGAAATGTGTTCAACGAAGAAGGTTCTAGACTGTTCGGTTAGTGGAGGCTGGAGAAATGATGTTAAACCTAGCTGTTATTCAGATCTGGATGAATTAGGTATCGAGAAGTTTACAGAAAGTTCAGTTCCCGCTGGCCGGAGAAATGACGTCACAATTAGCGATTCAGATAAATTAGGCGTGGAGAAGAATCCAGACGGTTCCGTTTACGGCGGCCGGAGAAATGACGTCACAGACAACGATTCAGATTCTGAAAAATTAGGCGTCGAGAAGCTTCCGAAAAGTTCAGTTAACGGCAGCCGGAGAAATGACGTCACAATTAGCAATTCGGATTCTGAAAAATTAGGCGTCGAGAAGCTTCTAGAAACTTCTGTTCACGGCGGCCGGAGAAATGACGTCACAGTTAGTGATTCCGATACTGATAAATTAGGTTTCGAGAAGATCACGGAAAATTCAGTTCACGGCGGCCGGAGAAATAACGTCACGCTTATCGTTTTAGGTTTTGAAAAATTAGGCGTCGAGAAGACTCCAGAACGCTCTGTTCACGTCGGCCGGAGAAATGTCGATAGAATTATATATTCAGATACTGATAAATTAAGTTTCGTGAAGATCACGGAAAACTCAGTTCACGGCGGCCGGGGAAATGACGTCACATCTAGCGTTTCAGGTTTTGAAAAAACAGGTTTCGAGAAGCTTCCAGAAACTTCCGTTCATGGAGTCCGGAGAAATGACGTCAGAATTACCGATTCATGCGTGGATGAATCAAATAATGAAAAAAGTGTGGAGAAATTGTTGGAAGAATTGGACAGATTTGAGGATTTCACAACGGCAACTGAAACCGAAACAGATTCAGATGAAGTTATCGGATCCGTAGCGAGAAATTCAAACGATGACGATAAAGATAACGACAAACACAGTGAAAATTCAGTTAAATCGAGTTCATGGAGGTCGAATTATTCGATGAAGGAGGAGAAGGAATGGAGGAGGACGTTAGCGTGTAAGTTATTCGAGGAACGGTACAATTCACGAGGAGGCGAAGAAGGTATGGATTCACTGTGGGAGGATTACGAATGCGATAATTCGACGGATCAAAAGGAAGTTATGATCAGCAACAGGAATGGTGGGATTGAGAAGTTTGAGGATGAGGATGGGGATGAGGATGAGGATGAGGATGGAGATGTAGAGATGAGGAGTGGGCATTTGTGTTGCTTGCAAGCATTGAAGTTGTCAACAAGGAATATGAATTTGGGAATGGGGAAACATAATCTTGTGAAGATTACAAAAGCTCTCAAAGGGTTTGGTTGGTTGCATCAGGTGAAGAGCAAGCATGGTAAGAAGAGTTTGGGTTCTTTCATGGGTTAATTACTTAATTAGCAGGTGATTTTATAAGTTAATAACCAATATAAATATATCCTATGTTCTCTAAGGTTATTGGTTTGAGTTATTTTGTAAAATTCGTGTGTATTTGGAGTCAATTTTGTAAGTATATTAGTATATAGTATATATTTTGTGAAAGAAACAATAACGGATGTTTTGAAGATTTGACTGGACACGGCTCAATCTATTTCGGGATCTAAAGGGTGTGCATGGGGTCAAACTGAACTATCGGGTTGTTGGTTATGACCGAACTTGTGTAAGTAATATGTTTATCGAGATTCGATTGATGGTTTCGAGTTTGTATTTTAGTAGAGGTTCATCAACGGTCTTTCGTGTGTCGGTGGGGTTTCGGTGTCAATAGTCTAAATTGGGTAAACAGGTGAAGGAGTACTGTGAAGCGATTAAAACTGAAATGGTTCAAGAAGATGACTCGGATGATGTAGCTTCAAAGACGGATGGAATAGCTCGGTTCATAGAGAGTTCATGAAGTAGGATGTAACTTAATTATTATGTTGTTATTTCCTATTTTGCTTTGTGGTGTTTGTTTGTTCTTCTATTTGTGGTCTTCCTCCTCCTAAGTAAAAAACTAGTTTAATACCCGTCCGGTGAACGGGAGTATTTTAATGTCATAGTAATACAAGTATTCTTTTCTTTGCGTTCACCCTAGAGAAAACAATTGTTTCAAATAGTGTATTGGTATGAAAGTAATTCATCAATTCAAGCCAACCATTGACACATAACTAAAAATGATTCGTCTCAAACTAAACTATTTGGCCCATTAACAGACCCACCAAATCAACTATAGTGTTCTACTCTAAACCAATCAAAGATATGAAAGTGAAACCCAAAACTGAGACAACTGGCCTTCTATTGCTACATTAATCTGCAATATACAGTCGTCCCAACAAACTTACACATAAAAAATAAACAATAAACCTGTAATTATAAGAGGAAAATTTCACTAATAAAGCACTATTTACATTATTAGGGTGTGTAATGTGAGTTTAAACCTCAAAGTCAATAACCACCAACATACTGACTAGAAGCACTCTCATATCTTCCCAGTGACACATCTTCTCCACCATAAGCTATAGAGACATTAGTCACTCCAGGATAATCTTTAGCTCAATGCACATGTTTCCACTTGTAGAAGGCATATTGTTAAATCATCCAACTAAACCATTTACAACACTTGGACAATTCATAGAGCCATTATGACCCATACCACCACACTTGTTGCAGCTAACACCATGCCTAGAACCAACATATTAATTCCCATAGGTGCTGATGCCGCAAATGGGATAATAATCTTTGGGTCCTCCTTTTTAAGCACATCAAGAAGAAAGTTGGTTTCTGATGAAGCTTTTATCTTCTTGACTTTAAAAACATTTGACTTCACACGTTGTTCAAAGAGCAAGGCTAGATGAAGTTTTAAGCTATTCACTGTTTAGTACTTATTAGTAATGATGCCCGACATGCATTCATGCATGTTTCACGTTATAAACTGAATCGGCAACATGGATTCACCCCAATGATTGTCAATCTTGCTTATTTGTATCATGTGTCTGTTTTAATTTATCGGTCATCTATATAATCATCCATTGATACAACTTGTAATCTTAAATTTTGTTTCTTTTTGATTACTTTTGAGAAAAAAATTTCTAAAAAACCTTTTGGATTGCCTAGTTCTCACGGTTCTTACAACTCAAGGTTCTCATTTTAACCCATACCAATATTATCTAATTGAAAGATAAAAGTATAAAAAATATTATCTAATTGAAAGGAGAGAGAAAGTGTAGTTGTTTTTAATGAAATTATCGAGTAAAAAGATGGAAGGGATGTGAATGCTCATCTTGCATTGAAAAGTATATTTTGATTAAAAATGAGAGAATATGGAATGTTTTTTTTGTAATTGTAGAATTTGAGATGGGGGTAGGGATGTGAATGCTCATCTTGCATTGAATTGGTGATTGCGGACACAATTGAATTGGTGATTTATAAACTATTATTAATATTATTATTATTACTACTATTATTATTATTATTATTATTATTATTATTATTATTATCATTATTATTATTATTATTATTATTATTATTATATATACGTTTCAAGAATATTTTTATTTATATTGTTTTGACTTAGTTATTTTTTTCTACAATAGCATTTTATATTTTAGTCTAAGTTTTGTGAGTTACACATCTCAACGTATGTGTGTGTTACAACATTTTTATGTCTATTTTTTGACTTTTTTTTTGACTTAACGGTCCCACCATAACGTTCAAAATACTAGTTAATGTTTTGTCGCGATTGATTTATTTGTGACATGCCTATATGGTATATCATATCCCAAAAGACTAGTTTTGTGATTTTCTCCATTATAATTCGTAGTTGCGTCTAATACAATAGCGGTTACCAATTCTTCCACATGGAACACAAATTCTTTGCGTAGTCATTTTAGTTCTTAAATGAACAGATAATTGTCATCCTACATCATAGATGACCTATACTTGTCAAGATGAGAAGTTGTTGAAAGTGCTAAAATTCCATTTAAATTTTGGTTATATATATCCACATAAAAGACAAAATTACATGTTTAACATAGCTTGCAGTTATTAAATCTGTATGTATACCTTGTCTTATTAATTTTATCGGTGTAAATAAGATTGTATATAAGAGAATGTGTCAATTGACTACGGGACATCCATCAACCTTAACACCAGGAGCAGTCGGACAGCCTGCAAGGGGACAATGATCATCCGCATCCATACCCCACCATTGCGGTCCGTTAATATCCTTAATTTGTAGGAAAAAATAGCAAAGGATAGCCATGAATGCAACTCCTGCATCAAGCCCTGCTGATAGGATATAGTTATGCCTTGCCCACCATCCCTTAAACTTCCTATACACCACAAAGTTGCAGAAATTCCTACTGCAAACCACATATTGTAGTTAACAGCTCTAGTAAGCGGCATCCCCCTGGACCCGATATAAGAATTGGTATGTTTATGAGCATAATCCATTTTCTCTCAGGAAACCTACGAGAAAGAAACCAAACTGGTAACGGAGCAAGAATTCCCAAAAGAAAGAAGTAGTTAATTTTGGAGTATAGCCCCAGATTTCCAAACATTCTTTGAGGCCCCACCACTCCCCATATGATTGAAGCGTTGTAGAAAACATCGTCCCGGGGCACGTCCATGGACTTCCTTCAGGCAACTTACTCGGGTCACAGATGTATTTCACTGTTGTCAGAAGCCACCAGGATGTTGCAAAGTAGACTGATGATGCGACGATAGTCCCAACCAACTACATGTAGCACCAAAATGATTCAAGTAAGTCGTATATATTGTAATAATATTGATAGGTGTTTTTATTAGAGAATTAAAGGTTTACGTGCACAGTGAACATGGACTTTGGTGGGATTTTCATATAATGGCCTAGCTTAAAATCTTGTAGAAACATGATAGCTTGTGACATGTGACGGGTGGTCCGTAGGACAACCCTTAAGTGCCTTAAAAAGATTAAAATCCCATGCTTTACACGTTTAATTATTTGAACTTGGTAACTACTAGTTGTTTGGACGTGCAGGTGCAAACAGAGCTTAAAAGGGAAGTGATTTGGAGCATCAATGAAAAAATCAATTTTTGGAATTGAAGAATTAAGAAGATAGCATGATAGAGGGCGAAATTACGAGAACGTAGGCGAAAACGGTGAAGAAAACGGAGTTGCAACGAAAAAGTTATGCTGAAAACTTTCATGCTGAAGCCTGCCGTAAGCTACGGCAAGGGCCGTAGCTTACGGCGCCGACTGGCACTTTTTGTCACCGTATGACAGTTTAAAGTCACCGTAAGCCATTCCAAGCCACCGTAAGCTACGGTGGCCACCGTAGCTTACGGCGCTGACCTACGTAAATGTGTAACTTCCACCTTTTAATGCGGATTTATGATGCCCTTTCACCTCCAATCAATCCCATTCGGTTACATACACTTTGGAGACGGATTTTGGGTGTTCTTGGTGCTTGGAAACAATTTCTAATCATTTCGTTAGTGTTTTGAATCCATATGAACATTGAACTAATTGTGAAGATGATTGTCAAAGCCATGTGTGGCTAAACTTTTGATGACTATCTTGGGTTGAAGGTTTGTGTAAGACTTTATGCTTTATTTCCTTATTTCTAGAATAACAATCTTCTCTTTATTGAATTGCTTGTTATGGTGTGTGATTGATTGTTAGTAAATTATTGATTCTTATGTTAAACTAATTAGAAACCATACCTTCTTGGTGCCATTGGCAATCGAGATATCATGGGTATAGTTAGGCTTGGGTAAGGGTTGATTGATCATCGGGTAACAACCTCACGTTCTAGGAATCTGAGTACTTAGTTCCCTTTCATCACTGCAATTGATCACACATGAACTATGTCTATGTAGTTCTTTCTAGTGGAATGTTAGCATAAATGTCAAAGCAAACCGGAAATCTAGGATGGTCATTTGTTTCTAATTTGCTTACAACCAAAACTTGTCAATTTTGCAATTTATTTAGTTAAATTTAGTTCTAAAACCAATTCACTCAATCAAATCTTGAATTTTACTTTACTTGCAAATTAGTTTAGTTTTAGTCAAGTTAGATAATCCTTGAAATAACACATATTCCACAAACTCCCTGTGTTCGATACCCACTTGCCACTATCTATTTAGTAGTAATTGGATTAAATTTGATTGTGACCACGACATCACGTCAAATTTTGGCGCCGTTGCCGGGGAGTAGTGCGCAACGTGTGTTATTTTTTTTTCTTTTTAAGTTTGTTATTTTTCTGGTTTACGCTGGGTGTGTTAGTGTGCAGGTATTGACAGGTGCATGCGTACTAGGAGCTCTCACAAGCTATCACCATTGGCGTTTGATCCGGAAATTGAGCGAACATTAAGGGGATTAAAAAAAATGAGTTACCAAGAGAAGTACGATTACAGTGATTATTATGAATATTCCCAACTTTCATATGAAGGCCCTCAGATGTACGATCAAGACTATTATCATGCTCAGTATACATTTGATCAGTATGGTTATGAATGGGTAACCCAACAACCTACTTTGCACTATCAGTCACATAAATCTGAAAGTCTTGACGAGATGATGAGAAAGAGACACATGGTTCATGTTGAAAAAGAATTAATAAAACCTCATTTGTCAATGGAAGAACGAGTAGAACTTTTGGAATGGAAATATGATTTGTTACCAAAAGAGGTGAAAGAGATGAGGCCAGGGACGTCGATATTGGAAAAACGTCAAGCAAAACAACACTGGATATATGTCCAGATTGAACAAATGACACCTATGGGTGATGTAGAAGAAAAGGTTGTGAGTCCTCTCGAACTTGAAACTGAATTATTAGGGCCAAATGAGGAATATACAATTGAAATTATTGTGGAGGAACCACCTATGGAGAGCAAAGTTGAGGGCCTTTTACTTGAGGAACCAATCAAAGATGATTACAACTCTCCGGCTGTGGTGGTTATGGAAACCAAGAGTGTTAAGGATGCATGTTTAGAAACTAGGAAGGTGGCACTTCATGATGTGGGAGATTTCATTCATAAGTTATGTTTATGGGAGAGTTTGGATTTGTTGGGCACAGAAAACGAAGTAGTGAAGTGTAGAGTAAACTACCGAGCATTTGTTGGAAATTCGGTAGGAAAATGTGGATTTAAAGAATTTTGCAAAGAAAGATGGGACGTGACAAAGCACACACACAATAGAAGAATCAAACACCGTGCTTACATCAGCAACGAAAAAGGTAAATGTGCATTGAGACCACCTTGAGACATATCAGGTACGGTCGGGCTGAAGACCTAAACTTTAGCGCTGCTTGGGAGGCAACCCAAGGTGTTTTTAGATAAGTGTGGGGAAGATGTGCGGAGAGTTGTGTGAAGGTGATGATAGGAAGTCGGATTATCTACAACATCTGTTGTGTCAAACTTCACTAGGTCAATGTACTCTTTCCTTAGTCTTGTTATGTTCTTTAGTATTAAAATATTGGTATTAGTTGATAAAATAAAAAATAAAAAAAAAGAAATTTGGGGTTCGAGATGTAAAGCAAATGTTGGTGTTTTTGTTGAAAGCGATCTTTCCCTCAAAACCATACATTGGGACAATGTATCCCAAGTGTGGGGATGGGGGGAAATTTTTGAGAAGTTAATATTTTCATTGACTACGGGACATCCATCAACCTTAACACCAGGAGCAGTCGGACAGCCTGCAAGGGGACAATGATCATCCGCATCCATACCCCACCATTGCGGTCCGTTAATATCCTTAATTTGTAGGAAAAAATAGCAAAGGATAGCCATGAATGCAACTCCTGCATCAAGCCCTGCTGATAGGATATAGTTATGCCTTGCCCACCATCCCTTAAACTTCCTATACACCACAAAGTTGCAGAAATTCCTACTGCAAACCACATATTGTAGTTAACAGCTCTAGTAAGCGGCATCCCCCTGGACCCGATATAAGAATTGGTATGTTTATGAGCATAATCCATTTTCTCTCAGGAAACCTACGAGAAAGAAACCAAACTGGTAACGGAGCAAGAATTCCCAAAAGAAAGAAGTAGTTAATTTTGGAGTATAGCCCCAGATTTCCAAACATTCTTTGAGGCCCCACCACTCCCCATATGATTGAAGCGTTGTAGAAAACATCGTCCCGGGGCACGTCCATGGACTTCCTTCAGGCAACTTACTCGGGTCACAGATGTATTTCACTGTTGTCAGAAACCACCAGGATGTTGCAAAGTAGACTGATGATGCGACGATAGTCCCAACCAACTACATGTAGCACCAAAATGATTCAAGTAAGTCGTATATATTGTAATAATATTGATAGGTGTTTTTATTAGAGAATTAAAGGTTTACGTGCACAGTGAACATGGACTTTGGTGGGATTTTCATATAATGGCCTAGCTTAAAATCTTGTAGAAACATGATAGCTTGTGACATGTGACGGGTGGTCCGTAGGACAACCCTTAAGTGCCTTAAAAAGATTAAAATCCCATGCTTTACACGTTTAATTATTTGAACTTGGTAACTACTAGTTGTTTGGACGTGCAGGTGCAAACAGAGCTTAAAAGGGAAGTGATTTGGAGCATCAATGAAAAAATCAATTTTTGGAATTGAAGAATTAAGAAGATAGCATGATAGAGGGCGAAATTACGAGAACGTAGGCGAAAACGGTGAAGAAAACGGAGTTGAAACGAAAAAGTTATGCTGAAAACTTTCATGCTGAAGCCTGCCGTAAGCTACGGCAAGGGCCGTAGCTTACGGCGCCGACTGGCACTTTTTGTCACCGTATGACAGTTTAAAGTCACCGTAAGCCATTCCAAGCCACCGTAAGCTACGGTGGCCACCGTAGCTTACGGCGCTGACCTACGTAAATGTGTAACTTCCACCTTTTAATGCGGATTTATGATGCCCTTTCACCTCCAATCAATCCCATTCGGTTACATACACTTTGGAGACGGATTTTGGGTGTTCTTGGTGCTTGGAAACAATTTCTAATCATTTCGTTAGTGTTTTGAATCCATATGAACATTGAACTAATTGTGAAGATGATTGTCAAAGCCATGTGTGGCTAAACTTTTGATGACTATCTTGGGTTGAAGGTTTGTGTAAGACTTTATGCTTTATTTCCTTATTTCTAGAATAACAATCTTCTCTTTATTGAATTGCTTGTTATGGTGTGTGATTGATTGTTAGTAAATTATTGATTCTTATGTTAAACTAATTAGAAACCATACGTTCTTGGTGCCGTTGGCAATCGAGATATCATGGGTATAGTTAGGCTTGGGTAAGGGTTGATTGATCATCGGGTAACAACCTCACGTTCTAGGAATCTGAGTACTTAGTTCCCTTTCATCACTGCAATTGATCACACATGAACTATGTCTATGTAGTTCTTTCTAGTGGAATGTTAGCATAAATGTCAAAGCAAACCGGAAATCTAGGATGGTCATTTGTTTCTAATTTGCTTACAACCAAAACTTGTCAATTTTGCAATTTATTTAGTTAAATTTAGTTCTAAAACCAATTCACTCAATCAAATCTTGAATTTTACTTTACTTGCAAATTAGTTTAGTTTTAGTCAAGTTAGATAATCCTTGAAATAACACATATTCCACAAACTCCCTGTGTTCGATACCCACTTGCCACTATCTATTTAGTAGTAATTGGATTAAATTTGATTGTGACCACGACATCACGTCAAATTTTGGCGCCGTTGCCGGGGAGTAGTGCGCAACGTGTGTTATTTTTTTTTCTTTTTAAGTTTGTTATTTTTCTGGTTTACGCTGGGTGTGTTAGTGTGCAGGTATTGACAGGTGCATGCGTACTAGGAGCTCTCACAAGCTATCACCATTGGCGTTTGATCCGGAAATTGAGCGAACATTAAGGGGATTAAAAAAAATGAGTTACCAAGAGAAGTACGATTACAGTGATTATTATGAATATTCCCAACTTTCATATGAAGGCCCTCAGATGTACGATCAAGACTATTATCATGCTCAGTATACATTTGATCAGTATGGTTATGAATGGGTAACCCAACAACCTACTTTGCACTATCAGTCACATAAATCTGAAAGTCTTGACGAGATGATGAGAAAGAGACACATGGTTCATGTTGAAAAGGAATTAATAAAACCTCATTTGTCAATGGAAGAACGAGTAGAACTTTTGGAATGGAAATATGATTTGTTACCAAAAGAGGTGAAAGAGATGAGGCCAGGGACGTCGATATTGGAAAAACGTCAAGCAAAACAACACTGGATATATGTCCAGATTGAACAAATGACACCTATGGGTGATGTAGAAGAAAAGGTTGTGAGTCCTCTCGAACTTGAAACTGAATTATTAGGGCCAAATGAGGAATATACAATTGAAATTATTGTGGAGGAACCACCTATGGAGAGCAAAGTTGAGGGCCTTTTACTTGAGGAACCAATCAAAGATGATTACAACTCTCCGGCTGTGGTGGTTATGGAAACCAAGAGTGTTAAGGATGCATGTTTAGAAACTAGGAAGGTGGCACTTCATGATGTGGGAGATTTCATTCATAAGTTATGTTTATGGGAGAGTTTGGATTTGTTGGGCACAGAAAACGAAGTAGTGAAGTGTAGAGTAAACTACCGAGCATTTGTTGGAAATTCGGTAGGAAAATGTGGATTTAAAGAATTTTGCAAAGAAAGATGGGACGTGACAAAGCACACACACAATAGAAGAATCAAACACCGTGCTTACATCAGCAACGAAAAAGGTAAATGTGCATTGAGACCACCTTGAGACATATCAGGTACGGTCGGGCTGAAGACCTAAACTTTAGCGCTGCTTGGGAGGCAACCCAAGGTGTTTTTAGATAAGTGTGGGGAAGATGTGCGGAGAGTTGTGTGAAGGTGATGATAGGAAGTCGGATTATCTACAACATCTGTTGTGTCAAACTTCACTAGGTCAATGTACTCTTTCCTTAGTCTTGTTATGTTCTTTAGTATTAAAATATTGGTATTAGTTGATAAAATAAAAAATAAAAAAAAAGAAATTTGGGGTTCGAGATGTAAAGCAAATGTTGGTGTTTTTGTTGAAAGCGATCTTTCCCTCAAAACCATACATTGGGACAATGTATCCCAAGTGTGGGGATGGGGGGAAATTTTTGAGAAGTTAATATTTTTTGTGAAACCAAGTAAAAGTGTCAAAAATTTGAAAACTTGATATTGTTCCATTTGACACACCGACACCCTTTTCTAGTCATTTCTTGGTGAGTGTTTGAGCCACATATGATTATTAGAGAATATTTCTTTGTTTTGAGTGGCGGTGTTTGTTTTTGTTAATAGAACTTGTGTACGAATTCTTGTTGAAGCCTAGGATTAGCATGCTTGTGAAAATGATAGGGATTTTTAGGTAGCCTCGTCCGAATGTGTGAGAGTGTGGGAATTGGGGGTTGGACCTCATACGTTACATATATGAGCTTGGTATTGTGAGGGGTGGGGGTTTGGTCTTTAGAAAGCCATGTTTGAGCCTTATACTATTCGGTTGTGACCCAAACCTACTTCTTACAAAAAAAAAACTTTACCTATTGAAACGACCCGGTTTAGGAATTTAGTTTGTGATTGTTGATGTTCTTGTATATATTGTTGAGTTTTATGTGTTATGAAGAAAATGAAAAAAAAGAATAAAGAAAAGAAAAAAAAGAAAGAGAAAAATATGAGAAAAATACAAAAAAAAGAAGTATTTAGTTGCAATAGTAGTTGAGAATGTTGAAGAAGTTGTGTATATAGTTGATGTTTGCTTTGTTTAGTAGTAGAAATAAAAACCGGGTCAAATCAATTAGCTCTTGCATATATATCCCACCATTTTCCTACCTTTACACATAGTCCCGTTATAACCCGTAAGTCCTTTTGATTCATAAGCATGCTAGGTATTTGATAGGAGGAAACATGATTTGTATACAAGCTTATTGTCGCACAATCACACACTTGCATTGAGCGTGTTAGCGTAATGTTGCTAATATTACTTGTCACCGAGAGTTGTTGTGAGGGGTGTGTCTTGTGGTATGATAAAAAGTTAGTAAAAGGACGGTACATTTTAGCTTGGTTTGCATGTTGATCGCTTGTGGTTTTGAATTGGTTAGTGAATGAGTTGCTTGGGACAAGCAACGGGTAAGTGTGGGAATGTGACGGGTGGTCCGTAGGACAACCCTTAAGTGCCTTAAAAAGATTAAAATCCCATGCTTTACACGTTTAATTGTTTGAACTTGGTAACTACTAGTTGTTTGGACGTGCAGGTGCAAATAGAGCTTAAAAGGGAAGTGATTTGGAGCATCAATGAAAAAATCAATTTTTGGAATTGAAGAATTAAGAAGATAGCATGATAGAGGGCGAAATTGCGAGAACGTAGGCGAAAACGGTGAAGAAAACGGAGTTGAAACGAAAAAGTTATGCTGAAAACTTTCATGCTGAAGCCTGCCGTAAGCTACGGCAAGGGCCGTAGCTTACGGCGCCGACTGGCACTTTTTGTCACCGTATGACAGTCTAAAGTCACCGTAAGCCATTCTGTAAGACCCTAACACGTAATTAACAAAATTCGCAGCGGAAGTTCATGCCATAAAATTTCTTTCATTATAAACCTTATGTCTTACTTGAAAGTTCACTTTTAAAATAACTCTTTTATATTGAATACATCAAACTGACTCAATTATAGAATAAATCATAACTTATGTATAACAAATTACATCCTTAGACAACCCCGTACAATCCTTCACGTGACTCGGTCCTCGATCTTTATTCCTTGATGATCCTCCGTGACCCGTACAACCTGCACTCACCACATACATTCATCACATTAGTACACAATACATAAACAAAATTCCATCTCGTACACTTCCTATTGCGTTATCATTCTGTCTTTAAACATTTCAACTGCGTATCCATATTCTGGTGAGGCTTCAATAATGTACCTGCATTACTTATCATTCACAAGGCACACTATTAATAACATATTACCCAACGTATCTAAATCATGCATACGTACATTTTTACATGTATACATACACATCTACATACGTATTTACCTTCCTACATCTCTACATACATGCATATACTCATACATACCTTCATATATACCAATTACATATCTACATACACACATACATTACCACATCTCTACATACGTTCATATACACATACGTATCTTCATATATACATAAAATACACCTCTACGTACATACATGCTTTACTATACCTCTACTTACTTGCATACACTCATACGTACCTTCATATATACTTAGATACACATCTACATATGTACATACACTAATATGTACACGTCCAAGATCTTACATGCCTCATATATATCCATACATGAATTACATGGTACTTATACTTGAGTTTGCAACTCATAAGTGTCGAGGGAACACTCGAATCATGTTTAAAAGGCTTGCCATAAACCACGGATAATATACCGAAGCCTACGATGCATATATAACATAAATAACTAATTTTCAGCTTTTTGGACATGGGAAGGTCGTCGGCGACGGCCCTTGGGGTCGTCGGCGACGGCCTTTGCATTTGCCCGTAGCCCAAACCTCCGTAGACAGCAAGATAACCCGTCAGCAAAACTGACATTTCCAGAGGGCGTCGGCGACGGCCCATATGGGCGTCGGCGACGGCCTCTCAAATGTTGGTTTTTCCTGCTGTGTTGTTTCGTCGTTCGCGCGCACTAAAACTCGCATAACTTTCAACCCGTTTATCCGTTTAACCTCCCGTTTCTTCCTACATGCTTGTAAATTGGTTCTCTACCCTATGGACTCAAAATCCCACATCCGGATTAAGGAAATTCTTAACTTATGCGCTATCGGCTTATTATTCATTCACGGTTTATTCGACCCGTTCATGTTTTCATCAATCAACACTTTCGTTTTAACATCAAGACTGCATTTTGACCCGTTACATCTACTTAACAGAAATCATTGATTTCATACCACACATCCGTATTAGTCCTCAATTAACTTACTTAACTAACTAGCACATAACTTTACATAAACAACTAAGAAGCGATTACGGAAATCACTTACCTTTTTGTGTCCGTTCCCTTGCCTCCTTTTGACCCGTTTGCCTTTCTTGCTTGAGTCCATTTCCACATGATCCCTACACTTTCAGGTCATTATGTCCATATCATAGTTAGTATGCACGTTTGTTCATATCACATCCATTTCTAACTCTTAATTATATAGACTTTCATTAGTCAAACATTAACATGCATATGACATAAACCGACAACCACATTGTTTACATTCTCTTAATCAATTTATCATCATGCATACCCATGCATAATTGTCCTAACACATATACGTAATTCTTTAAAATCTCATAAACACATTCATACGTTTAATCATGTGACTCGCATATTTGTTGACCTTTCCGAAAAGTCAATGGCCATGCTTACTTATTTCCAACTTATGAACATACACACACATTTATCTTGATATGATAGATTATTGTAATCACAACATACACATTTCACTTTCACGCCATGTGGTACATACAACTACATGATCACTTAATTTCATACCCTATGTTCACAAAATCATTTTCATGTAATCATAACATCATATTTAACTAGTAGTCCACAACTTCTACATTTAGTACACGTTCATTCTACATTACCATTATGCTACTAATCCGCCTCATGGTGTGCACCACCTTTCAAGCTTTGAGTACTAGTTCCTAAAGCATACTTTTACTAAATCACATCATTAACTACTACCCATATGTATTTCATTCAAAACACGTATCTCATGCTAATCTTAACTACCAATACTACATTATCACATCCTATGCCAAGTTACTCAATTCTTGCATACAATTTCCCTTCCTATCTTCACCTAGTCATTTCATCAAACACTTGGTGTGCGTACACCATTCAATGCACACTGTACAACTATCTCATGCATAATCTTCCAAGTTCTTATCTTCATTCATCAAATTCAACCAAATATCATACATACTCTATAATATACACAATTCATCTAACAAGAATTTATCTAATGCCTCACACTACATCATGATTTGAACAAGACTTGGACATGGGTGAAACACCCATGTCATCTTCATCATCCAACTAGTGGGTTTTCATCTTAAACATCAATTTACTTGAAATTACATACAAAATAAGTTCTAGTTGATGCTTCTAATACCTAATCATGCTTAGTTTCATACGAATTCATGGATTTGATCATAACCCATTTCCAAAAAGATTATCAAATAAGAATCTACAACTTACCAAGTGATTTATAGTGCTAGATGATCAAGAATTCATGTACATGCATTAGATTTGGGCTGAATTCCCTTTTCAATTTGATGAATATTGCATCTTTTGAGCATTCTCCCCTTCTTCTCTCTTGTTGGTGTCGACACACACACACCAAACACATACAACTACTGACATTTGCACTTAACCAAAACTTCATCTCAAATCTTTAATTTCAGCCCCTCATGTTTGTTATTTGCTCATAATTGTCCCAATTTCATTCCTTATTTGTTTTGACTAACTATGTAACTAGGTTAGGTAGCCTAGTCATCTTATTTTAAGTTTTATCATTTCAAACATATGGCAAATGTAAACATTCAAGTTTTGGGGCGTTACACATACACTTAACTAGGTTAAATAGCCTAGTTATTTATTTCACGATATATCATATAAGGACATATAGCGAATATAAACATTTGAGTTTTTTGGGGCGTTACACATTCCAAGCCACCGTAAGCTACGGTGGCCACCGTAGCTTACGGCGCTGACCTACGTAAATGTGTAACTTCCACCTTTTAATGCGGATTTATGATGCCCTTTCACCTCCAATCAATCCCATTCGGTTACATACACTTTGGAGACGGATTTTGGGTGTTCTTGGTGCTTGGAAACAATTTCTAATCATTTCGTTAGTGTTTTGAATCCATATGAACATTGAACTAATTGTGAAGATGATTGTCAAAGCCATGTGTGGCTAAACTTTTGATGACTATCTTGGGTTGAAGGTTTGTGTAAGACTTTATGCTTTATTTCCTTATTTCTAGAATAACAATCTTCTCTTTATTGAATTGCTTGTTATGGTGTGTGATTGATTGTTAGTAAATTATTGATTCTTATGTTAAACTAATTAGAAACCATACGTTCTTGGTGCCGTTGGCAATCGAGATATCATGGGTATAGTTAGGCTTGGGTAAGGGTTGATTGATAATCGGGTAACAACCTCACGTTCTAGGAATCTGAGTACTTAGTTCCCTTTCATCACTGCAATTGATCACACATGAACTATGTCTATGTAGTTCTTTCTAGTGGAATGTTAGCATAAATGTCAAAGCAAACCGGAAATCTAGGATGGTCATTTGTTTCTAATTTGCTTACAACCAAAACTTGTCAATTTTGCAATTTATTTAGTTAAATTTAGTTCTAAAACCAATTCACTCAATCAAATCTTGAATTTTACTTTACTTGCAAATTAGTTTAGTTTTAGTCAAGTTAGATAATCCTTGAAATAACACATATTCCACAAACTCCCTGTGTTCGATACCCACTTGCCACTATCTATTTAGTAGTAATTGGATTAAATTTGATTGTGACCACGACATCACGTCAACATGCTTATGTAACCATATGTTTTGAAAGCTACATTCGCAAGCGGCTTCCCAGGGTACATATAACCAATAATTAGCTCAGTAATCACATTTAGTCTGGGTTGCTGTAAGAAAGTTTCACCATAGATACAACAGTTTAATTTATTACGGATACATACATAAGGGTACTCATATAATTATGGTTAAAGATATCAATCGGTCACGTGGTTTGTTGTAGCGGTGATAACACATATAGGCAGTGTGAAGAGCAGAGCCAAACCGATTCCTAAAAGGACTCCCCAGTAAGGGAGCTGTAACTGTCTGCCAAAACCCTCACATGTTAGCAAAGCAAGTCCTATTATCAATATCAGAAGCGGATAGAACCACCATTGTGGGACTGGATCATAGTTTTTCTTCATAATCCTAGTATGCACATCTACAAACTTGTCTCCAAATGATGCTCTTGTTTGCTCCCAAATGGTTCTGTATAGCAGACGACAAAAACAAACATATACATCATATGCTTCTATGAAATGAACCCATGGTTATTTTTAAAAGTATACCTGCCATGGAAGAGTGCACATGAGAGAGTGTTGCAGCCAATGTGGGGAAACTTAGACCATAGGCCAATGAAAAAAATATGCTAAGATTGATTTTGCTATAATCATTATAGCCTTGTTTGTCGAATGAGAAGGTTGCAGAGTCTAAGACTCTTGAAACATTGTACCGTCCTCCAAATTTTATGCGCATGTAACTGAAATAATTACCACAAATCATTCTCACCGGCAACGTTGTATTAAGCGAAACCTGTTAAACATATACTTGTTACCGTTTCACACAAGTTTACTCCATTAAAACCACACATGAATGCATAAGTTAGTACTTGTGTAAGGCATAAAAGTAAAATAAAATACCACTACTGAAATTTGAAAAAAAAAATTAAAAAGCAACTTGAAAGAGAAAACAACCTTCCATTGTGGGGTAGTCTCCTCTGTGAGTATAGCCTCATTCACAATAGCAATATTCATCTAGACACCAAAGCCTCATATAGAAGACCTGCATATTTGAGTTAATAACAACTTAATAGGTCTTACAAAGATTCATGAATTACAATTATGCAGTATATAGAAACGTAAACTAACTGATTTAGAAACCATATCAGAAACAGAGCACGTGATGTTCGGATTGTCACCCGATGAACTTCGTTGGAAACTGAAGCTTCGAAATCCGAAATTACTCCCTCATTTTCTTCCTCTTCCGTCTCGGTTTCTGGCAGGTAGGTTGGGCTGGGGCGGAGAACAGTAAGGCCTTAGCGATGGCGGCGAGAATCTGACAAAATCTGAACCCTAGAATCCCGATTTCACATTAATTACTGGTATTACCTGTTAGATTGAATCTTTAGATCCGTAGCCGCCATGAGAGAAAAACGATGTGCTTGAGAGAAGGAAGGCAGACGAACAGGAGTAGAATGGTGGTTTTGCGGAGTTTGAATGAGGTTATAAAGCAAACATGGGAGTTGGAATAATTAGAACGTGGACCAGATTAGGAAACATGATTTGTGGAGAACATGGGCAGAAAAATGTGGAGACTATGAAACTGCTATGAACTGTTATGTTAGCAGTTAAAAATAGGAGTTTAGAGGGTCAAGATTTATTTTCAGCATGATCCAATGGACAAGAATGATTCAAAAAGTGGTTAGACTTAATGGGTTCCATATATAACTAGTTTAATACCCGTCCGGTGGACGGGTTACGTTGATGTATTATATTGTAACAACATGAATGAACTTATGAACACAAAGACATAAAATAAAGTCAAATTACACAAAATTATATAAACAACGTGACAAACAAAGCTAACCATACTAAGGCGATGGGTTTCCCTTGGAATGTTGGGCATGCCGGGTCATCACCTCTGTCCTTCAAAATTTCAAGTAAAACACTCACTTTGACTCATATACCTTCCAAGCCATCTATTTAAACTTCTTACCTGCATTTTTCAATCTTCAAGTCATTTCCATGTGTGGACACTTCATCTCAATACTCATGTCATCTCAACAAAGGACAACACATTTCAAACTGATATGTAAATGAGAATTTAACAACCATTTAGCTATCTTAAGTAGTTGAATGTGACTTCAAACTTACAAAATCCAAGTTAAGTTTGTTTGCTTAATGCATAAAGCATTATTCCTCGCTCAGATCATGAATACGTATCAAAATTATCTAAGATAGCAGACTTATTGAAAACGACGCTCAACATGTCAAAATTAACCGTGTCTTCCAGAAAAAAAACTTAAGCTGCGAGGCTCGTTCTGCCGTAGCAAACCTAACAACCAGGGCTCTAGTCATCCCATTCTTCAACAACCTTACAACCTCTATTTGCACTCGCAACCAAACACTTATCAGTAGTCGTCATAGGCACCATATACTCACAACCGTTCAACAACAACGGTCCAGCAATTTCTAGTGGTAACTGCACATATCCTACCGTCATCTCACAACACTGCCCTAAAATCGACTTGTATTCAGATCCTTCCAACCTTTTCAAATTTTCAGTAATTGTCGATGCATATGAAGGGCGACCATATTGTAACGATTCCGGTGGATATCAGTCCATGTCCTAGTCCTCAGAGACATGATTAATGGCAACTGATATCACATAACTCAAAATTAAAACCATAGATATGCAAATCAACACAAAATTGATCAACAAAAACTCTTTAATTTAGGGAAAATCCCATAACTGTGATAAATACGCAAGCAAAAATTATTAATTGATGAAAAAAAACCCTTTGATTTAACCAAAATTAAAACATACTTGAACAGAGACCCGATACAGGGCCTTCAAACGAAGCAGTTAACCTTCGGGATTGCCATTTTACTCCATAAAAACGTTGAATTACTTGCAGCCCCGTCAAAGTTATCTTACAGGCTAGAGCGCACTTAACCGAATACTCCACCTTGCCATTACCTATTTTCCACAGCCACATATCGTTGTCGACATTTAAAACATGTTGCCCCAACATAGCCAGCAACAGTTCCAACTCATCCCTTTCAACCGACGACTGCACAAGGCTTTTCCAGCCCACATCCCAGCAAGCAAACAACCAAACCTTTTCTGACATAATGCTCACTGACTCGCGTCGTTTTGTCCTTGGCCTTGTTAAATAGCAGCACGAACCTGTTGATGATGAAAAACTAAATTAATATTACAGACATCAGCTTCAGTTGGAGGGCAATTGCCTATGTTCAAAAGTGGACACTGGAAATTAATAAAGAGATCTAAAAGAAAAATTATTAGATATAAATAAATATACTTTTATAACGTATACATGTGCATACACATATATGTTGCATATGTACCAGCTGAGTATTGGTTATTGAACTTACAAATCCTGGTTTTGGTGAAACCATGCAAGCTAATGATTCTGCAACCATCTTTCCAGCCTCCTTGTGACCTATTGTGAGCCTTTTTGCATAATCATTAGCACTTTTTATTGAGATGTACTGTTAACAGCACCATGATGCTGAGCAATCCATGAAGCATCACCAGATAGTTTGTAGTGGGCCTTGTTTTATTTCATCCATTCATTACTTATAAGGATCTTAGTCAACCTTCTCCATATTTGGTTTATTCTCCTTGATTTGTTCTCCATAAATTACTCCTACACAGCTGCATATTATCATATGACTTCGACATGCTTTTTGGCCTTTCCTTAATTTCATTTATCAACATCTTGTATTTATTCTTGATATCTCTATTGTTTTTTTTACTGATCAATGAAAATATTGAGAATACTTTGATATCATCAAACATGAGATGGTATCAGAGCGGTTCAAAAAACAACCCTAAAACAAGGCCAAGAGCCTCCAGCATCGAGGCGGAACCGAGCCCCATACCCGGTCTCGCAAGTGAACAATACCAAACATTCTTAAAGCACTTTGGGAACACCAACATAGACACCAATCAGGAAGCACCGCCAGTTGCTAATATGACAGGTAAGTCACAAGAAAACATGGATTGGATTGTAGATTCGGGAGCCACCGAATACATAACCTACCGAACCGATCTCCTTGAAAACAAAAAGAAAATTGCGTATGAAGCTCCTGTTATTATACCAAATGGCGAGGCTATTCCCGTTGAGGGAAGAGGGGAATACACATTACCGGGGGGATTTAAGATAAAAGGGGTACTCCACGTTCCTAAGTTTAACTGTAATTTGCTATCAGTTGGCCGACTGGCAAATGATCTCCAATGTGCGGTGACTTTTTTTCCGGATTTTTGTGTTATGCGGAGGTTACGTGACAGGACCGTGATCGGTACAGGTAGATATGAAAGTGGCCTGTACCGTATGGGGATGGTTGGAGGTGAAAGAAAAGCGATGAAGGTAGCAGTTAACAACACTTGGCACAAGAGATTGGGTCACGCGTCTATAGAGAAACTTAATAAGGTTGGTTTTCTTAGCAATGATTCTTTTAAACTTTGGGATAAAGATTGTGATTCTTGTTCAAAAGCTAAACACAAAAGGTCCCCTTTTCCTAGTAGCACCTCTAAGACGAAAGATTGCTTTGAATTGATCCATTGTGACATTTGGGGTCGGTACCGGATTCCCTCGTACTCTAAGGCGAATTATTTTCTCACTATCGTTGACGACTATAGTAGAGCCGTATGGGTCTTTCTCATCAAATATAAAAGCGATGCTAGCAAATGTCTAATTGCTTTTCAGAAAATGGTAGAAGTGCAATTTGGAAAGTCTATCAAAAGAATTAGAAGCGACAACGGTGGTGAATTTACATCAAGTTTTATGAAAGATTTTTACGCGAAGAATGGCATTTTGGTTGAAACATCTTGTCCACACACACCACAACAAAACGGGGTGGTGGAAAGAAAACATAGGCACTTACTTGAGGTGGCGCGAGCACTAAGGTTCGAAGCTAGTTTGCCTAAGCGTTTTTGGGGAGAGTGTATATTAACGGCAGCTTATATCATTAACCGTCTTCCCTCCACGGTTATTAGCAATAAGACGCCATACGAATTAATATTGGGCAATCAACCCGATTACGATCACATGAAAGTATTCGGTTGTCTCACCTATTATAGGAACACTAATACAAATGGTGATAAATTTGAAGAAAGGGGGAGTCCAGGTGTTTTTTTTGGGTTATCCTCCAGGAGTAAAAGGATACAAAATTTATGATATAAAAAGTGGCAAAATAATTGTGAGCAGGGATGTCAAATTTTGTGAATCAAAATTTCCTTTTGATCCTCTAGTCTCGAACAAAAATACAAGTGATAGTGAATTCTTTTGAACATGCTATTGGGCCAGCTCAAGGTGAAAAAGAAAATAACACATTCATATATCCATTCCAAGAAGAGTGGGCCCCCAACCACCAGCCCATTGTCCAAACTGATATGCCTAGTACAGATCCAACTCATGAATGTGCTACCATTGATCAAGGCCCAATCCAAGAAAGTTCTATACCCGCCCAGATGGTGGATATAACTACCACAGATGAAACAACCCACCAAGAAGAGGAAACCACTGATTCTATTGAACACGATAATGTTCCCATAGAGACCAGAAGCAAAAGAAGTCGCACACAACCAAAGCATCTCCACGATTTTGTTGTTGACCTCCCCCCTTCGGTCGACCACGCTCAGCTCGCATCCAATCAAGGAACCTCCACGGTACACCCTATTGCTAATTTCATCTCTTATGATAAATTTTCTAAAACACACAAGGCTTTCCTAGCTGCCATTAGTTCCAAAGATGAGCCGAAACACTTTAAACAAGCTATGCAGGATGAGAATTGGAGAGAAGCCATGATGAAGGAGATACGGGCCCTTGAAGCAAACGAAACTTGGACTCTTGAATCCTTACCGAAGGGCAAAAGAGCCATTGACTCCAAATGGGTATACAAGATAAAATACAAACCCAATGGCGAAATTGAGAGGTACAAGGCACGGCTCGTTGCTAAAGGATTCACACAAACAGAAGGGGTCGATTATCATGACACTTTTGCGCCAGTTGCTAAGATAGTTACGCTTAAAACACTTCTTGCCGTTGCTGTTAAAAGAGATTGGATTATTCACCAACTCGATGTGAATAATGCCTTCTTACACGGTGACTTAGAAGAGGAGGTATACATGAAAATACCTCAAGGCTTCTCAAGGGAAAATGAAACACGAGTTTGTCGGCTACGAAAATCTCTTTACGGATTAAAACAAGCATCAAGAAACTGGTATCATAAATTCACTTCCGCTCTTCTTACTCTTGGCTATCAACAATCTAAAGCAGATCATTCATTGTTCACACACAAAATACAAGATTCCTTCATCGCAGTCCTCATCTACGTGGATGATGTCATAATTGTGGGAAATAACCCGACAAAGATACAACAAACCAAACTTTTTTTGAATGAGCACTTTAGTATCAAAGATCTTGGTCAATTGAAATACTTCCTCGGGATCGAAGTCGCAAAAACATCTGATGGCTTGGTCCTTAGCCAAAGGAAATACACCATGGACATCCTCGAAGATAGCGGAATGCAAGGATGTCGGCCGAGTTCCTTTCCTTTTGAACAAAATTTGAAGTTGGATAGAAGTGAAGACGAGTCACCAGTTGATGCCAACCAATATAGACGCTTGGTCGGACGACTTTTATACTTACAAGTCACCCGACCCGACATCGCATATTCAGTAAATGTTTTAAGCCAATTCGTGGCCGACCCACGTAAAAGTCACATGGAAGCCGTCATACGAGTCTTACGGTACCTCAAAACTACTCCCGGGCAAGGTATTCTTCTACCACGACATGGAGGAACAAACTTGGTCGCTTATTCTGACTGGCTTGGATGCCCTTATACAAGACGATCTAGAACAGGTTATCTTCTGCTTTTTGGGGGTGCTCCAGTATCATTATCATGGAAAACAAAAAAAACAATCTGTGGTCTCCCGTTCTTCCGCTGAAGCCGAGTATAGAGCTATGGCCACTACTGTTAGTGAAGTATTATGGATGCGCTGGCTGCTTAAGGAATTGGGGATTGTTCAACCGGGACCTACACCTCTATTTTGTGACAATCAAGCAGCACGCCACATTGCCAACAACCCTGTTTTTCATGAACGTACCAAACACGTTGAAATGGATTGTTATTTCGTTCGTGAGAGGGTCGAGTCTAAAGAAATCATTCCGATGAACATTGATACGAAAATGCAAATTGCGGACTTATTCACCAAAGGATTGGGAGCACAACATCTTCGCACGCTTCTTGACAAGATGGGCGTTCGTGACCTACACGCTCCATCTTGAGGGGGAGTATAAGGATCTTAGTCAACCTTCTCCATATTTGGTTTATTCTCCTTGATTTTCTCTCCATAAATTACTCCTACACAGCTGCATATTATCATATGACTTCGACATGCTTTTTGGCCTTTCCTTAATTTCATTTATCAACATCTTGTATTTATTCTTGATATCTCTATTGTTTTTTTTACTGATCAATGAAAATATTGAGAATACTTTGATATCATCAAACATGAGATTACTTGCTTCAAAAACAAAATGAAAACCATATATACATGATCGTGAAAAAAATTATCAAAAGGGGTACACTGGTTACCTTCGTTGCCAGGAGAGACAAATAGTGACGGGTCAGTAACCAGTGGGCTACAACCATAGATTGTTAATCAGTTCTAACTGAAATTCTTTTAAAAAATACGTTCCTTGTTCTTATCTTCCTCGACCCAATGGGAAAATTTAACCTAATTCACATATTATGTAGGGTAAAACATTCAAAATAGAAGTTGCACAATCACTAGTTCAAGCTAATAGTAGTAGAACCAATAACAATTAAAATTTTCATTGTCTGATGTAGTTAGTTGATCTTGTGCTAAAGCCTTCATACATTTGATTTAAAAAGGTAAAAAAAAAAAAAACCATATAAGTGAATGATGCTTGAAAATATTAAAATTCATAACAATTGCAATAATGTGTGTCTAATCAGAGATATATAAAACTAAATCTCGCTGATACACATGAACCATGAAAGATTTATGACAAAACTCACCACAAAAGCATTTTTCATATAAGTTTTGAGTAGAGCAGAATCGCCGTACCAGAAGAAGAGCACCATCGAAACATGGAGGAGGGTAGGCGGAGCTGCGGCGCATGGAACTATAAACACCAATAAACAATTACAAATTCATTGTTTGTACATGAACTCGTATTAAGCACCAATGTCATCGTCTTCCAGCTCCAGACTGCTAGGAGTAGTTATGAGGTCGACTTTATCCCCATCGAAACAGGTTCTGCAGAAGAGACATCAATGAGTGAACGGAAGCTCCCCGATGCTACTCTTATATTTCTCGTAATCAAGCAGCGCTTGCAAACTTTTGTGCCAGCGATTTGATAATGAACGTGAACCTAAAAGATAAATTCAGCAAACTTTGATATTCAAGTCAAATATAAAGCGAGAATCAGTAGACTTTCACCAAGATGTATGGGTGCTAACCGTTTGTGCTCATGGGTTGACGGGTTAACCCCGACACAAACCCAAAGATTTACTCAAATACAAAATACAAACTCAAACATGAGTCATGACACGCGTATCCATGGGTTGTTACAACACATGAACTCAAACATGACTCATGACACGCGTATTCATGGGTTGTTACAAACACGGCCCTTTAAATCACGGATTACACGTTTTTTGCATATTATACACTAAAATTGCAACTAACTTGCAACCAAAAATACAAATATGTACAAAAACAATTACGTTTAAATTATAAAACGTGATACTCGTTTCTCTTTTTAACCTTTTAAATTTTGGAACAAAATACCCAACCAGTTTAAGTTATGGCACAAAATATATATACAATAAATGGGTCAACCACCCACCAGTTGGCCTGGACCATCCTGTTTAGCTAAACGTGTTCGCGAGTTCCACCATAAACAAAATCGGGCCCATTTAGACTAAAAACAAACCAATGAATTCCGTGTTAGATTCGTGCCGTGTTTTCGTGTTTTGTCATTATTAATTCACACGCAGTGGCGGACTCACCTTATGGGTTGGGTGGGCGGCTGCACCCCTTGAAAAAAATAATTTTTAGTGGTATTTTTCGCGAAAAATCCCGACTGCACCCCTTGAAAAAGTCCGACCGCACCCCTTGGATATTTTCGTCCGCACCCCTTAGAAAAAATGTTAGGAATTTATATTAAAAAATTGTGAACACGGATTGTAAGCCGATCAAATTATGTAAACAAGTTAGCCCACTAACCTGTTTAATAAAACTTAAATTCAATCCATCAACCCCAATAACTTAAAACCCATTCAAACCCAACCCAACTGCTAGTTTTGTTAAACAAAATCAGTCCACATAATTAAAAAAACCAAATTGCTGCCACTTGCCAGCGACTCCCGCCCTCCCTCTGCCTCACCAGCATAATTCCGGTCGGCGACTACAAAATTCCAGCTGCAAACTGGTTAATTCAGGCCACCCCTGATAGGTATAAGTTTTGTTTTGTTTTTTTATTTTTGTTTTATTTTGATGTTGTGCGATTTTGTTCAAGAATCATGAGATAATAGGATTTTAGGATGGGTTAAAAAAGTTTAAACTTTTATGTGTTTTGAGGTAATTTGGGGTTGTTCTAGTCTTTATAGTATGAGTTTGTTGTTTCTTAATTTCTTATTGATTATATGATTCTAGTATAGGGTTTGAAAAGATGAAATTCAAAAATTGAACTAAAATAGGTAATTCAATTTGTTTTGATGTTTTATTGGGTTTTTTTCAATAGAAACGTATATATATATATTTGTTAAAAAGGTTTAAAATTTTATATGTTTTTATGTATTTTTTTAGTTGTTCTAGTCTTTAGTTGGGTGGTTTTTTGATTATATGATTGTTGGTTGGTAAATAACAATTACCAGGGCTTGAAGTTCAAATAGACCCAACCCAATCTGATTTTTAATGTGATAAGAAGTTAGGAACTAAGGTTTAAATGTTTGAAAATTGAAATGGACCCGACCCGATCTGATTCGACATACTATGAAACTTTGTTTGTTTGTGTTTACTTGTTTTACATTACTCGACCCAAACCGACCCGCTATGAACCAATTTTTTTTTATATAGCTAGAGGTCTAAAATCTTTAAAAAATTTCCGCACCCCCGGAAAAAAATCCTGAGTCCGCCACTGTTCACACGCCTACTAAAATTGTGTATGTATATTAGAAAGACACGAGTAATTAAGTACCTTCTTGTAAAAAACTCGGAATGTCCATGAGATAGTAGTACAAGTCCTGCAAAAATAAAGCCCAATTTTAGACTGGTCATCACATAAAAATTATGGAAATAATTAGACATTACAAGTAAACATTCCAGTCAAGAGATGTGATCTTACTTAGGGGTTTAAATGTTTCTCCAATTTGTCGCCACATCTTTTAAGAGGTCACCTACAAGTACAAATATTCACCCAAAAAACAACTTTTACAGTTTTCTAATGTGATAAACTGGTTTAATTCAAATAAAAAAAAAACAGGAAATACAGTATACAAAAGAATTGTGAGATTGAAAAAACCTGTTCATAGCCACCGAGCCTGATCAACGATCTCCATAACCTAACAAATGATGATAACATATCTTAGAACCGATATACGAAAAAATAAAAATAAAAATAAAAAGGGAAACACACAATCTTACTTAAGGCATTGAGTGGCTCTCCATAAAACTTTGGAGGCTTAAACCCCAAACACCTCTCTTTATAAAAGATTTCAACCTCCTTCATAAACGCACTTGATGAGTCTAGAACAGAGGATTAAATCACAGCCCTTCAATCATCAGTTTTGCAGTGTTACATTGCAGATGTGGAATTTATTAGATAAAATATACACATTATCAAGAAGATTGACGAAGCCGATATGGATTTCCGCAAGCGATTGACGATTAACTTAGAGAAAGAGCACGAAAGTTGGGGTGTATAACATCTGCAACTTGAAAGGGGTTAGGAATTTAGGGACAAATCCAGTGGGATAGTAACACAAACACAAATCTATAATCATAAGAAATCCTAACTAAAATCTAGATGCTTACCAGGTTGTGATTGAATGAAGGTTTGAGATAAGGATTGATGAAAGCTATTTGTCTGTGTATATATCAGATGTCTACAAGAGGAAGGGTATATGAAGGCTACCTGCGACGTGAGGAGGAAAAAGGGGAGACAGGAAGGGTATTTGGAGGTTACCAGACGTGGGCAGAAAAACGGGGAGCTGCTGGAAACTGCCATGGGAGTTTAAGTGGTTGAGATTTAATCTCAGCCAAATCCAATGGTAGAGGTTGATTCAGGAAGGAGTTGGTTAGACTTATTGGGATCCATATATATAATATATATAATTTTGTTAGAAAAATATTTGTTTGTTTCAACAATCTATAGGTAGTCGGATGTTACCAAAAACAAAGGATTATCGCTGGTCAGATCCATTGGCAATTCGTTGGAGAAGGTGGTTACTATCGAAACTCCGTCTAGGGGCATAAAAACATAGTCATGCGCAATCTCATTAGCAATAGATTACCGTCGGATCACCAAAGGACAACTTTACCAAAAGATCAACAAATTATGTAAGGTCGTTCAACATGATGGGTTTAGACGGGTACATTAGTTACGAAACAATAACATGTCGTTTATTGTCAGATTCCCTTAAGTGTTATTGACGGAATTCTTTTCAGTATTTTTGTCCGTAATAATAATGATTATTATTTTTAAATAATATAAAAATTAATATTTATTAAAAAACTTGGAAAATAAAATAAATAATAAATTCAAGATATTAAAATATACAAATAGTATAGATAATAAAAAATGTACCATAAACCAAAAAAAAACTTACTACAATAAAGTTAAACACAAAATATTCATATACAACAAACCTGTTATGTTCAAGTCGTCTTTTCTTTTTACGCTTCTCTTCTTTATCTTTTTCCGCTTCATGGTACTTCACCTTCCATGTCATGTTCAACTCTCCACCTCTATGTCATGTGCCCATTTCTTGCCACCACCTTGCCATTCTATGCCCCCACCAATTTAAGAACAACTTAAATAATGATTTTTATTTATATAAAATTTTGTTACTAATTAACATAGGTCATTAGTCATATAAAGTTTTTAAAGATTATATGATTTATATCATTTAAGTTATATAAAGTTTTTTAAAGATTATATAATTATAACGTTTATATTGTATAAACTCGTGTAATACACAAGTCTATAAACTAGTGTTCTTATTATTATGGTTAACGCATTTTGTCTATTCATATCCCCACTGATTTTTTTTTCATTTTTTTATAAAAAATGATATTTGCTCAATGTGATGTATTAATATTGCAGTCAGGGGCGAAGGATTTAAGGGGCGGGGAGGGGCGCCCGCCCCTCGAACTTTTCGGTCAGTAGTGTTATATATGTACGTTTCGTATAGGATTTTGTAGGTATATATGTTTTCGACCCCCCGGTTTTATAAAAAAAATTAGGTATATACGTTTTCGACCCCCCGGTTTTATTTTTTTATTTATATAGCCCAAATAAAATATTTAATTAGTCCAAATATTATAGCCCAAATCATTATATTTGATAGAATACTAGAATAGTGTGAGGTTCATTGGGGAACACTAAAAAGTGGGGAACAGTGAGGAACCGACTCAAACGAACTCCGATTGGACTCATTCCAGCGGCGTTGGAACCGTCTCGTTGAACCCTAACTAGGATCTCTTAACCCTAAACCCTAAATCATAACCCCTAAACCCTAAATATATTAGGGTTTGATTTTTAGGGTTTAGCTTTAGGGTTTAGCCTTAGGGTTTAGCTTTAGTGTTTAGCTTTAGGGTTTAGAATTTAGCTTTAGGGTTTAGCATTAGGGTTTAGCTTTTGGTTTAGCCTTTAGGGTTTAGCTTTTAGGTTTTATAGTTTAGATTTTACGGTTTAGCTTAGGTTTTAGCCTTATTTTTTAGCTTTAGGGTTTAGAGTTTAGGAGTTAGGATTTAGGGTTTAGGGTTAAGAGATCTTAGTTAGGGTTTGACGAGCCGGTTCCAACGCCGCTGGAATGAGTCCAATCGGAGTTCGTTTGAGTCGGTTCCCCGCTGTTCCCCACTTTTTTAGTGTTCCCCAATGAACCTTCCTCTACTAGAATAAAATGATAACTTTTTTTTTAATGTTTGAGAACGTTGTTTATTTGATATTAATGTTTGACCCGACCTGACCCGAATCGAATCACCGACGTCCGACCCGAACATACACCTCGAAACTATGCGATAGAAAAAAAATTTAGGTCCGTTACTTTCCGACCCGCCGGACTTTTTTTTAAGCTTCGCCACTGATTGCAGTTAGATGTTTGTTTAATCCAAGGGACACAAATAAAGGGTTGGTCATGACGCTTTAAAAGGATTCATGCTCCGACAGAGAATCGGTTTTGCCAGCGATCCGGTTATACAGGGGCAGATTCATAGCCATTGCTAGGGGTGGCATGAGCATAGGGCTGGCCCTGAGCAAGGTTGGGTGGCACCGGCTCAGGGTCAAAAACGTACAAGGGCCTGAATTTTTTGTAAAAAAATATGTATATGTGTTGGGATATATACGCGCTGGATCTAAAGAAAGCGTAAAGTTCTTGGCTTGGTGGTTGATATGTTGCTTCAACAACTAGAAGTCAAGGGTTCTAATCTTTACATCCGCTTAAATTCCAATTTAGTTGAATTTTTTTATGTTTATTTGTTTGTTAATCATTCATTAAATGCAAATAGCATTAATGGCCTAATTTTGTCAAATGATATTGTCATTAGTTTTAATTCATTTTCAGATATTTTAAGCTTTTTTCTATACATTTTTTTAAAAAAATTACATTTTATGGGCCTGTATGTTCTATTCGCCTTAGGCCCTAAGATTTTCGAGAATTTTCAAAGACAACCCCGCTTTAAGCTTATAAGAGTAAAATTAGCCCAATTTTTTTAAGTAAGGTTAGGGCACGTTCCTATTTCTCATCATCCTCACTTTATTATTTTGTTGATGTTTGTTAGTTCCTATTTTAGAGAATTATAAAAGTGGCCAATGGTTTGATTTTTTTTGTTTGGAAGCTATGGAAGCTTCGGAGAAGAAAGATAAAATTGAAAAACAAAAGGTCGAAGGAGTTCCAGAAAAGAATCATATTAATCCTTTTGGAAGAATACTAGAATTATACAAGTTAAACCTTTCCTCTCATTCAAATTTTAAACAATCCTTGAAGCTAAATATTTTGTTATGGAAATTTTCAATTAAAATATAAGTGTTTTCTTCTTTCGATTTTTTTTGTTTAGTTTTTTTATCTTATTTACAATATACAAATGTTCTTTTTTCATTTAAAAAAAGATGTCGAGTAATAAAAAATGGATCCCGATCAAAGGTTGCAGTAATTAAAAGTTATAGTGTTGTATTCTAAACAATATTCAAGAAATTGAAATAAACAATTAAGGGGTATTTGATTGTGTCATTGGTAGGTCATGTCCAGTTGATTTTTTGGTTCCGACCTTAAACACGTCAAATCAAAAAGAGTATCAAGATGTCGCCAAATTTTGTTGTCTAAACTCAATTTCATTTTGTGATCTTGACTGCAAAAACAGTAGCAAACGAGAAACAATACTCAGCATCCCGCTGCAACGCGCGGGTTGCGTTAACTCGTTTCTTATAATATGTTAATAATGAATCCTTTATCATCTGTTTATTAATAACATTCTCTTGGCTAATGTTAATAACAAATCCTTTGTCATCAGTTTATTAATAACACTAGTTTATAAACCCGTGTATTACACGAATTAAATATAAAAAAACTTAGACTGAATAATATTTTAATTTACAAGTGTTACAAACCCGTGTATTACACACGTAAAATAAAAATTCTTTTTGTAAATCATACTTCTATATAATCCTGATTACATAGTTAAAAAATATAATAATAGTATAATCTAATTATTGCGTGTTTCTGATTAGTATTAAGATCTAATTATTGTCTTTTGTTATTTTACGATAACATTTAATAAAATACAGTGTATTTATCTATAAAATTAATTAAATAGTGCATCCTAATATGGTTATTAACATCTTTAAATTAAATTTATTATATTAGTAAGGATAAGGATTAAAGAAATATTTTTGAATAAAATGTAAGTCTAAATTGTAAAGTTGAAGGAGAGAGTAACCCGTGACAATAATTGGAATCTTATATTAAAGTTAAATAAGATTTGATTTTATTAAAATTTAAATTAGAGTGACATGTGACATTAAAGAGACTTTTTTATTAGTAGATTTGTTACTTTATCATCTTTATTAATAATTAATATTTTAAATCATTTAGTTTTAAAAATATACGTGTTTAATCTTAATGAGGTGTTATATTATCAAATAAAGTAAATATAATAATGCATAAATAATTAAATCGGGGATATTAATAATAATAAAAAATAATTATAGTTTTGTTATATATAATAAACCTATGATTAAAAGGCTTTTGATTTTAAAGGATATTCATGTTAAATACATACATATTAAAAAAATATAATGATCTTTTTTCGTATGTCATAGAGGTGAGGTGATGATAATCTTGATCTTTAATATGTAAAATCGGTAAACTCAAGAGATAAAGTAATTCTTATATTTTTATCTATATATCATATATTATAATTTAGTAACTTAAGCATCATGGTATATCAATTTTCTTTTGAGTGAGATGAAGCATAAAAAATTATTTATTAAGGTGGAGAATGGTCTTTATATTAATTTAGTTATTATTATTATTATTATTATTATTATTATTATTATTATTATTTATGGTTGATATTTAGTTATTGTTATTATTTATTATGGTTGATGTAGTATAATAAATTGACACATGGCATTTTGATAAAATGTTTTATTATAAGAAAATGCCATGTGGCATTAAGGGGAATTCTTTATTAGGGTTAGATTCTCTTGTCGTTAATTTTTAGTGGGTCAATAATAAATACTTGTCCTTAATTTATTACTTAGATCTTAAGAGTTTTTTCTTCCAAAAGGGTGTAGTTGAAAATTTTATTTATCAAAATGGTGATTTAGAAACTATTTACCAAAATGGGTGAAATTTTATTTTATTCTATCCATCCACCCATCTCCTCCGCTTGAACTCCGATAAGTTTTCCGGCGACCATTTTCTGCCAACCACGGAATGAATCTGGATTAAGCACCTATACATTACTCACTTCCTTTCTTCTCTGTTTTTTTATAACCTCAAATGTTTTAAACAGGTTAATCTTTGAACTTCCATGAACATGATTTGAACCATGTAAGAATTGATTATCCATGAAACATAGTGTTTTTGTTCTACAATAATTTGCTCATCAAGGATCATAAACTTAACAAATCTCCACTTCTATCACATAATTATAGCTACTTCAAGATCATGTTAGTACGGTGTATTGTTGTTGCTACCATATTATGTTTCAAGTCGTAAACTTTCCACGTCTAAATGAGAGATACATTAATTACACTTATCGCTCTTTTGAAAATTCTATATCACTTCCATTCTCACAAATCTTAGGGATCTCAATTATTTTAGTCACTACATATTTGTGATATTTTTCAATCCTTTTATCCATTATTGCATATGGTTTCAATAGAATCACTACATATTTATGATCTTATTTTTTCCTTGTATCATCATTAATTTTTCTAACTCTTTTTAATCTAGTTAACCACACAAATTTTGGTTCTAACATCTAAATTGAAACTTTACAACACTTCTAGTGGAAATTTTGTTCACAAAATCTTTTTTATATCAACAAGAATTCTAATTTACCTTCATTGTGTACATAAGTAATTTTTTTTAAACTATAACATCTTGTATTCTATTGACAATCTAACATGGTCATAGTAATTGTCTAAATCTCTCGTCAACACACAATTTGTATACTATGACTTAAGAATCTCATATCAACATTATTGATATCATTTGTAAACAAATAGGTTTTTACCATTTGTGTACTCTATACAACTTTATGTCCATGATAACATTCATCTATGTGATTTTCTTTAAATATATAACCTTATAGAAATCTGGCTGGGGTCGATTATATCCTGGATTGGTGTCGATGGGTTCCCGCAAAATGCAACATCCATGCTTGGCGTTTGGCGATGAACAAGATTCCCACTAAGGAGGCTCTCATAAAAAGAAACATTCAGGTGGAGGACTCGAATTGTCCTATATGTAATTCGGAGATAGAATCGGCTGACCATCTATTTATTTCATGCATCGTCGCTTCTGTTTTGTGGAATGGCATTAGCTCCTTGTGCAAAATCCCAAGTATATTTGCTTTTTCTCTTAAGGATCTTATCGGTTTTCACTCGACGTTAAGGGTGTCGGAGAAAAAAAAAGGTGGCGGTGCAAGGAATCATTTTGATTGGCTGTTGGTGTCTTTGGCGGGCCAGGAACAACTTAGTTTTTTCCAATAAACAAATTTGGATTGATTGTATTTTGAGTGAGGTCAAGGCTTTGGGTTTTCTTTGGTTCGTGAGTAGGTCTAGATACAAAGGTTTAGATTGGAAGGAGTGGTGTTCCTTTGTTAATATGTAGTTCTGGGCCGGCGTTTTTGTTATTGAAGTTCACTTTAAAAAAAGTATTAATTCTGTCATCACATACGACCCTGTGAATCTCTTTATTATACAAAAACCTTATAAATTCTTATTTAAACCTTCTCACTTAATTACTTTGCGATGTTTAAAATTCTCTACTACTGAATTTGTACAAACTTTATTTACTAGAGGCTTGAATGTTTCGCCTTAGAGTCGTATGCATAATTGCTCCTTTTAGAACTTCTCACTGGTTAATACTTGTTTTAACATTAGTTTGAGGTTGTATACGTCCTTGAGATGTTTTCAATCCTCTATTATTTTCAAGTAGTTTTACTTTTCAATCTGTTGTCACATATAACTTTGCGGCAATAATAATCCTCCACCTATCCACAAATGGTACATATATATAATTCTTCATTATTCACAAGTATGTATTCTTGTCATTTAAAATACTTCACTATTACAAGTGTTTTAACAGTTTAAAACCCTTCACTATTACAAGTAGTTAAATCTTTTAGAATCCACCGCGATTTCAAGTGGTCGCGATTTCAAGTGGTTAAGTCATTTAGAATTCTCCACTATTACAAGTGTTTATATCATTTAGAATCCACTACTATTACAAGTAGTTAAATACTTTAGAATCCTTCACTACCACACGTGGTTAAGTCAGTTAAAATCCTACACTCTTATGGTTTATCCGTTTAGAATTTAATTCACATTCCACATAATCCATACTCACATATGCCATGTGACATCATCGGTCATATACCCATCCCATTTGATAATTTCATCTTTACTTCAACCACTGTTTTATCATTAAACATCTTACCTTATTCATCTCTAGCATAAAAGGTTGCTATCACATACTCTACCATGTTCACGTGGTCCTCGTTGCCTCGGACATGGATATGATAATTCTAGGAATATCTTAGTAACGTATGTAGTCTACACACTCTACACTAGTATTTTATCATTACCATATCATGTCCTAAGTGAACGAGTTTCAGTTCACATATCATCATTAAGCATACTTATCAATATACTAACAACTTGAGGGCTCGCTATCCATTTATAACCTTCATGTAGTTATAGTATCTACTTATTAACATTACATAGGCATCATATATACAACTCTTTCAATGTATTGCATACCTCATGTTAATCCTTACTTATGAATCACATTTTGATATGTTTCTTTGTTGAGTGAGGCTAGTAATCATCGACCTTTCTGCATCATAATCATAATTAGTAAACCTAGTAATAATCTTACGTACCATTCAAGTTTTGATCAAGCCTCGGACCAAACACACATCTAATATCAAGAGTCCAAGGTTTAAGTCGAAACATGTTCACCCATACTCAAATCCCTTAAACCATGACTCTGATACCAACTTGTAATACCCTAAATTCATAATGACTTAGAAATCATATTTAATTGCGAAAATAATAGGCCCTAAAAAATTTCTGCTATTTAAAATTTCGTCACCCTTTACTTAGTAAATCATTAAAACTAGTATGGCTAGTTCATAAACCTTTAATATCAAAAAAAATCTTTAGCATTTTTCTAAAATAGGTAACCTAATATTGTGATGTGTTGTTTGTGTATTGTCTGAGAACTTGATCTTTAGTCACCATTTTATACCCAAACCTTACCTAAATCATATTCAACACAAATAGTTAGCATGTTTACGAAAAATATTAGTTAGTTAAATAAGTTACACATATCGAATCAAACCAGCAAAAACTCTCAGAAGAACAATATTATTAAAAGTATATAATGTAAAAATCATATTGAACTTGAATCATTAAATATCTGAAATTAAAATGAACCTATCATAAGCTACAACAATCCTGGTGTAGCCTACGTCGCCTACAACACTTGTACCCGAAGTTAGGTTGTTAATAAAAACTTGAAATCCCGTTCAACACGTAAACTCTTAAATTCTCAATGATAACATCTTAACTGAAGAATGATCAATAAGTTTAATCATGAGATTAATGAAGAATCTAATTTCCTGATCATTAGTAATTATAATTATTAAATTTGAAACGTTCATACCTCAATCCCTTGACAATATTGCATCATAATAAATCTTGGATAGAAACTCATTTTGGGTCAATAATAAATCCATAATATTTGCAATGATATTAATCCTCTTTTGTTTGAGATATCAACTTGCAAAAAATTACTCTACCAAATTTTAATAACAAGTAAATGCATAAAATATACTAGTTATCTTCCTAGCCATATAATCTTGCATATTTATGATTTCATAACACAACCAAAACACCAATTGAATAACTACTAATCTTTAGTTCATGATACGCATGATCAACTTAATTTTGACTTATATACTTACTATAGGTTATAACCCGCGAATACTCGCGGATCGTAAATTTAATTTGCATTAATCGAGTTGTCATTAAATAAAATAAAAACACATGCTTTCGAAGGTTTTTGATGAACACGTTTGAGAGAGAGAGAGAGAGAGAGAGAGAGAGAGAGAGAGAGAGAGAGAGAGAGAGAGAGTATGAACGAATTCGTGAGTTATTGATGTTATTGTAATTGTGTGATCTTTATCTCTCTAGTTATCTCTCCTCGTATACATCCAAATGGAAACCATTGATTAGATAATAAGGATAATTACGTCCATCAAATAAATACTAACTAATCTAATAAGGAATAAATATATTTTGATCAAATGTACAATAAAAAAAATTCAAAAAATCTAAAAGCATAAAAAAAATTCTAAAGATCTAAAAAATCTAAAAGAATTCTAAAAATCTAAAAAATAAAAAAGATCTAAAAGAATAACTGCACAGTTCCATAAGATCTCTCAAAACTATAAAGGCGCATAACAGCAACTGGAGTCGGTGTATTTGTTTATAGTTACTAAAAACTCCCTTTTTTTCTTCCTTCCGACACTCCACTGATTAAAAACATATCTTGTGAAACGTATGTCCATCCTTCACTCCTTCACTAAAGTAGTAAAAACTCCCTTTTTTTTCTTCATTCTGACACTCCACAGATGAACCTCACTTGCACAAATCAAACGGTCATTGGCTGATTTGGAAGATTGTTAGAAAAATAATGATTCATATATGAAGATGGCAACAACAGCATAATAACCCATTTTATAGTAAGAAAGATATAAGAACAAATAGAACAAAATGAAAGCAAACAAATAAGATGATGACCATTTGTTTGGACTCACTTCTGCTGTCAAGTAATGAGGGGAAACATTCACATCCCCTACAAAGTACACAAACACCATAAGGCTATTTGGGCTTCACCATTCAAATAATAAGTCCTAATAATGATCGTTTTAGGGAGCAAAAATTACCAGCAATTACAAGACCTCGTTGATCACGCTCACAAGCTACCACCCTAACTTAAAATCAAAAACCCATAAATATAAGCAATTCAAAACCAACAAAAGTGACAAAATGCCATATAATACCAAAAATTTTACAACATTATTTACCATTTGTATTGCAGAACACCAATATACTTGAACAAACAGATGTAAATGCAGGTATTTTGATACTTATCGAAACAATAAGAAAATTGCAATAATAAACAGTTGCATCCAAACACTCCAAATTATAAAGCAAATTCAAGTCACAATAATCAGTTTAAATGCAATTAATTTATCATATTTCATCTTTTTCTTCGCACCAGAATTAGAACATCCCAAAAGGTTAATACTTTACCTTATCGTTGAACATAAAAAATTTTTAAAACCACTGTCGGATATGGTGATTAATCAGAAATTTCACAAACACAATCGCAGCTAATACATTCGTTACTACACATAACTTCGAAACACAAACTCTCATTTTAAGTCTATAAGCAACAAACAATAATAACCAATTCACCTTCTTTAGGAATTGCATATACCTAAATCCAAAAACCTTCAAACCAAACAATAATCACAACCTCCCCAAATGAAGATTAGGACATGCATAAAAAAATAAGGCTTTAATCAATGAAAGTAACATTTTGGAGAAGAAAAAATGTGTGGTCTTCCAATTATTTTGATACTATTTTGTAAAAAAAAAAACATTTATTTTCATTTACATCTAAACCCTAAAACTGAATAACCCGACCCGAACTAACCCGAACCTGAATAACCCAAACCCGACTAACCCGAACTTTAAAATGGGTTGGTTATCGGGTCAATTTCTCTAAGAGAAAAACCCGAACATCCCGAAAAACCCGAAACCTGAATAAGAAACCCGATGAACACCCTACTTCCAATACCATTCCAACATTAAAAACTCAAGATATGATTGATGGTTAAGCAACTTGAGGAGCTTTGTAGTATGCTGCAACCATTGCTGGGAAGTACATTTGTCGAACTCCTTCCGACTTGATAATTGGAAAGATGATCCCAGATGCACCCTGCAAACAGATTAATTCAAATGTAAAAAATATGGCCAGAAATAACAATTTGTTTTACATATTAAAAAGCTAACCAAGATGAGTCGAGCCCCAAGCCATAACGGTTTTGGTGATGGAAACGGGTTGAGAGAAAAAGCCAACACCATAGATAGCAATAGAAAAAAAATGAAGAAATAGGACTATGAGGCGTCGGTTGAGTCATGAAAGTAAAGATATCGGTCCTTGTGAGCATATGCCTTCAAGGCTAAGATAATTGAAGCATGCTTGACGCATTTCTTTTCTTCATGAGTCTGGTGATGCACAAAATACCTTGTATAGAGCAGCCACCAATGTGTTTATCGTAGATGACACGACTACAAAATAAAACAAAAAACAAACATTTTTTAAAAATTCTATTATTCTTAGAAATATGTGGCTATTATATTATTAGTTAAGTATTAAAATCTACTTGTGACACACCTTTCTAAGAGCATAGAAGCACTCAAGATAATTGCAAAGTGTAGGTGCATCATTAAGATTACTTAGTGGTCTACAAAGGTCGCGAAGTAAGACGATATCTGATAACACAACAATCATTCATACACCAGAACGGGTGTCACGTGTTAAATGGGTCTCCCATTAAAAGCGCGCTAGGAGTAGGCATGCTTCTGTTTGGCATTGTTATTATATTTCCTTTATCTACTGCAGCCACAAAGGCGTCATATTACTCTATTACTCTGGGTGGAACCTGAAAAATAACTATTAAAAACCATTAATTTTTGCAATGGATGGGAACACTTTATCCGTTTAATTTCCAAATTAAATGCCTACCTGGACCCATTTAACTAAAAAATGTGTTAATTAGGATTTCATATATCTTCTGTCTAGCCTAACAGGTATACTTTTAAAACTAACTGAAAAAGAAACCGGTCAAATGGGTGATCGGGTCAAAAGTTATCGAAGTTCTTTTCGAAGGTATAAAACCTCCAGAATTGCTTTTGTTATCAAAAGTATATCACTAAGTTTATCAATCAATATACTTTTATAATCTTATTTATTCATCATTTATTTATAAAACAATAAAAAATGAACACATATTCTCGACAGGTCACCCAACTCGACCCATTTGTATCCGTACTAAAAGTTACCCACTTAATCCATTACGCAACAAACCAGACCCGTTCAACTACCTAATTTACGTTTTACTACCCACTTTCTAGATAACACATTTTACGAATTGACCCATTTTGAGTAAAATTTAACCTACGGTAGGCAGAGGAGCACCAATAGCTGCAAAACCAAAAAAATATAAACAAATGAGATCATAAGAAGTGAATTAGTCCGTAAGTAGCCAATGATTAGCTATATAAATAAGTAGACCTATGTACCTAATTGAGTGATAACTACTTATGTGCCCACATAATACAACAGCAGTTGATGAAACTGCACCAAATACAAGAGGAGCACACTAACATTTATCAATTCCCAACTTAAATAACCAATTTGGATAAAAAATATCTTATATTACTTGTCCGATAAACCACATAACATAAAAAATGTCATTGAAGAATTTAAAGAATGGATCTAAGAATACGAACCTCATAGCTCTTTTTTTCTGGTACGGCTAACGCTCAATTTGTCTTCAACAGAGACAAAGGTTTTTTTTTATCTGGTGCAGCTAACGCTCGATTTGTCTTCAACAGAGACAAAGGCGTGCTTGTGGTGCTAACGACGTACTTTAGGTAATAAAGATTCGTATACAAGTGGGTACATACTACTTCCGTCAATATAATATGGCATCACGAATGCCCAGTTCTTGAATTTCTTGGAAAATAATTGTCAACGTAGAAACATATTAATTAGCGGGTTTACCACGTCATACAATGAGCGAGAAAGTGAAAATTAAGTGGTCTCATTGATTGACACTTGGCATAAAAAAAACTTTATCTATTATATAGCATAGAATAGATTAAGCTTCACCACTCTGAGAAAATAAATCCCAGAGGAACTATATTCGAATATTAATTAATCAAAATGTTTAAATAGTTCAAGTGTTCAAGTTAATACCTCACCGAGTTTCCCCGATTCAAATGCCAACCGAGTCTGACATGTTAACCACTATTGACCAGCTTTGACCGCGGTTGACCAGTGGTTGACTCGTTACTTGACTCGTCTCTGGTTAATACCTCACCGGCTACCCCGGTTACTCTCCATAGCTCCACCGAGCACCACTAAAAACCAAACCACCATTGTCCGCCATAATTGTCAACCGTCACCACCACAATCACCTTCTACCACCCCCGGAACTTATACCCACCGTTAATCACCATCACTGCTCGCTATTTATCATTATTCGCTATGTAACATATAGGTAGGTACCTTATCGCTATTTGTCGCTATTCACCGTTAACAACTATGGCGCCCGCTATTTTAACACTATAGCTACGTAGCGTATATGTAGCTTATCGTCATCATCAGCAATTCGCTATTGACGACTATGCATAAAATGCTCGATCAACGACTGAGAAATCGGTGTGGGTGAAACTTTATCGACGCGGCCGTGAAAATGTGTGTTAACGTCAACACTATGATTCAAATAAAACCAACACTTTGATATCCTTATAAGTATCTTTCGTGCGCCAGCGGACAGTAATACCGATTTCTGATGAACGCATCTGCACAAAAAAGTAACAGATTAAATTACTAAACCATGAAATTGTTATGTTCACTGATTTTATTTCTTGTATGTTTTTATTATTCTAACAAACTTAATTGAAACTAAAACTAAAATAATGATGCGAAAAAAGAAACAAACCACTGGTAATGTAGCTCAAATCTGTATTCAACAAAAGTATTGCAATAAGTTTGGCAGTAAATATGTAGAGGTCGTGATGCAGGTGATGTTTCTTCCAAACAACCAGCTCAATTTGGGGAATATAACCCATAGGACTTTAGATGGTAAAAAAAGAAAAAAAGTTTTCACTCTAAAATTTGTAAATGTGCTAACTGTTGATAAGATAATGACTATTGTATTATATTATAAATAAAAATTTAGAAATAGAACATAAAAAATGCATCAAAGTGGAAGAATATCAACACAAATATAATAACCCTATGTGAATAAACAATAAAGCAAAGGCTGCAAAAATACAAACATAAGTCTTCTCAACAATATTTGCATAGACAAGTTAATGCAAAAATACAAACAAAAATAACAATAAAGTGCACCATCAAGTATACCTCAAATATCATATTAAAAAACCATTAAAAAGTGTTGGTGTGCCCTCAAATCTCATATTTAATAACAATAAAGTGTAGGGGTAACTTTACAAAATAGTAACCAAGTTTTTAATATGTTCCAATAAAGTCACTCAATCTTATTTTGTCTCTATAAAATCACTCAAGTTTTATTTATTGTTCTAATGTTATGCAATTTCCAGGTTAACAGGTCACCTTCATAATATAGCAGGTCATCTTTCTTATTTAGTCTTTAAACTTGAATAAATAATTGTATTTTATTCTTTAAACTTCAAACATAATACTAAAAATTATTATAATGAACTCTTTCATGTAAAAATTTTATCATCTTCGTCATCTCTTGTAAAGACCATCTTCACAGAAACATAGAAGATGCTCCATCATCAAATGGAGTCCACCACCCATATTAATATTTGGAATTCCATTACATAATATATTCTGACATTAGAAGCAAATGGAGACTTCACCACTTCACCCCAAAAATTCATCTAAACCTTTTAATTTTATAGTTTTTGTTCATCTTTAAAATCCACCTCTTTATTCAACCTTCAGAACTGGATCTGAAACATGGAACCCTATATTCTCTGGTCATTGATTTGAAAGCAAAATGAAAAAAGCAACCATACTTGGTCTCTGTCATCGAAGGTTGCTGGTTGTGGTTGTCATCGAAGGTTATCGGTCGTTCGAAGGGTCTGAAACGTCGGATAGGGTTTGATTGGGAGGATCATTGAAGGGTCTGGTGATATATACAAGATGATCGAAAGGTAGTAGTTTAAGATATATATTTTGATTTTATAAAATCCAATATAGACATATAAATAAATAAACATAAACATAAGCATTAAAATAAAATAAAAAATAACCTGGTGACCTGGTAATTACATAGTATTAGAACACGAAATTAAAGTTTAGTTAGTTTAGAGAGACAAAAAAAGTTTGGATGACTTAATTGAAACAATAGGCAAACTTGGTTACATTTGTGTGGTCACAAAATAAATATCAGTTAAATGAATTAATTTTTAGATGCAACATTTGAATTTGAGCACCTGTAGTTTGAGTTATAATGTTATTTTCTTGTTTTTTTTAACGTAGAGATGGTGAGTTTGACCCGTTTACTTTAATATCTACAATGCCAGTATAAAAAAAGCCTGGGTAAAGCGAATTGGGTCACATCGACCTGGCCAATTGTATTTGACATAAATTGACATAATTATAGATAATGCATCAAATAGCCTTTTACCTTTTGGCTTAAGTTTGACCCATTTACTTTTCTAAGTTTTGTAATTTACCCATTGACCCATTAAAAATAATATATAAACTAAATTGACGTATTTATAGATAACTGGTCAAATAGCCTTCTATGACATAACTGTGCATACCCAAAAATTAAAGCTTTATACCCTTTAGATGAAGTTTGGCACATTTACTTTTCTAACTAACTTTTGTAATTTACTCGTTGACCGATTTGAAATAAAACGTAACCCAAAATAGATATATTTATAGATAATGGGTAAAATAACCTTTTATGACATAATTGTTCATAAACAAATATTGAAGCTTTCAAGATCCCTTGTTGCAAGGCCTCAAACCGTGCTTCATGCAGCTTCGTAGGTCTCATTTGACCTGTCATTTAGGCATACGGAAAGGGTCACGTCAAGTTTATATGAATAGCAACATGCATATTACTAACCTGGTATTATTCAAAGGGCCAACATATTTCGAAATGGTCAACCCGCTTCCTCAAAATCTGGTTAGTAGACTCCCATAGCGTGATCTCTTGAATTAAATTTTGACAAAGACCAAACTCTAACAGCTCTTCATCCAACAATGGTTCCCTTTTTCACTCCCAAAACCAAATTGAGACACTACGATTGACATCTCACAGCCACAATTTCATTTTTGTTGGACTCAAAAGCAAAGATTTTTGGAAATACATCCGCCCACACGTTTCACCAAGCGATTCAAATAAAAAATCAAGCGACCACCTATTTATACAATGTATAAGCAGTCAGACATATCTTCACTACTCGCACTAAAATGAAGAAAACGCGGAAGGTGAATCCAAATTCGTGTCAGGTATTGCATTAAAGCGCAATCAAATGTTTGCAATATTCTAAGTCGTTTTGTTTATAGAAAAATGAGATCATTATTTTAGTAAATATAGTATCTTGGCTCCAACAAAGGACACTAATAATAATGCATGGTAAATAATATGTGTGTGTATTTCATCCAACAACTGAATAAGTGCTTATATTCTTTAAAAAACATAATAAACAGAAAAAATTTTTGTAGGGGGAGTTTGAGATTGATTACGTTATGAAGAAACATAAAACCACGTGGCCTGTTAAGATCCCTACAAAAATGACCCATTTGACCAGTTACCCGATCCCCCAATCATGCAAGTCACATACACTTTATGGAATCAAAGCTAGAAAGATGATAGGTGATTAATCAGATACACACCGTTTGACCAGAAGCATGCGCTATCCTCGAACTTTCTGCACGATTTTACTTTCCACTTTCTGCCTATTGATTTGAAACAAAGTTATATAATTACAAAGATGTAAAATAATGCATAACTGTATATAATTTATTGTTGTAAAGTAATGCTCAACTAACAGCTGCAAGAACATGAAGTGGTTGACCAGCAATAACATCAGCGTTTGCAAAGCGTCGGGTGATAAAAAAAAATGAACCAACATGAGGTGAAACATTCCAGCATATTTCACATTTTGAACTCTCTACATGGGACACCACGACCCATATCTTATGTTATCCTTGAATTATATATTGTCCAGAATATGGTATATATTTGGTGGATGCGTGCTACAATGTAAAAATAATCTCAACCTGTAGTTTGATCAATTAGCTTTCTAAACATTAAATGCATCATCAAAAATTGATACCTAGCATGTCAAACCATAAAATGAAGGATTTAATAAAGAAAATTATCAAATCAATACCATTAAAAATTACAATTAATTAACACCTTGAAAATTAGCTTTTGGTATATAATTAACACCATTAAAAGTTTGGATTGGATCATCACATTTTTGTTTGAGAGTTAGTGTCGAGATGCCATTTGGCAGTCCTACTTGGAGGTGACATGGACATCATGTGGAGCCAAAGGTTATAATTCAACCAAGTAATGTCAGTTTTGAAAGCACGGATTAAAAAAGTTAAGATATTCTTGAAAAATAAGATGAACAAATTAACATTCTGAAACTTTGACTTAAGGATCCTTCCATATATCCGTAGATATTATCGATAAAAAGTAATAGTAAATCAGGATCCAAAAGTCCAGAATCATAAGCTATTACTTCTTAACTTTAACAATATAATAGTTGTGTAAGGTTTTATTCAACTTTAAAATTCAACCAGAGTGTTTTAACAGATATATTTTGTTTATAAATTAAACAATAAAAGGATCCACCCAACTTAGAAGTACCTGTTTGTGACCATTTTGGGAGCACCTGTTCATTAGAGTTGATTCTAATAACATCCCTTTACCCTAAATCAAATAAACAAAAGTAAAGTACAAATGACAATGCTACCTCCTGTTGCACCAAGGAAATTATTATTCCAGTTGTAAACATATAATAAGATGAAAACTTGTAATATCAATCAAACCTGTCCAGCATGTTGCTAAAGAGACACCATCAGTATCAATCTACCCGTTATCCATTCTAATTCTTGAAGTCCCCAAAAAACAGCAAATTAGTTTGCTGGAGCAAAAAATAAACAGCGTGTTGCTAAAGAGACACCTTTAGAATTCTGAAAATATCAAATCGAGAGAAAAGAAGTCCAAATGAGAGGCAAGAACTCACATGAATTTCATTTTCAGATGATGTCCATCGCAAAAACGCATATGCCGGTAATTTGCATCTTGAATTTTTAGTTGAAGCATTTCATCAAACAGTTGGAGTGCGTCTTTAAACCTTCTAGTTTTAAACATATAATATTCTAATGATCAAAGAACATAGCAGCCCAACCATACAAAATTTACCATTTTTTCTACCCAGATTTGCTATAAGGAGCCAAAACTTACCAGCAAAACTCATATGTGCTTGCGGGTCTAACTGACAAGAGCCCCTTCATCTACTCTATGCCATTGTTGTTATCGGAACAATCATCGACAACGTACTATGTAGTGCAAACATTATACACAAATTGCTTTGGTTCATCCATTATACACAAAAGCACCAAAATAACTTGGAACCCAACAAATCTTAGCCACGAATCATCATTCTTACCCTGATTTTCATTGGATTTGAAGTCCCATACAACCATGTTAGACACCAGCTGAAGCTAAGACTTGGATATAACCCCTATATTAGTCCAAATGGTCTCTGAAATAACCTAAAAACATATGAAACAATAACCAAATCAGAATCACAACATGCACGTGAAGACACCAGCTTTAAGAAAATTACCTAATTGTTCTGGATTTAGACCTAATAGTCCACAACATCCATTCTTCTTCATTTCTGAAAAAAAAACACCACTAATAAACAACAAATGAGAAACCCTAATCACACCACGATTACTCAAACAGTAAAATAATAAAAACCCATAACACTTACAAAAAAACCTGAATAGCTTTAGAGATGATTAAGAACCAAATGATTGTGGTGGGGGCGACATCGGTTGATTTAGGGTTTCTGATTAAGGGAAAGAGAAGAAGCCGCAGGTTTTAGAAAACCATAATATTATTACTCTCAAATCCCGATTAGAAAACCTGCTAAGTTACATGATTCCTTCTTCACGACAATCGAATGACGAAGAAAGATAATATGTGATTTTGATAGTGATTGAGTTGAGAGTGAAAAAGGAAAACAAAAATAGGATTAATACGGTTCAAACAGATAACAAAAAAAAAATCAAATATCAAGAAGAAGAACATACCAGTGATTAAGATAGACGAATCCTCTTCGTCTCCGACCATTGCTCACGTCGTCGTTTCTCTAGCCCTAAACACCACAATCGTCGTCTTCCATACTTTGATCCAAGAGAAACTCTGCAAGGATTACGATGATGCGGTGAGAGGGTAGGGTATAAGATTGCAAAGAAGAATGAAAGCGGCGACTAAGGATTATTGAACGAAAGAACCTGATGAACAACTTTGGTTTTAGGGTTTGTGTAGAATGGCGAAGCTTGAGAAAGAAGGAGAGTAAAAAGGGATATAAAGGATCCGTATGGATCATTGGGTCACCGAAATGCATTCGGATCCCGCTTCTTTTTTCTTGGAATCGTGATTGTAGAACCAAAATGTGATTTCCCTCCTAAACTAAATTGCCACATTAGCCAAGATGGCCAAATACAAATGCCACCTAGCCCAAATCCATCTCATTTATATATATATATAGATATTAAATATGTAAGATATACTTACCTTTATTGGTAGGATTTGTGAGAGCTTTGAATCGCTCCACCAACCCGTTGACTTCTAATCTTTATTATACGAAGAAACTCTTAGACATCTTTTACGACTAAATTCGTAGTTCTCTGATCTAGTTCAGCCGTTCATGTATTCAATCTATGATATACCAAATTTCATTATAATCTCTATTTTGGAGTTTAGTCAACTCATCAGGGAATCCAGTTATCTCATTAATTATTTACCATTACTCTCAATGTAACATTTGTGTCAAATAATATTTATCAATAACCATTAATCAACTATCATAATCCAAATCATGACTGAATATATATACACATAATATACATATATGATGATACCATGCAATTAATACTAATAATAACCCTAAATTATATTTATTCTCAAAACATCAGAATAATGGTTATACCTTCTCGTGTGTACGGTTCATGTACGCGTATAATCATCTGAACATCATGAGAACAATATCCAACGAGAATTAATTATGACATTGTATTAATTTTTCTGCCGCGAATGCTTCTCCGGTTTTAGATCGCACAAAAACACCATTAGAACCTCTAGGAAACACTATTCACATTTCATGATGATCACCGTGTTAGGAATGGTTTCTCGTTTGAAAATCTGCCTCCAGCCACCGTGAACTGCCACTGTCAGCCACCACTGATCACCACGAACCTCTTATTGATTCTCTCTAGCTCCCCCTCTTGTTTCGGACTCTAAAAACACATGTATGAGAGAATAGGGAATAATCATCCTTTTATACTTGGAGTTTGCTATACTCGTAGTATGGTGGTCGTACTATGTTAACCCAGACCCGATAAAAATAACGATTCTATATTCTCACTAAATAACTCCTTTTAATTCATATCTTAATATTGAGTTATGTTCTCTCATAAATGCAACTCATCAAACTGTTTATTACACTTCAACGAACCTAGTAGGCTCGGGAATTACATGTTCATTGTTTTGCAACATTTAGATAATACATCATCATTCAACTTTTACAGAGGAAGGAGTACTCTCACCGGTGCTACCGATCCAATTTATACCCTACAACTGTTGCATGTCATCATCTCTAAAAAGAACTAAAAAAGCCATTCATATCATCAATTACATATACACCATGCCAATAGATAATCAAACCAACACATAATTAATAAATAAATAATCAAAATCGACACATAAGTGAACCAATACATACTCAAACGAATGTCAAAGTGTAACACCTCGTAAAATCATATCCAATAAAATAAAGACACGTGTCATGTGAGACAAATGTGTCAGGAAACAGGATCAAATAAGGATGTATGGTAGGATTTGAAAAAGGCGTCATGTTATTAAGATACCTCTGAACTACCCAAGGGCGACATGTTATTAAAATACCTTTGAGCGACCCAAGTGATAAATCCCAAGACCTTAAATCATTATGATAAACATCGAACACATATTTAGCCGGTTGTTTCTAAATAAATAAAATTTCCACTTTTATTTGGAAATTGGATTCTTAAAATGTCACTACTACAATCAGGAAATTTGATTCTTGGTTAAGAGAATTAAATTTAAATTGATGCATGTCCATACAAATGTTCTTGAGGTTTCCGTCACTACAAGACTTGCCACAAGGTGCCAAAGAGGTGTGAGTGCATGCAAAGCATGCAAGGTCTGAGTATTTGGTCCCACAACTGAAAAGCATTGCATGAGATTCGGATTGGAAAGAAGCGCATGGTCAAAGCTTAAAGTTTACAAAGTTTTTGTCCTCAGACCATCGGTTACGGATCGTATGGCATAAAGCTTACGGTCCGCAAGGATCGGTTACGGATCGCAACCAGTTAAGCATACGGTCCGCAAGGAGCATACCTGGGCGCATCAGACCAGGGTCGGTTACGGACCATATCCGTATAGGCTTACGGTCCGCAAGGGGTGGATACGGACCGCAAGGGATTTGGCTTACGGTCCGTAAGCCTGTCGCTGGCAGCAAGTTTTGGACAGCTGCCTGTTCAGCCAGTTCCACCGCCTTATTTAGGTGGTATTTGAATTCAGGGGCTTGATAGGCAGTATATAGCATCATAGAGACACCTGAGATGATCTTGTAACAATCATAGACTATCTTGGCTTGATCTTGTGCTCCTTAGTTCACTATATAAGGAGAAGGAGTTGTGACAAATTCACTTGCTCATTTCATTTTCACTCAAGATCCTTCTCTGGAGCTCCTCTGATCAGTAACCATCTTCCCTTAGGTCCCTAATCATATTTAGGACCATTGTAAGTGTTCCTAATCATTCTTAATTAAGTTTAGCTTAGTTAATTAGCTAAAAGTCAACCCATCGTAATTAAGGTTTGACTTCGAGATTAAGCTATAATTATCCAGTCAAATCTCGAATTAAAAATACCTATAAGTAGGTAATTATGTGGGTAATAAACCCTTAAAAGGGTATTCTCAGATTCCCACTCTAACTATGTCAATTGTCGGGTCAAAGCTTACTTTAAAAAGTCAACAGAATGCTTAATTCCAAATTAATACATAATTAGCAATGTAGGATTCATGTAACCTGTTTTGTCATTAAAATAACTTGGTAATTAATATAAGAACATGTATAAACATGTTCAACTCAACAATTTTCAGTTTAGGCTCGGTTTGGAACCCAAAGTCGCATAGTTTGACTTATGCTTTGACTTTCAGTTCTGGCCCGTTTAAGCCAAGATTAGGATTGCCTTAGAGCTTCTTTTGGACCTAATTACATGTTAGTATAACCCTATGTGATTATACAATTTGGTTCATTAGACATCTAATTCATATGCATGTTTCCGTTAATTGCTTAAATTGACTATTATGACCTCTTCACCTTAAAATGTGATTTTTGAAAATATAAAAGAGTAGACACCTTAGTTACTGATTTATAAACTTGTACTTAAAATTTTACATCAGTTTGTGTAGGATCGTTTGACTGACCCAAATGAGTCGATCAGAGGAGTTTTACTTCGTTTCAGGTGCGGAAAACAAGAAACAAAGGTAGAAACAGCTAAATCTTCACTTAATTCACTGATTGTATTGATCTGACGTTGATTACAATCAAATCTCACACCGGCAGCACTTTGGCATGGAATACAAGGACTGACTACTGATTTCGCTCTAAGGTGTCCTATATATAGTGTTCTGATTTCGCCCGTAATGACATCAGACCATCTGGAGCGGAATCAGACACTTGTGATTCCGCCCGAAATTAGCCAAAAAACATTAGGAGCGGAATTAGACCTAGGAGCGAAATCAGACTTTTCAACACCCTAAACATGCTACTTTCTCGTAAAACGTGCCCTGATCTATACAATGTAGACTAAGACTCGATACAAGACGAAGTTGACAGATGTATGCACCCACAGACTCCCCCTCAGATGTTGACGAGTCTTACGTGTCGAGTCTTCTCAAACTTCAGTCTTGATCAGTCTCTGGGCTTTACTCTCTCTATCTTTATCAACAACAGACATCCCTTAACAATGTGCTGGCATACCTTTAGCTCTTCAGCATCATCTGTTTCAGGATCTTTGTCTGGCTTTTACACTTTGTCCACACTCGATACCCTGGCTCAGACTTTGTCTTCAGAGTCCACAGAAATCAGAAACCTGGCTCTTTAGAAAATCATTCCCAGATCGTAAACTGGCTCTTTTCCAACATCAGAATCGATTGACCTGGTTCTTCAGAAGATTGTTCCAGGATCGTCACTTGACTCTTGTCTGGCTCAGGTTATCTGCAAAACCTCTACCTCAAAGTAAATTTTCATATTTAAACACTTTAAAAATTGAGATTTGCACCAACATTGACCCTTTCTCAGATTAAATCACACATGATGAACCACTTGTAAATTTTTGATTTAAACGTTTTAATTTTAAACACAGACTCCCCCTCACAACATAGTCATCATGTTTAGCACTCGGAATTTTGAAAATCAGCTCTCCAACATCAGTTGTCGAAAATCTTTTTGACTTTTTCAAAATTTATGCTAACACACACACAAAATCTTTTTGGATTTTCTGAAAGAAAGTAAATGCAGTAAAGAAATATTTACAGACAATATTTTTGTGAGTTTGTGTAAGAGGATCATATCAGTGTTTGAGACAAGTCACCAACACCGTTAAGCTACATTTCATATTAAGTTCTAAACAATTCACCTAGATTGTCAGTATGTTGTCCACTTAAATTTTCACACAAATTTCAACTGATCCGAGATACGATATTAATGTTTTAAGAACTTAAACTTATCCGTGTGTCCCACTACTTGAATATACTCCCGTATCCAGATCCCAATATTCAGTCTTACAGGTGAGTATACCACAGATAATATCTGTAAAGGGGTTAGGTGCGAGGGCCGTGAGAGCTCAGGTCGATACTTCCGTATACGCAGAGAGATGACGACTTCGACTTTAGGTGTGTCCCCTTTAGAGGATCTTTGTTACAACAGCAGTGACTATCAATTTTATTGTTTTATCAACTTGTTGAGGGCGATGCTATGTTTCAAGCAATTGTAGAAAGTATTATACGGGGACTAGGTCAGTATTTCCATACATCAGAAGTCCCGGGATAATACCCCAGATATCACTGAGTATAAAGACCTAGTATCTGAGAATAAGGGACCTTTCAAACAAGATTTCGGGGGTTACCCATATATCCAAGAAGTTGTTCCCCACGATCTAAGTAAGTTTGAATTTTTAGGTTTATATCTCGTCACAATCTACTAAATGTGTAAAAACCTACTGGCATATCCGCAGTGAGGTTGTTTATCACACTTTTACATTCCATTTCTTTAGCATGTTGTGACAGTCCACTGATGTACTATCATTTCCTTTTTATGACAACAAAACTCATTTTTTACTTTTATCATGTTTTTGGATTTTTCAAATTTTCTAATGTTTTTGGATTTTCAAAAATATTTCTACTCCCCCTAAAATGCAAACACATTAAAGAAAAACTGAAAACTACTAAGCTCTTGACCCACTTCTAAAATCACAAAATGTAAAGCAACTATACAGAAACTTGACAACCGACATCGAATTGCATCAATCCGCCATCCACTAGGCATAAACAATCAGAACTCCCCCTTTCAACAAACCATTTTCTCATTTAGATTTCAAAATACTTAAGTTTGTTTTAATCAAAATGATTTTTCCGGAAGATAAGTTTGTTTGTACCAATTGTAGGTTAGGGTTCATCATCTTGTTCATCAATCACTTGTATGATTAATATCAAGTTCAAATTAATGACCTTGACGAATCACTTGTACTACTTGTAACAACACAAACACCTGTACCATGTGTAGGAATAAAACATCTACACACGACGTTTTACCAATCAAAAATGCCGATTCCTGCTTCGCACTTACCAACCTGGAAGCTCCGGCGTAAACCTTTACCTGTAAAATTTCAACAATCTCAAATACTTTCATATAAAATTCATTAAACATGAATGATGTCGATTCCTGATCCACGATTACAAACTTGGGATCTCCGGCATAGTCCTAAGACTATCAAGGGAAAAGAATTTCCAACCAAGTCTTTTCAGACTTAAGGGTTTTCAGTTCTTGCTCTGTGGGGTTGTAAGTAGCCTTTTTAGTTGCATAAAAATCTTTAACCCCCTTTGCTTTCCCATTAAGCATTTTCCCAAAAATTTTCTTAACATTCCCATTGAATGTTTTCTCGACATCAAACTCAGTTTTCTCGGAGTAAAACTGATTCGAAATCTCAACCTTACCAACTTTCTGTTTGATCTCTTCGAACTTCAGTGATGGAAATTCATCATCATTCACTGAATTTTTTACCTCAACCTGTGGCTCTTCTGGCTTTGTGGAACCAGATTCATCGCCGACTTTCTCATCAACCTTCTTAACAACCCACACTTGATTGTCCTTTGCTTTCTTTTTGTAAACATTCTTTTTAGAACATTCACCAACATCATGAATTGAACTTTCAAAAATTTTGAAGTTTTCAGTTGGTGGTTCAACAACAACAACTTTCTCTTTTAGTTTCTTAGAAACTCCCTGTTTTGTCTTGGCATTTTTCGAACAATTCCATGCAATGTGACCAGCTTCATTGCACTTGAAACAGGTTCGAGTCTCTTTAGGATGAAACACTCCAGTTCCATTCCTTTTCTTCTCAGCAAGAAACTCCTGGTTTGATTGTTTCCAGAACGGTTTCTTCTGTTCCTCTTCTGCACTTCCACCTGAAACAAATTCTGTTTTTCTTTTAGAATTTTTCTCATTTTTATAATTTTCTGGTGGAATAAAACCTAAACCTTTCTTTTTGTAGCTACCATTATGGTTTGGTTTCTTTTGAAAACCAGAACCAGAATTGTAACCCTTTTTCTTGTTTAAACGTTGTTGAACTCTTGAAGTGTATTTTTTAGGTTTTCCAGTAAGATTTAAATCTTTTATTTCAGAAATGTTAATTTCTGTCATTTTGAAAACCTTTTTGATCATGTCAAAACGAACACTTCTTATTGGAAACTCTTTGTCAGAATATAATTTGTCAGAATCATTTAAAGTATATGCTACTTCAAATGTTTCATCATTCAAATTTGCTTTTGATAACAAAAATTCTTTACTATAAGACCGTTTAGCCGACGATTTTGGACCATTGACCGACGAACATGAACCTCCAGACTCTGACTTTGACTCAGACTCCTCATCAGTATCCAACACCTGATCGACCACCTTTTTGATTAACTCAGACTCATGATCAGTATCGGACGAGCTAAACGTGACATCTATGTTTTCTGGTAATTCATCAGTTGTGTCTGTTTTTAGCTTAATATTGACTGCTTTTTCAAGTTGCTCCTCGTTTTGTTTTCTAGGAGAATAGCCTTCCCAGATCGGAGGCGGACACTTGTTATAGCTAACAGTCGGTTTCTTACCAGTATCTTTTTTCTTCGGCTTCTCATCTTGAAAAGCTTCCATACCTGCAACAGTTGGATAAATTCTGTCAATGAGGTAATAAGAACTAGAATAACTTTGCAATAAACTTCTAATTCTCTCATTCTCAATCTTTTTCGTTTCCAACTGTTGCTTCCACTTTGCACTCTCTTCGATGTAGAAATTGATAACTTTTTTCTTGGTCATCATTACAACATTCATCATTGTCAAAGCTTGTTCTCTTTCAGAGTTTGTCTTTTGAAGACCAGTTACTGTTTTGTTCAAGACATCATAAGATTCTTTCACATAGTTGAGATTGAACAATAACTGCTCCTTCCTTTTTCATACTCAGCTATCATTTCATCTTTGACTTTGCATTCTTTGCAAGCTTCAAGACACTTTAAACATGGCTTGACAACTTCAACTATCTTTTCAACTTCTTTAATTTCAACAATTTTCTCTACTTCGTTCACTTTCTCAGCTTTTGTCACCGTTTTCTCTTCAACCACCTGCTCAGTCTCAACAATCTTCTCAGCAGCAATATTGATTTCTTCATTTTGAACATCTCATCCTTTTCAGCAACACTTTCAGTCTTCATTTTCTTTTGTTCTTTTGCAGCTTGTTTCTCTTTCAGCTTCTCCAAGCGTTCTGCAAAATAGAAATGAAAACTTTCAGGAGAAAGATGAGATTTTGCAACATTAATATGTTTTTCTTCCTCATCATCACTACTGCTATCATCAGTTGGTGACTGATCAAACTGTACAGAATTTTCAGAAATAGCATCTGATAAACCAGAATCTGATGGTGTTTGATCAAAAACAACTTCTTTTTCTGAACTTGCATAACTTTGTGAACTTTACTCTGCACTCTGTGAACTGTCATCAGATGCAACAGACTTTACAGTTTCATCGATAGATTTCATCGATGTGGTAAACATATCAGGTTCTTTCACTATCTTTGCAATGAAGGTTTTGAAATTTCCATTTTCATCCATAAACATATCCCAGCTAAAGCCTTCAGGTAGCTTTTCATCATCTTGATTGACTAAACAGACTTTACTTTCAGGTGATATGTAATTGTTCCAGCTAAAATCCACCAAACACGCTCTTTTTGAATCCTCTATTCTTCTACCATGAGCCACCTGCGGTTCTTGATGTTGTTGCTAACCCACTTGTTGGTATATAGCTTACCGGTAGTAGTCGTCTTTTCCGAACGGATTCTGAGCTCCACTAGCTTCCCTGTTCTTGCATTCCCTCTTGAAATGTCCTTTCTCCCTGCATCGAAAACAAGTAACTTTAGATTTATCAAAACCTAAAGTAGAAACATATGCATCAAGAAAGTCATTTCTCCCAGTAATCAGCTTGAACTTTTCAGCTCGCCTAAGAACACTAGCTAGACACCATTTAATATCCATCAGTTCCATCTCTTCGGTGTCTATCTGATCGTAATCCTCCTTTGTAAGCATAGGATTCCCGATCCTTCCAGCCACTAAACCTTCATAAGATAGCAATACTGAACCAAGTAATGCCATATGATCTTTTGCGGTTTCTTCAGAAAAACTTTAACCCTCTGGAAGATTCAATGCGATGTTGCACTGTATCACATAACCGCTTCCACTCTTTGTGCTTTGAGAACTGAAACTTGTAGTTGAATCTTTCGGATTAACACTCGGAAATGATGAGAATCCACTGCTTTTGTTTGAAGTCTGATCAACTTTTTCTGTAGAATCTCCAGCACTAAAAGCAGTTTGAATCTTTGGGCTTCTTTCAACTTCCGGCACACTACCCTTGTAATACATTTTCACATCCTGTTGACCACTTGGACTGTTCATCCTCGCGATCTTTTGCCGTTCTAGATCCTGACTTTCAATCTTCTCAATGAACTGAGAAATCGTTAATCCATCATAAACTCCGGTATTTTTCAGAATCATCAAGTAAGTTCCCCACTCTTTCTACGGTAACGCATCAGTTAGCTTGTCTACCCACTCTTCACGATCTTTTGTAATACTCAGCATCGACATGGGTCGCACCAAATGGCAGTAACGTTCAATCAGCTTCTTCGTGTCCTCTCCTGGTAAACTACTGAACAAATCAAACTCTTTCTTGAGCAACGCCTTCTTGCTCTTAATCATGTTCTAACTACCTTCAAACTTTACACGTAAAGCATCCCAGATTGACTTTGAAGTCTTGTCATGCTGAAGCAGAATGAAGATGTCTTCTTTTATGGCTTGCTGAAGCAAACTTATCATCATCTTTTCGGCACGATACATATCTCTTTCTTGATCACTGAATTCTGATAACTCTTTGATAACCTGCAAATCTGTTCATGGCAAAACGTATTTCTTCAGAATACACTCCCATGTCTCAGATGATTTGTCTGAACCCAGTTTTCGAATATGTCTTTCCATCCGTAGTACTCTTCGATGCTCATCAGTTTCGGGGGCTTTTGTAACGTTCCGGTCTCATTTTCCAAGTTCATATTCTGACCAATGGAAGCTGGAGTAGTCGGAGATGAAGCGAACGCGTTGTAGAACTCTTCACTCATGATGAAGTATCACGTTTTTCAAAACAGTTGGTTTCGAGCAGAATTAACCAAATTGCAACTTCGAGCGAAATAGTAAACAACCCTTAGGAGCGAAATCACTAAGTGCAATCTGGAGCGAAATCTAAAGTTCACAGGAGCGAAATCAGATGCTTGTTACTCTGGAGCGAAATCACCACAATAATTTGGAGCGGAATCAGAGATTTAGTAACTTGGAGCGAAATCACTAGGAACCCTGGAGCGAAATAGCAAATATTTTGGAGCGAAATTAGAAAAATGGTCTCCTGGAGCGAAATCAAATTCTTATCACGAGCGAAATCAGAAATGTCCAGTTCGAGCGGAATCAACTCGGAAGTCCATTTTGTCCATTTTTAGTCTGAATTTTTACGTGAAACTTTCAAGGGTTTGTCTATGACCAATTTTAAACAGTTTGTGAAAATTTGAGCAGATTTTGTCCGATAAAACTTCCTAAAATGATGAAAGAAGGTGTAGAAGCAAGAAATTTCAATGAAATTCTGCTGTAAACTGCAGAACTCCTCCAACTGGCTCTGATACCAATTGTAGGATCGTTCGACTGACCCAAATGAGTCGACCAGAGGAGTTTTACTTCGTTTCAGGTGCAGAAAACAAGAAACAAAGGTAGAAACAGCTAAATCTATTGATCTGACGTTGATTACAATCAAATCTCACACCGGCAGCACTTCGGCATGGAATACAAGGACTGACTACTGATTTCGCTCTAAAGTGTCCTATATATAGTGTTCTGATTTCGCCCGTAATGACATCAGACCATCTGGAGCGGAATCAGACACTTGTGATTCCGCCCGAAATCAGCCAAAAAACATTAGGAGCGGAATTAGACCTAGGAGCGAAATCAGACTTTTCAACACCCTAAACATGCTACTTTCTCGTAAAACTTGCCCTGATCTATACAATGTAGACTAAGACTCGATACAAGACGAAGTTGACAGATGTATGCACCAACAGTTTGAGGTCTAGATTAAGAGTTATGCTCATTAGCGTAATTAGAAGCATCCTTAGTAATTAATTGGCGTAATTGGCATATAGCCTATCTAAACCCAAATATTAATATCAAACTTTTTATCTACTGATATAAAATAATATTTTGGGATTTTTAGAGATTTTTATTTTTTTAGGCTGAGCATAACTTAGAGTTTTAAGCTTAATTCGGTTATTGTCGGTTTTGCCCTTTTGGGCTATAAAACGAGTTTTATAAATCCTTTTGACCTCAAACCTTTTTCTACTGATTTATTATGTTAAATAAATTATTTTGAGCCTTCTGGAATATTAAAAATATCAGCTTTCTTTACAAAACCCGGAAATGGCTCCAAATCGCCTTTTTGGGCATTTTTACGACATAGTAAGTATCAAACTAGTTTATATATATGTAAGGGTGGATACCTACTGATAAATTCAGTATTTTTTTATATTATAACAGTAAACAAAAGTTTTAAACTCAGGTTTCCAGTTTTGACCTTTTAGGCTTATGTGAAATTAGCAAAATGCCCTTACGGTGCATAAAATGGTTATAATTAATAAATTTCACATATATATGATACCCTACTATTATAAATTATTAAATTAAGTATATTTACTAAATGAATCAGACCTATAACTCAGATTACAAATTAAACTCTTTTATACCCTTTAAAATGACCAAAATGCCCTTATGAGGCATAGTTTGTGTTAAAATCATTTTTGGCATAATAGGAGATATCTTACTGATATCACAACATATTTAGTGCATATTAACTCAGGGAACTTGTATATGATTCATATGGTTACCCGTTAAGCACTTTCGCGTTCGGATCGGCGTATGTAACTAGTTTACACACTTTAGCCGAAACGTGTTATCCTTATTGTCTCAAAATCCAGAATGTGATTATGTTACCCATATTAAACAAGCATGCAAGCTTGTCGGGTCAAATCCACATTCTAAACCGGTCTTCGCCTTCCATGCGATTGAACCGTATTCTTTCTTTAAAACTAACCGGTCTAACCTTAGGCTAAATTAAAGACCCGTTAGGATTCTAATAGGTTATTATAAACCTTCGTTCCAGAATAGGAGATCCAGTAAAAGATATTTGCACCTGGTAATTGTGACAATACTTGCTTAGGTAAATACTTTTAACTTATTTTCCCTTATACGGGCTTGGGGTACGGTATATAAAATACCGCTTCGTCGGGCATTTGACCTTAATCGATTAGTGGTTAAGTATTATCAAGATGACCCGTTTAAAAATTTGTTTTGTTTGTTTAATGCCTTTGGGAGTTTAATGACCATGTCCCGGATATCCTTGGCATCATTCAAAGAATGGCCACAACCTTAGCACACGGGTGTAGGCGTACACCCGTCAGTGCATTTACATTTATCAAGGTATAACCGCTGGTTTCCCGCTGTGGGACTATACTATGTGGTGTGTCTATTAATCTTTAACCCGGCATGAACCGGGCCACTAGACGCAAAGTAAACATGTAATTCTTTACAAGTATTATATTCAAATAATTATCCCAAGTTATAAAAATCTGTTTGTGCCATGTGCATTCAAATCAATTTTTAAACCTCTTTCAAAATGAGTCAGTTAAATTGTATTTACCAGTGCAAACTGACGTATTTTCCCAAAAAGATTAAATGCAGGTACTACGCGAAATAGGCTGGCATCTCTCCTAGCATGAACTAGAAGTCTCGCAAGCTTAGATGCCAAATTCTGTTGAACTATGTTTCCTCTTTATTTTGATCCGCCTGTGGATCTGTTTCAACTACATTGTGATACTTAAATATTACAACATTTTTTCGGTTGAAATAAATCTATCTTTTTGCTTCCGCTGTGCATTTTAAATTTGTGTTGTTTGACTATGATGATATCAACTACGTCACGATACTCCCCACCGGGCCCACCGGTGACACGTGGAAAATAGGGGTGTGACACAAAGCAATGCTAATTTCCAAATTCCAAGTCGATATCTATCTAAAATTGAACATAGTCTAAATGTATAACCATATCCAAATCCATAGATTAACTGAATCCAAGTTGGAATCAAGCCAATTTCAAACAAAATTTGCACTACAAGAAATTTGGTGCTTTACCAACACAAAGTATGTGTGGGAAAAAGCATATAGTGTGTTGGAAGTTGTCTTTACCTACACATAAGTTAAGTGTAATGATGTGTAGACTTGTGACTGTGGATATAGGCCATTACCCACACATAAGTTATGTGTAGGTATATAGCAAGCTATACCTACACATATATGTGTGGCTAAAAGGCATTTATATGTGTGGTTAAAAGTACAACAATTTGTTTAGAAGACATTTGACGTGGCAACTGACGTGGCATCTGACGTGGCAGGTGACATGGTGTCTGATGTGGCAGGTGACGTGGCGACTGACGTGGCAGGTGACATGGCATCCGACGTGGTGAATGACATGGCATGAATATATGTGTAGGTAAAAGTAATCTTATATGTAGGTAAAAGTAATATTTTGTATAGGTAAATGTTGAAGATGTGTTGGTATTGATCTTAATATGTGTTGAAACAAATGTAAACTAAAAGTCAGTAAAATCATACATAATGTCACAAACGTCACCATTGATTAATACATGAAACAAAGTGCAAATTTGATTAATACATGAAACAAATGTAAACTATAAGGTAGTAAAATCATAAATAATCAAAAAGCTTGTCAACATAACAAGAGAATCAAGAGTTGGATCTTGACCATTGTCAACCGGCAAGCACACCTGCACCACTAGCCATAGCTCTGAGGATGTTAGCACCTCCACCCTTGAACAATCATTTGACACCCTCCTTTTTCACGATTTGGTTGAATGCATCAAATGTGTTCTTGTACTTGACGGCTTCCCCCAGATGTCATCATCATTCTTCTTCGCACTGTGTCAATTGGGTATGAGGCTAGACCAGCTCCGTTTGTGATCAACCAACCGAGCGCAAAGCTAGCAAAGAAATTATCCTGCAGTAAAATTGACAACAAACCGCTCCCAAATCAGCTTATGTATGTATACACACACACACACACACACATATATATATATAACAACACTAACCTGCAATGATCTGGTGAGGAGAATTCGTTTGAGAGTCATACATTCCGAAATACAGACCACGGTAAACAAAAATACCGGCAGCTGAAAGAGGGAACCCACGGTATAACCCAGCAATGTCGTCTGATGCGTATGTCTTCTTGTAAACGTCGATGAAACCGCTGAAATGCCTCTCGCCACCCTTCTTCGCTGCCTTAGCGTCATTGGCTAAACGAGTTCTAGCATAATCTAGAGAGAATATAAAGACAAGAGAGGAAGCACCAGCAAAACCACCAGACGCGATGTTACCACCGAACACTTTCCAGTAAGGATTGCGGTCTTTCTTAAAGTTGAACAAACTCTTGAAGGAATCCTTAAACGCAAAGTTAAGTGCCTGTAGGGTTCAACAATACCACAAATTCAGAAAACTTGAATACACACTGAATACAAAATGCCATTAAAAAGATATTGAAATGAACCTGTGTAGGAAAGTAACGGATAATATTCGCAACATTTCCTCACCACAAAGACATGACACCTTCATCCCTGATTGTTATTTTGAAACATTCTCCAATGCCCTTGTATGGTTCAGAAAGACGGCCGGTCTTAAGCATCTCATCTTGGTTTTGGATCAAAAGTTTGACACGCTCGATTGAAGCAGCAGCAGTTTCAGATACAGCAGCTGAAACCCCACCCATAAGAAAGTCAATAGCGAAACCAGTAAGCCCTTTCTCTACTGGCGCTTGAACAAAAACGGGAGAAGCATTTGCAGCCACCAATGATTGTGTCACTGGATAGCTGAACCCTGCGTTTGTGTAGTTCCCGTAAATGAATTGCTTCTGAGTTGAAGCGGGTTTGTTGAGGCCGCCATACGGAGCTAGAGCGTGTTGCGAAAGGTGTAGCTGGCTAGCTACCCTCCTGACAGTTAGATGATGGTTTTGATTTGCCATTGAGTTTCAAATGATATTCCTACAAGCATCAACAAATTATTAAAATTGATTTTTTTTCATGTCAAATTCAGTTTATGCAAAAAAAAAATGGATCAATCAGACTAAAAGTATCAATAAACTAAAATAACTGCAAGCAAGACCTTACTTCATTAGTAGAAAATTACATTAATCTTAGAATGGCTTGAACTACAGAACCTTCCATATGGGTAACATCAAGGTTAAGTGGGGGCAAACACATAACTGGATTCTCAGTATTGGCCATGATTTCCTGTAGCATGTAAGAACAGAATCAATACCTAACGGAAGTTGTATGTCTAGCATAGCTAAGTTTTTTTTAGCAGATCATACTTATTGGCAATCTGTCTCCAACAGTCATTTATGCGGACAAACACCAGTTGTTAAAGACCTGAAAACATGAAAAGTGTGATTGATGAAGCCAAAGTAGATGATACCACCATTGATAAGGTTTGACCATTACTGAAATATGTTAAGATTTCTATAGTTTAAGAGGGATTCATTCATTCAGTCTAAAATAAAGTTTACCTTAAAATAATCTTTCTTTGAAGATTCATAATGTACATATAGATGATCAAAGGTGGAGAAGTGAAGTCTAGACAATTAACATCATTGAACTACCTAGCTTCAAATTGATAACCAACACCTTTTTCCCTCGAATCTCCTCATAATCCTAGAATATCACATGAGATACCTCTTTGCCCAGAATAATAAGGGTATATATCTCAGGGACACTCATGTATAGTTTCAAACAGACCAGTAAATACTATGTGATACCCAAAGGTATGCCACCTAAATACTCTATGATTAGTACATTTTGATCAAGAGTTGAAGTAGTTTATACCTATTTTGTTCTCAGACTATTGTTGCTTTAAAAAAATGAGCTGATGCCTTTTGAAGTGAAGTCTGTGACGATTAATGACAATGAACCGCGTACCTTCAAACTAATGACCACACACTTTCTCCCTCAAATCATTAGATATTTCATCAATTAAAATTAAACAAATTTCCATTCAATTTTTTCAGTACCATATTTAGTTTAATGATTTAATATAATTTACAGGTTAAACAAATTAACATAATAACAATCAAACTAAGTAAATTTAAACTGTGAGAAGTCAAGCTTACGTTTTTTAGGATTGCTAAGAGCTCCTTTTGAGACTGATCTCTGTGATTCAAACCAAATCAAAGACAAAAAATATTGTGAATAAAAACATTTTTTTCACAAAATGAAGCTGATGTATTGTTCCATAGTTTTGGAAAGAAGAAAAAACTAACCTGGTAGAAGTAAAATTGATTGGTACATTTTCCCCTTTTAAGATCTGTGTGTTTCTCCTGTATCATGATAGATATGAATTTAGAGCTTTCAAATAGGCTTGTCAAAATAGAAAATCAATGACCAACATTCATCATCACAATTATAAATTCAATCAGTTATCTTCATTTTTACACAACCAGTAGTTAATTACAAACAAATCCAATATTTGACATTTAGACTTCAAATCCACCATTATTATAAACCATAAGCTAAAATACATGTGTAATCAGAACACACAAAAAAACTTTTTCAAAATATTTTTAGGGATCCAAACTTGATTTAACTTTACTTTATCAAAGATGTTATAAACTACCAAGAACAAGTATTTGAATAGGGATTAATTTGCTGAAAAAACAAGAAGTTGAAACTAGGGTTTTTACCATGAAATCATAAATTGAAGCAGTAAATGTGCTTTCAGACACAGATCTGTCAAATCCGACCGCATCAACAGACTCATTTGCAGGTACCAATCGCTGTTAGCAGTCGATTCGGTAGCGAGGTGACGAGTTCCAGTTCTGACGAAGACAAACAACGATGGAGAGCCGGATTTGTCTGTAACAATGAACACGGTTAGGAGAGGGGATGGAAGAAATTTTAAAATTGGGGTTGCCCTAACTTGTACGGGAAGTTGATTTGAACGAGGGAAGTTAATTTGAATAAAACGTGATTTTGGATTGGGAAATTGATTTTGTGGGGAAATGTTCAAAATTTCTAATGTATTTTGGAGGGAAGAAAATTAGGGGCTAATACATTTTGGAGGGAAGAAAATTAGATAAAATTACATTAGAAGATTTTAAGGAGGTTAAACGGAAGTAATTAGAAAAGTGTTTCATCTCGGTTCTAGAAAAAACTTGAAATAAGTCGGGATAAAATGAGTTCAAGCGTAAAATAAGTCTATTTAGTAAACGAGCTCAAGCCCTAACTTCACTTATGGAGCTTTAGCCGACTCGCGAGCCCAAATGGAGTCATTATTTTTATAAATTTTAATTAATATATTAAAAATATATTTTAATAATAATACTTGCTCTTTATAAAATTTTGAAATACCTAAATTATATATATATATATATATATATATATATATATATATATATATATATATATATATGTATGTGTGTGTGTGTGAGAGAGAGAGGTTTATACAAACGTATACAAAATAATAATTATGATTAATATAAATTAAATAATAAATAATAAACGAGTCGGACTTGAACTAAACTGAGTTCAAGCTTAGGTTCGACACGACTCGTTTGGACCACTAATTTTAATGCATATGAAAAGTGTCATCAGAAAGTTTATTAGAAGTTTCAATGGCACGGGCAAACAACCATTGAAAAATTAATTTAGTGGCATAAAAGCTACATGCCAATAAAAGTGGGTGGTAAGCAAATATGGCACACACCGCACACGAAAAGTGCCATTAAAACCAAAATTAGTGGCTAAGCAAGTGTGGCATACCAAAAGTGTCATTAAAAACCTAAATTAGTGGCACAAAATGTATATGCCATTAAAAGTGTATGCCACTAAATGGCATTTTTTTGTAGTGAGTGCACATGGATCAACCCATGTCTGGCCATATTGCTTTTAGGGGTGATAAACAGGTCGGGTTCGCGGATTGACGGGTCCAACCCAAACTCGAAAATCGTCTCAATCATATGAATCCTAACACGACACAAAATTTCATGGATTGGCCCGAACACGTCCCGTTCAACCCGAATTTTTTAATTTTTATCTTTTTATTTGAAATTAGAATATTAAAATAAAATTTTACTTAAAACACAGAAATGTATATAATACAATTATATTTGAATTATAAAATTTTATCCTAATTTCTCTTTTTAAATTATACTTATAACATAAAATACACACCTCATTTAATTTATGACATAAAACATATTGTACAAAAATATAATATAATATAAATGTATTAAACTGGTCAACCCGCCAACCCGACCCCCGTTAACCTAAACGGGTTCAACTTGAAACTGACCCGAACCCGTTTACATTAAACTTAACACGCAAATTTCGTGTTAGGTTCGTGTCATGTTTTTTGGTCGCGACTGAATTTATCATCCCTAATTGCTCTTGTCCCCTCTAAAGAAATCGTCCCTAATATCTACACATATTGTACATTTAAACATGTGTAGGCATTTAATTTGCCACATCATTTAAAAAAAATAAATACATATTAACTTAGTTTATCTACATATTTTTTTTTTTAAAAATTATGTGTTGGCAAACATAGTCATTTACGTACACATATATTAGTTTTTTACATATGTGTAGATAATTTACCTACACATGAAGAAAATCTGCCACGTGTGTAGGTAATTTAATATTTCATCGATTGCCAATTTTAGGGGGAAATTTTCCCACCAACACCAAGTGTGGCTAAAATCCATTACCAACACATATTAAGTGTTAATCATTATGAAAATATATTATCAACCATTACCCACACATATACAAACATGTGTAGTTAAATACCCACACATTTACATGTGTAGGTAAATTATGTGTGGGTAAACACCCTAATTTCTTGTAGTGTTGGCTTAATCCAATACTAAAAATATCACATTAGCCAAAACCAAGTTTAACCTTATTTAACAATTGGACAAAGTAAGCTTAATTGCAATTCAACACTTGATTCTAAAAATTTAGCTTGTCAAGTTTATTAAATACACACAATAATTTAAAAGAAAAGTAACTGCATGAGTGTGTCTACGCGCACACACACTCACGCACACATACACACATATATATTAAACAATGCTTTCACAAATTAGAACAAAGGTGAAAGCATGTATCATCAATGTTTCTTTCATGAAAAATATAATAAAATAAAAACTTCATAAGACTGTTTTATTCATTATTGGAACCAAAAACACATAACATATAGGGTCAAGACACATTATTCAAGCAGCTGGAATCAAGACACTATGGCTGCTGGACTGGTGGTTCACCATCAACAGCATCACTGCCACCACCACCATCACCACCACCAACAGCATCACTGCCGCCATCGCCACCACCGCCATCACCACCACCAACACATCTATAAATTTGAATCTAATAATTTGAATGATTTTTTTCTTTGTTTTTTTACGCATTTCCAAGTTGCGTTTATGAAAGTTGTGAGAGACCAATTTAGTAATGTAACAGAAATTAATTGGATCTTGCTTGCTCGTAAACCAAAAATGATTCAATTTTTTTTTAATTAGCATTTATTAATAAGTATTTATTGAAAACTACCTTTTAGATTAAACATTATACTTATTCCATGTATAAGTATTTTAAAGTAAACTTCATTAAAAACACCCTCGACCCAAACGGGGAAAAGGCCATACAACCAGAGACACCCCCGACCCAAGCGGGCAAAGGGCAACAAATTACAACATGTACAGAGGGTATTTACACCAATCCACCCATATAATATAATTATAGGAAGTTACGAATATAAAAGTTACTAATAAATATTTAATTACTATTGACCAAAAAAATATAATGCAGGATAATAACTACAGTTTGACTACAACTTAAAAGAAAGTATTATATATTATATTTTTGTGAAAGCCTAGAGAACATAAAGTTACTTTTATAAATTTTTCTATTATATTTTTATGAAAGCCTAGAAAACATAAAGTTACATTTATAAATTTATCGTTTAACAACTTAACAAAAAGAAAATGATTAATAAAGCCATTTATACAAGTTATTTTTTTTTCTTACGGAAAATTTATTTTAATTTATGTCTTCTATGAACTTTAACCTCAAATCTTCCTCTTCCAAACTCAAGTACTTAAAGGTTTTACCTTTGCTAATTAACCACCACCTCATTGGTATTTATATAACTTATCTATTAAGTTTTTTACTAACATTTATTATTGAATTAGAAACCTTTTCCAATGTTGTGTGTGTGTGTGTATATATATATATATGCAGTTAATATCGGTGATATATCAGTTATATCAACCCCTAGTAAAAACTCAATGTCAAATATCATATCGGTACCGATATTATCGGCAATATTAACCGATATATCACTGAATTATTAGTGTTTAATTGGTATGTATATTAATTTTGCATTATTATAATTGCCTATATCTTACTGAGATAACCTATATCACAAATATCGGTCCTTGACCGATATTGGATATTTTACGGCATTAACTGCATATATATATATATATATATGTGTGTGTGTGTGTGTGTGTGTGAGAGAGAGAGAGAGAGAGAGAAAGAGAGATCAACAGTTGGTCACATGGTCCAAAATTTCTAAAAAGTATGAAAAGCCATAAGAATGCGGTATACAAAACCTAGCTTTATACATATATTTTTTGACACATCGAAAACTCACGGTCCATAAAAACTTCATACACACTATAATCAACATTAAACAGTAGCACAACCTTATTATCCAAAAAACACTCACAAATAACAGAGTGAAGATTACTAAAAGATCATATTCAAACTATAGCAATCTATAAATTATTTAAATCTAAAAGTTCACATCACTTCTTACACTATTTATAAAAAACACACCTTATAACTTAACCTCGCGCGCGTGCACACACACACACATATATGGATGGGTTAAAATGAGAACCACCTTGAGTTGTGAGAGAACTGTGATAACTAGGCCATCCAAAAGGTTTTTTCGATTTTTTTGCCTAAAAGTCATAAAAATCCCTTGTTTCAGCAAAAAAAAAAAAATTAAAAAAAATGCCGCATACCCACATTTACATTAGGTGTAAAAAAATATTTATTTTCGTACAAATTTTACACCAGCACGTAAAAAAACCTTGCATCAGTCAAAACTAACGACTCGACAATCTTTTTTATTTTTTACATATGTGTTTATAATATTTCCATCTATGTTTGTGCAAAAAGAAATTGGCTCAACTCGCGTGGGAAGAAAAAGTTCTCACGGTTCTCATAACTCGTGGTGGTTCTCATTTGAACCGAGCCCTATATGTGTGTATATATATATATATATATATGGTGTGGTTCTAGAGTGAACAATATTGTATTTGTGAATGAGTGAACAAATTCTGTCCATTTATTTACATCATCAAATCATAAAATACACCATATCTTTAAATCTTGGACATTGATTTACACTTGAGTATTGATAATCAGGGGTTATGATTAGTTCACTAGTGTTCACAATCAATGGGTTATTCACAAATGAACCTAACCCTATATAACTATAGAACTTTCAGAACTCCTAATAAACAATCATTTTATATATAAGTGTTTGTATTTAGGATTTTTTTATGATCTATTATATGTATTTCATTGATTACATACATGTTAAAAGTAGTTTACATATGTTTAATTGCCAAAATTATATATATGTGTCATAACTAATTATATATATGTAAAAAAACCAGTTTACATATGTGTAATTATAAAATTACATATAAAAAAATGATAAAATTGCTCTTACATGTATGTAATCGTAAAAATACACATAATAAATGATAAAATTATCCTAAACATAAAAATATATGAATAAAAAGATTGTTTATTAGGAGTTCTGCGAGTTCTGTAAATATTTATGGTTCTGAAATGATCCTTGCCCTATATACAAATATATATATATATATACATACATACATACATACATAGGGTAGGGATAGTGTACATTAATTCAAAAGTGTGAGTAGTGTTTTAAACCATTAAATCTTTGATCTAATGGTTGAGATCAATAGGGACCCAATTATAATTGTGTTTTAATAATTTGGACTGATTTGAAAATTGTAGGGGTAATAGTGTATTTGTATATGTTTCAAATTTGGTAACCTCTCCTAAATTCTAGCGATTCACTCCTAAATTCTAGCGATTCAATTTTAAACTTATTTTAAAATTCGGACATTCTAAAAAATCCAGAAATATGTAACTGTTACAAGAAATATATAACACTATACATCCATCATATAACACTATATAATACCGTATAACACCGCATAACACTAGGTAATACCTATAACACCATATAACACTATGTAACACTGTAAAACAATATATAACACTATACATCTATCATAGACATGCTATCAGACAAGTATAACACTATAACACTATATAACACCATATAATACCATATCACACTATACATCCATCATATAACACTATATAACACTATATAACACTAAAAAACACCATATAACACCATATAACACTATGTAACATTATATAACACTATATAAATATATATAACACTATACAGTTCTGAACGAGATGACACAAATTCGTAGATTAATTCTTAATTCGTATTCCTATAATTAAGGGTGGCGGTTATGGAAGGTTATCAATTAATTAAATCAATAAGAAAATTACTTGTTTACCCTTTTGAATTAATTTAGATTGAGGACACATGTCATCTCCACAATATTTCTCACACTTCTCACACTTTTGAATTAATGTACAAGATCTTCTACCTACCTATATATATATATATATATATATATATATATATATATAGGGTTGGGCTATATAGAAAACCCTATCTATATAAAAAACCCTAGAAAACCCAACCTCCCGACATTTTTTTTTGGAAAAAAATAACACATGTAATATACATGTTTTTAAGACTTTTGGGCCAAAAAAAATCAAAAAAGCGCCGAAGGGATAATTTAAAAAAAAAAATTCGCAATTTCTGACTTTTTCGCCTAACACATGTTAGGCACTGAAATTTGTTTATTTTTTTTAAAAAAATCTCTTCGGCGCTTTTTTGTTTTTTTGGCCCAAAACACTCTAAAACATGTATATTACATGTGTTATTTTTTTCAAAAAAAAATGTCTGGAGGTTGGGTAAAAATGGGTGGAGATTTGGGTTTCAAGAGTTTTCTACCTAAATGAGGGTTTTCTGTCTAGCATTGTCCTATATATAGCGGAAGCATAAGTAAGGTAGTTTAAAACAAAGTTCATGATTCAAAATAAGGTAACACCCAACACAAGGGTGAACAGACACTACACGTTCCCAAGCTGCAAGCTCCTTCGTCACTGGTTACCTGCAAAGCATGCAGTAAGGGGGTCAACAATAATGCTGAGTGAGTTCACTAGTTGTCCAGTTTTAATTACCAAAAACTTTGTTTCGCCGGTTAATTTATCCGTTTATACATGCCCTGGGGAGCTACCCCAAAAGTTAGCGACTAAACTGTTTTTCCAATACCGAACACTAGGTAACCGTTGCGTATCCGCAGGATGCCCCGATGTCAATGTTCTATCATCATTGACGAATATCTGAGTACATTAGTTCACGCCCGTCCCAGACCAGGGCACGGTGTGAGGCTGGTAAACACCTAAATAGCGCTATCAACTAATAACCCGTTCGCCTAACCCGGCGACTAATCGGTATTTGTAGTAGGGACTTGAGTGATAGAGTTTCGTTTAGTGCCGTTAGTTGCAATCCGTATAAACAGTAATTAACCAAAAGGTTTCCCAATATCCGGGAAGGAAAAGTAAGTTTTGTTCCCAATGACTAGGGAAGGTATGTAAATGGTATCCCCTTTTACCAGGGGATAGGATTGTTTTAGTCTCGTGTCCCAAACCACCGGGACGCATGCTTTTAAGTTGTGAACTCACCTTGGGTTGCTCGGTAGGTTTAGGTTACTTGTCAATCACGTTGGTCACCACGTCCTAACATGGTTACCGGTATAGGTCAGGTTCGGTGCACAATCATTCACGTAAAACACATATAGGCACGTATCAAGCATATAAGTAAACAGTCATTGGGTTATTGGGCCGGCCTAAACAATTAAACAGTCAACCGCATCACATAGTCCATTTAACAGATAGTCCAAGTTAACACAGAATGGCCCAATAACCAAAATGGACAGCCCACTCGCAACCAGCTTGTCTCGAGTCGCAACCAGGTGGTCTCGGCTTGTCTCGTTATGGTTGCGAGTCGCAATCGTGGTCTCGAGTTGTCACGTGTTGGTTGCGAGTCGCAACCGTCGTAGTCTCGAGTCGAAATCTCGTGGTTTCGACTTGTCATGCTTTGGTTGCGAGTCGCAACCGTGTGGTTTCGAGTCGTAATGCCGTCGTTGCGAGTCGGAATGCTGTCGTTGCGAGTCGTAATCTGTCACTTTCATATACACGTGATGATGCAGAAAAGACAGTCCAAATTGTACATATGAAATCAGACCCATATTTGGAAACAGCCAATAGGGTTTCTACAAACACTTTTCCTAATTTTGACCATATACAACAATAGATCAAACATTACCATTTTAAAATCTTCAAACTATCTTCAACAAGTTCATCAAGTTCATAGTTTTTCTAGGGTTTTCATGCCAACATAATCACACATTTTGGACCGAAAATCACCTATTTCTAACAAGATTAATATGCAAGAACAAGTAAAACATACACTTAGTGGCATTAACATAACTCGGTTGGCCCTAAACATCCTTAAACCATTATTCCATAACCATTTAAGCATGTTAGCAAGTATCATACATAGGGTTTAACACACATAGTCAAAACTTCACAATCTTCCTAAAAATCATGCATAGTATTTCTAACCAAGCATAATATTTCTAGTTCATTTAACCCACATAAATCTTATACACAAAAGATACACAAAGATAACACTAACCGGTTATGAAAGGAGGAGCCGAAAACAAAGAAAAGAGAACCGAGAAGATGGAGTGTCCGAATTGGTCTTGACCGAGTTTCCTTGTCCGAGATCCTTGAGCTTGAACCGAAAGTTTGGAAGAGTTTGGATGTTGTTGGCTTGGGGTTTTTAGTTGAGAGAAAATAGAAGAGGTGTGTGTTTGTTTGGTGTAACAAATGAAGGAAATGAGGAGGAGGTGGGATATATATTCATAGGGTGTTTCGGGTTGGGCTTGGGGGTTTCGACCCAAACCGGTTACGGCCCAAAGGCCCACTCGCAACCGAGTGACCCACTCGCAACCGCCCGGTTGCGAGTCATGGTCTCGGGTCGTGGTTTCGGCTCTCATATTTACATATATAATACATACATACGTCACATATCAAGTAAAAATCACGTTTTCATTTACTAATATATATATATACACAAAATATTACAAGGTGATCGTTCGGAAAAACCTCGAGTGTCACATTATCCCCAAGTTTTAAGAACTTTCGTCCCGAAAGTTGAAGCAGCCACTGCCAAGCTGGCGTGTTTCAACGGGGTGTCACATCATCCCCCCGTTAGTTTGGAATTTCGTCCCGAAATTCGGTTGTAGCTTCAGTGCTGGGGTTTTCGTTTGGGAATAACTGGGGATACTTGGACTTCATCTGGTCCTCCCGCTCCCAGGTAAACTCTGGGCCGCGCCGTGAGTTCCAACGAACTCGTACAAGGGGTATCTGGCTACGTTTGAGGGTTTTGATCTCTCGATCCATGATCTCAATCGGTTCCTCAGTAAAGTGTAGCTGTTCATCAATCGTCAGTTCCTTAAAAGGAATTACAAGTGTCTCATCCGACAAACACTTCTTCAGGTTAGATACGTGAAAAACGTTGTGCACTGCACTCAGCTCTGCAGGCAGGTTTAATCTATAAGCAACCTTACCGATCTTCTCGGTAATTTCGAATGGTCCAACATACCGTGGATTCAGTTTGCCTCGTTTACCGAAACGAACCACACCCTTCCAGGGTGAGACTTTAAGTAGAACCCGGTCCCCGACCTGGAATTCTAACGGTCTCTTACGCTTGTCAGCGTAGCTTTTCTGACGGTCACGAGCTGCCGCCATGCGTTGCCTGATCTGGGAAATCTTTTCCGTTGTATCTACCACTAGTTCTGGGCCTGTGAGTTGACTGTCACCTATTTCCGCCCAGCAAAGAGGTGATCGGCATTTACGACCGTACAATGCCTCAAAAGGTGCCGCCTGAATACTAGTGTGGTAGCTGTTGTTGTAGGAGAATTCCACCAACGGTAGATGCTTCTCCCAGTTCTTGCCAAAATCGATCACACATGCTCTAAGCATGTCTTCCAGGGTTTGGATGGTGCGTTCAGACTGCCCATCCGTTTGCGGATGATAAGCGGTGCTCATGTCCAAACGTGAGCCAAAGGATTTGTGCATAGCTTGCCACAATTCGGAAGTAAAACGAGCGTCTCGATCGGAAATAATAGAAGTTGGCACCCCGTGCCTGGAGACTACTTCCTTTAAATAGATTTCTGCCAAGGTAGAAAACTTGTCTGTTTCCTTAATGGCCAGAAAGTGTGCAGACTTAGTCAAACGATCTACTATCACCCAAATAGTATCATTCCCGCGTTGAGATCTAGGTAGCCCTGTAACAAAATCCATGGAAATCTGTTCCCATTTCCATTTCGGGATTTCGGGTTGCTGTAGTAGGCCTGCTGGTTTCTGATACTCGATCTTGACTCTTGCACAGGTCAAACATTTGCCAACATAGGCTGCTATGTGGGCTTTCATGCCAGGCCACCAGTAGGTGGTTCTTAAGTCGTGGTACATCTTATCTGAACCAGGATGTACTGAGTAACGGGACTTATGGGCTTCGTCCATCACAAGCTCTCGTAGGTCTCCGTAAAGTGGGACCCAAATGCGCCCTGCCACATAGTAGGCGCCGTCCTCTTTCTGTTCTAGCTGTTGTCTTGATCCTCGCAGGGACTCAGCCCTGATGTTTTCCGGTTTCAGAGCTTCAATCTGAGCATTTCGAATCTGGGTAGGGAGACTAGACTGGATGGTAAGTTGTAATGCTCGCACGCGCTTTGGTATAGTGTCCTTTCGGCTGAGGGCGTCTGCCACGACATTGGCCTTGCCCGGGTGGTACTTGATGGCGCATTCATAATCATTCAGAAGTTCGACCCATCGGCGTTGTCGCATGTTTAACTCCTTCTGCTTGAAGATATGCTCGAGACTCCTATGATCGGTGTAAATGGTGCACTTGGTACCGTACAGGTAATGTCTCCATATCTTAAGCGCAAATATCACTGCTCCTAGCTCCAAGTCGTGTGTTGTGTAGTTCCTTTCATGTGTCTTAAGTTGTCGAGAGGCATAAGCAATAACTTTCTCGCGTTGCATCAACACGCAACCGAGCCCATGAATAGACGCATCACAGTAAACCACAAGGTCGTCCGTTCCTTCAGGTAACGAGAGAATTGGAGCACTGCAGAGGTTATCCTTAAGCCTCTGAAAAGCAGATTCCTGTGCTTCATTCCACTTGTAGGTGACGCCTTTCTGAGTGAGTGTCGTGAGAGGTTGTGCAATCTTAGAGAATCCCTGAATAAATCTGCGGTAGTAACCTGCCAATCCCAAGAATTGGCGAACTTCAGTGGGAGTTTTAGGGGTAGGCCAATTCTTTATAGAGTCGATCTTAGCTGGGTCGACGTGGATTCCGTCCTTGTTAACCACGTGCCCAAGGAAATGGACTTCTCGAAGCCAGAAGTCGCATTTCGAGAACTTGGCATACAGTTGCTCGTTGCGAAGGAGTTCGAGGATAAGGCGTAGGTGCTGTTCATGCTCTTCCTGACTTTTCGAGTAGATCAAGATGTCGTCTATAAACACGATCACAAATTTGTCGAGGTAGGGTTTGCATACCCGGTTCATGAGATCCATGAACACTGCAGGGGCGTTGGTCATTCCAAAGGGCATAACGAGGAATTCATAATGACCATAACGAGTTCTGAATGCCGTTTTGGAGATGTCTTCGTTACGGACCCTTAACTGATGGTAGCCTGATCGCAGGTCAATCTTAGAATAGTAGCTCGATCCTTGCAGTTGATCAAACAAATCGTCGATTCGCGGGAGAGGGTAACGATTCTTGATGGTAACCTTGTTCAACTCACGATAGTCTATGCACATTCGGAACGTGCCATCCTTCTTCTTAACAAAGAGTACCGGTGCTCCCCAGGGTGATGAGCTAGGACGGATAAATCCTTTATCCAAAAGTTCCTGTAGTTGAATAGAGAGTTCCTTCAATTCTGCGGGGGCTAGTCGATAAGGTGCACGAGCTATAGGCGCTGCTCCGGGAGCTAGCTCGATTTGGAATTCGACCTGACGGTGGGGAGGGAGTCCAGGTAATTCCTCAGGAAATACCTCGGGATAGTCGCGTACTACTGGAAAGTCTTCAATCCTCTTTTCCTTTTCCTGCGTGTTGGTAACAAGTGCCAAGATAGCGGTGTGCCCTTTCCGTAAACACTTCTGGGCCTTCAAGAACGAGATAATGCCGGAGATTTCTCCACCCTTGCCACCTTGTACAATGAGGGGTTTGCCAGAACGGCGAGGAATACGAACTGCTTTCTCTTGACAGAGGATCTCAGCGCGATGCTTGGATAACCAATCCATACCAATAACGACGTCGAAGCTTCCAAGAGTAACAGGGAAAAGGTCGATACTAAATGTCTGACCAGACAACTCTAGTTTGCAACCCTTGACAACGTGTGAGGCCTCGATGTTTCTACCATTAGCTAACTCGACGACATGAGGAGAACTTAGTAACGAAAGCGGACGCTTAAGCTTCTTACTAATACGTAGGGATACATAACTAGCATCGGCACCGGAATCAAATAACACAGAAACATAACGATCATCGAGTAGGAACTTACCCGTCACGACATTGGGGTCATTCCTTGCTTCACCAGCTCCAATCACGAAAGCCCTTCCTCTAGCACCATTCCCAGCATTGTTGTTCTGGTTGTTGTTCCCAGCTCCCTGATTATTGTTGCGATTCTGATTCAGTTCAGGGCAATCCTTCTTAAAGTGCCCCTCAGCTCCACACTTAAAACATGCCCGGTTGTTTCCCTGCTGCTGTTGCTGTTGGGGTTGCTGCTGGTTCTGTCTAGCTGGGAACTGACTTCTGCAATCCTTGGCCTCATGCCCCATTTTGTTACATCGCTGACACTGACCCTTCACACACTGCCCGCTGTGATGTCGATTGCACTTGTTGCACTTGGGGTGGTTTCCACGATAGCCACCCTGTTGTTGAGCGCCCTTGTTGTTTTCGGTTTTCCTTTGCTGTGCTGGGGCCTGAGTGGGGTTAGCATCCTTGCTTGGATTTCCTTCCCACTTACGTTTGTTGTCACTAGAAGTTCCGACGGTAGCATTGATCCTTTTGGGCAACCGGCCCTCTTCTACGGCCTGATCAGTAAGTTTGTGAGCAAGTCGAACAATCGGCTGAATGGTAGTGTGGTTGGCTGAAGTTACATGGCTTCGAATCTCTGGAGCCAAACCCTTGATGTACAGTTCGATCCTTCGGTACATTGGTCGGGACATGTTCGGGCAGAGAGCAGCATAGTCATTGGACAACTTGGTGTAAGTTTCAATTTCCGACCCAACCATCTTGAGTTCATAGTACTCGTTCTCAAGCTTGTGGATGTCATCCCGGTGACAGTATTCATCCTTAATCATATCCTTGAAATCCTCCCATGCCGTAGCATTTGCAGTTTCCAAACCAAACATCTGAATCTGCGCCTTCCACCAAGAAAGCGCGCTTCCTTCAAGCGTAGCAGTAGCAAATTTCACCCAATTTGCAGGCGGACACTCGCAAACAGCAAAAACAGCTTCAATTTTCTCAATCCAATGCAGAAGACCTATGGCACCCTCAGTGCCGTTGAAAGGGAGAGGCTTGCAATCCATGAAAGTTTTGAAAGTACACACTGGTGGTTGCGCAGGTGCATGCTGACCTGTTCGTGAGAAGCGAAGCGTATAGGTTTAGAGGCGAAAAGTCGATGTGGCGGTAGGATCTATACATCCTAAAGCAACGAGCTTACCTATGGGGTGGGCTGCAAAAGCCGCAACCACTGTGTTGAGCAGGTTAGTGAACTGAGCCTGCGTCATGTTAATGTTTCCTCTTCCGCGTCCACTCATTGTCTTCATAACCAGAAAACATAGTATGAGTGTGATGTCGTAGTGTAGCGAGAATGAGATAGAAGAGAGAGGTGTATCTATCTAGTTTAGGCACACTAGTACGTATAGCATAACAGGAACATAAAGCAAACAAGTAAACACTGGTCCGAGCTATGAGGTCAAAAGTGTCGAGCCTTGCACTTAGAGTGTAGTGTCGTTACGAGTCACGGATTATAGTCTGGTTTTCTCCAAAAAGATTTTTCCTTTTTAAAACCAAGTTCACTATAACCAATGGCTCTGATACCAATCTGTCACACCCCCAAAATCCACCTGCGGATAACACCCGCTTCGGGGGCGTGACCGACCAGGATCCAGCCACCAATTATACTGAATACTTAAGTTGATAACAAAAGTAATACTTACTAATCATAAGCTTAGCAAATATTAAGTTCAGAGTTTAAAGTGTTAAGTTCAAAACAGTAATAAATAGCGGAAGCATAAGTAAGGTAGTTTAAAACAAAGTTCATGATTCAAAATAAGGTAACACCCAACACAAGGGTGAACAGACACTACACGTTCCCAAGCTGCAAGCTCCTTCGTCACTGGTTACCTGCAAAGCATGCAGTAAGGGGGTCAACAATAATGCTGAGTGAGTTCACTAGTTGTCCAGTTTTAATTACCAAAAACTTTGTTTCGCCGGTTAATTTATCCGTTTATACATGCCCTGGGGAGCTACCCCAAAAGTTAGCGACTAAACTGTTTTTCCAATACCGAACACTAGGTAACCGTTGCGTATCCGCAGGATGCCCCGATGTCAATGTTCTATCATCATTGACGAATATCTGAGTACATTAGTTCACGCCCGTCCCAGACCAGGGCACGGTGTGAGGCTGGTAAACACCTAAATAGCGCTATCAACTAATAACCCGTTCGCCTAACCCGGCGACTAATCGGTATTTGTAGTAGGGACTTGAGTGATAGAGTTTCGTTTAGTGCCGTTAGTTGCAATCCGTATAAACAGTAATTAACCAAAAGGTTTCCCAATATCCGGGAAGGAAAAGTAAGTTTTGTTCCCAATGACTAGGGAAGGTATGTAAATGGTATCCCCTTTTACCAGGGGATAGGATTGTTTTAGTCTCGTGTCCCAAACCACCGGGACGCATGCTTTTAAGTTGTGAACTCACCTTGGGTTGCTCGGTAGGTTTAGGTTACTTGTCAATCACGTTGGTCACCACGTCCTAACATGGTTACCGGTATAGGTCAGGTTCGGTGCACAATCATTCACGTAAAACACATATAGGCACGTATCAAGCATATAAGTAAACAGTCATTGGGTTATTGGGCCGGCCTAAACAATTAAACAGTCAACCGCATCACATAGTCCATTTAACAGATAGTCCAAGTTAACACAGAATGGCCCAATAACCAAAATGGACAGCCCACTCGCAACCAGCTTGTCTCGAGTCGCAACCAGGTGGTCTCGGCTTGTCTCGTTATGGTTGCGAGTCGCAATCGTGGTCTCGAGTTGTCACGTGTTGGTTGCGAGTCGCAACCGTCGTAGTCTCGAGTCGAAATCTCGTGGTTTCGACTTGTCATGCTTTGGTTGCGAGTCGCAACCGTGTGGTTTCGAGTCGTAATGCCGTCGTTGCGAGTCGGAATGCTGTCGTTGCGAGTCGTAATCTGTCACTTTCATATACACGTGATGATGCAGAAAAGACAGTCCAAATTGTACATATGAAATCAGACCCATATTTGGAAACAGCCAATAGGGTTTCTACAAACACTTTTCCTAATTTTGACCATATACAACAATAGATCAAACATTACCATTTTAAAATCTTCAAACTATCTTCAACAAGTTCATCAAGTTCATAGTTTTTCTAGGGTTTTCATGCCAACATAATCACACATTTTGGACCGAAAATCACCTATTTCTAACAAGATTAATATGCAAGAACAAGTAAAACATACACTTAGTGGCATTAACATAACTCGGTTGGCCCTAAACATCCTTAAACCATTATTCCATAACCATTTAAGCATGTTAGCAAGTATCATACATAGGGTTTAACACACATAGTCAAAACTTCACAATCTTCCTAAAAATCATGCATAGTATTTCTAACCAAGCATAATATTTCTAGTTCATTTAACCCACATAAATCTTATACACAAAAGATACACAAAGATAACACTAACCGGTTATGAAAGGAGGAGCCGAAAACAAAGAAAAGAGAACCGAGAAGATGGAGTGTCCGAATTGGTCTTGACCGAGTTTCCTTGTCCGAGATCCTTGAGCTTGAACCGAAAGTTTGGAAGAGTTTGGATGTTGTTGGCTTGGGGTTTTTAGTTGAGAGAAAATAGAAGAGGTGTGTGTTTGTTTGGTGTAACAAATGAAGGAAATGAGGAGGAGGTGGGATATATATTCATAGGGTGTTTCGGGTTGGGCTTGGGGGTTTCGACCCAAACCGGTTACGGCCCAAAGGCCCACTCGCAACCGAGTGACCCACTCGCAACCGCCCGGTTGCGAGTCATGGTCTCGGGTCGTGGTTTCGGCTCTCATATTTACATATATAATACATACATACGTCACATATCAAGTAAAAATCACGTTTTCATTTACTAATATATATATATACACAAAATATTACAAGGTGATCGTTCGGAAAAACCTCGAGTGTCACATATATATATATATATATATATATATATATATATATAGGGTCATGATTCAGAGAAAACGATGAAAAGTGTGAGAATGGTGAGAACGCTTATCGATTGTCCGATCAAAACAATCTATGGACTAGATTGGCGCGGTGGCGTTTTCGTAAATAACACGAATTCTATTGAGTCGACGCGCTTTATTAAGGGTAAAAAGGTCTTTACACTTCTATACCAAAAAACCAACTAATGAATAAAACGCCATTACTGGCCAAAACGCATCCCTATATAAACAAAACATTCTCACACACCTCCCCAACCTGAAAACGCCATATTTCTACTATTTAACATTCACCTTACAACGCCAAAAATCCAAAACATCAAACACACCTACTCAAAAAATGCCATATTTTACTATATACCAATCATCTTAGAAAACGCCAAATCTCTCAAATATCAAAAATTTCCAAAAAATGGACTTTTCTTTCAGATACACTATTTCATTAGAAAATCGCCAAAAATACCAAAAATCGTTTCTTGTATATTCAATATTGTTCTACGAGAAGTTTCGGAAAATGCATTCTTTCCTGAGGTGGTGCGACTCAAATAACATTTTGCTGAATGAGATGGACAAAACTTCAAGAAAAAGATACTGGGTCAGACTTATGTCAGTTTTTGTGTTTTGTTATTGATGAATACTATAATGGCATGAATTAGACGAATGAGACTGATGAGTGGTTTGAAGATACATATTCAAACAAAAAACTCATGTCATGTTGTCTTTCCAAACGGCCAAAAAAAACACAAGCATGACAAAGCCACACCGCCAGTGAACATGTTTCAAAGAAGAAAGAGACTGACGATAGTAAAGATTTGAAAGATGAATTGTTTCTATTTTCATTTTTTAATTTTCTTTTTCTGTTGTTTGTTATGTATTTTTCAACTTAGAATAAAAAAATAACATTATATTAATAAAACGCCAAAAGTCATAATTATTGTGAAACGCCATAATGAAGTAAAACTCAAAAAACTCCCAACCTATAATAAAAGTAATTTATTGAAGAATTATTAAAAGCTAAAAATGGAAACAAACGCCAAAAACTACTTAAAGCCATTAAAAAACGCCAAACTTGGAAGATGGAATGTCTAAGACCATAAAAACTCATAAAAACCTGAACAAAATAAGTAAAAAATACACACAGAAACTGAAAAGACGACTACTTTATTAATATCATTTATTATAAATAAAAATCCCGCCTAAACTATGCGCCAAAAACATCCTATAAGAGAGATGTCTCTGCACAATCAACTGATCACACCACCAAAAAAATAAACGCCATCTTTCCAACAAACCGTTCACTTTAAAACGCCAAAAAAAGATACTTAAAAAAGCTACAGATGCGGAACGCCATTTCTTCTTTATTGAGTACTGTTCTGAATGAAGTTTCTTTGAATGGATTCTACTCTGAGATGGGTATATCTATAAGCTTTTGCTGAATGAGATAGACAAATTTTCATGAAAAAACGAAGAAAAAAAAGACTTTTAGCCCTTTTTTCAGTTTATATTGTTTGTTATCTAATTCTCTGATTTTATCATCTAATTCTCTACAAAAAAGAAAATTAATATAAAACGCCAAAAACACCAAAACGACTAATAGTGTGAAAACTGAGAGAATGGATGCTAGCAAAGCACGATGTTGCAATAAAATGTCAAAAATGCCAAACAAGGTATTACTGAAAAATCAACACTAATTCACCGATGAAATTGAACGAAACAGTAATTGCTAAACAGTAAAATGAAGAGACGGTAACATTATTGCCTAACATTTATTATATTAAAAGCCACTACATGGAAAACTGAATTTATTTATCTTTTCAAAACGCCATAATTGTCTGTCAAATTATAGACCTGTATCCTACTTGATATAATAAACATCAAGAAATTACTGATGTTTTTTACATCATAGACATGCATTCTGATTTAAAAAACAATAAAAACGCCAAAAAATAATTAGAACGACAAAATATTAACTATGATCCTGATCTACAAACAATAAAACGCGGCGTATTTATTAAACGCCAAAAAAATGAAAACAGGATGTGACACCCGTTTAAAAAAATTAATATGAAAGGACAAAAAAGCCCCCCCCCCCCCGCCCTTCTATATGCCGCGTGACACGTGTTAGGCCAGGAAGCGTTCTCACCGTTCTCACACTTTTGAGCGTTTTCTCCTGATCCCGTTTCTATATATATATATATATATATGTGCGTGTGTGTGTGTATACTTTATTATAAATAAAAAACTTTGAGGAGACATGTTACTCTCTATGTTACTCTCTGATATCTCTTCACTATTGTTATCTCGCCTCTCTGGCATATTTAATAATAATATTTTTTTTCATTTCTCTCTCATATTAAATAATAATACTCTCGTATTAAAAGAATATATGTTTAGATATATAATATGAATTTAATTATAATAGTTGTTATATTATAAGCTAAATTAATTTAATATGAAATTAATTATGGATAATTTCTGATGTTGGCACTAGGAATGTCCAAAAAGTTCGTGACTCGAATCTTATTTGGATTTAGATCGAAAAAAGACCGCTTGATATGGCTCGTTTTGAAACTAAGCTAAGCCGGCTCAACTTAGTTAGAAAGCGAGCCTAACTCGGCTCGGCTCGTAACGAACCAGATTGGCTCGCTCCTGTTGATGCATATTTTGTCTATCGCCTTCGTCAATCCGAGTCGTAGTGAAAAGCCGGAAGGAATCAAGCGCATAATGTCATATTTAGTTAGAAATGGCAAGGTGGCAAACTTGTAATTAGTGTGAACTTTCATTAAATAGCCTTGACCATATAAATAGGGGATTATGTCACTAGTTTAGTTAGATTTTAGAGATTTTGATAGAAGATTTGGAGAAGACTTGGAGAGAAGACTTTCTAGAGAGAGAAAGTAGAGAGAGAAAGTATTGTATTTGTGATTCTTGTACCGTACACGTCAATTCTATCAATGGAATCACATTAGTAGTACGTTATCGTGTGTTCGGTCACGTTCGTTCACGGATTCCGCACGTGAAACGTTCGTTACGCAATCGAACGGTCGCAAAACCGGTCCTACAAGTGGTATCAGAGCTAGGAGCTCGATTGCTTGATCAAACACATCATTCGTACCAGATTTCAGAGCCGATTCAGATTCAAATTCGTCAATTTCATCACTTTCTACTCGTTTCTCACGGTTTTTACGGAAATTCGACAAATTGAACGTGTTTTCACGGTCCGATTCGTCTGAAATTCTAGTATATTGTGCGAATATCATTGAATCAAAACCCTACCAAGTTTCACATCGAAACTCCAAGCCGTTTTGGAGAAATCGCAGTTTTTCGGTCCGAATTCGCGTCAAATTTCAGCTGTGGATCGCTTTTATGAACAACTCAGGATCGCTTTTTGGTCTTAATTGAGGATCGCTCATTGTGACAAGTGTGAACCGCTCAAAAATATATACTGTGGATCGCTTTTAAGACAGATTATGGCTCGCTTTTAAGTCAACCTTTGAACCGCGTATAGGTCGTTTTAGAATCGCTTATTTGTCAGCATAGGGTCCGCTCAAAGGTTTGGGGGTCGCTTATTAGTCATCGTTTTCATGTGATTGTCTGAACTTTACAGGTTGTTGGCCATTGATATCACAGTCCTTGAAGTTCACCGCCTCCCATGTGATTGGATTTATTGTGTCGCCCCATTAAGAAAACTTAACCCAATCAAAGTCCTTTGTTATCACCCTAACCGCCCCACTACACATTTAATTGGATGAGATTGGCGACATATGGGTCAGTGGTAGGGTTGTTAATTGACAACTGATTTTAGGACTTGCACCGCCCATTACAAAGAAAAGGCCCAATGGCAGCCCATGTGATAGAAGTTTTGTAGGCTGATATTTGTTTGCAAGAGGAAAATAACCACCGACTCATTATCTTTGATTGATTGGTCAGCTAGGTGTTTTCATTAACTCACCGACCCACTTTCAAAATTTCTCAATCATAAGTTTGTGTGAAATTCAGTTGTTGGTTGAGTGATTATGCACCGTCCATACAACCCAATCAATTTTTTTTTCTTCACCGCCCATTAATATTGTGAAGTCTAGTGCATCGGCCCACTATTCCCATTTGGCCCAATCACAGGTGATTGCGGTGGTTGTGCCGACCCATTTAGTGAGAAGTTTTGCACCGCCCACTACCTTTGTGTGGTCCAATCCCAGTCAGTTCACCGTCCAACTGCCCATTATTTTTCAAAGATCCAATCTCAGTTTTTTTAAGTCACCGTCCATTAAGAGAATAAGGCCCAATCCAGTTTTTAGGAGTTTGATATTTTGTTTACTAATCATTTGGTTGTGTGTTCACAGGTGATTCGACGGATTTCTACAAGGGGCAAATTCCAAGAAGTTGAAATTGTGTGAGATTTGAGCGAAAAACAAATTTTTGAATCAAGTCACTTAGCGAAGAAAGTGAGATCAAAATGTTTGATGAAGAAGAAAATTATTATTTCGAAAGATTTAATGATTGGCATCACGGATTTCTAGATGAGGGTTATAGAAAAGTGAGCAAAGATGGATGGGCAAAAAGGTTCAAATATTTTGTGTGTTTGAAAGACGAAACGTTGGATGATCTTAAAGACCGATATAGTGTTTTACTGAATTATATGAAAGATCATGAGATATACCCGACAAATGTTGAAAAATTGGATAAATTTGCAGATGCATTACCGATTGAATGGGGTGAATGTTTGAAGAATTTAAGGGAGAACTCAAATTTTTCAAAACTACCTCTAAATCAATTCATCAGCAAACTTAAAGCTCATGAACTTGAAGTTAGAAAGAAAAAGAAAGATTTGATCAAGGTTTTGGAGTATAATGTGCTAGATCTAAGTTCAGATGTGATTGAAGAGATGCACAAAAGAGTTACTAAATGTATCAGGACAAAACATGTGCTGAAATACGATTTCAAACGAGGTTGTTATATTGATAATAATGGAAATCCTTTTGATTTCGTTAAAATGTTCTGTGCAGGTACATTTATAGCGACAGCAGAAGAAACTTCAAAAGCTGAAGAATCGGTGAAGAATGAAACAATGTGCTCAACATGTGACAACTTTAAGACTGACAATGACAAACTCGTGAAAGACATGGCAAGTTTGGCATCTGAAGTCAAAAAGTTGAAAGACGAGAAGCACGTTGTTGAAAATCAGATTCTTATTCTGAAAGAAAATTGTGAGAAGTTGAAAGCTGAAAATGACAAACTGTTGGTTGGTTTTAACAGTTTGACTTTGAAAAATCAAGAATTTGAGGGGCAAGTGAAAATTCTTGAAGATGGGAGAAATGTGTTTAGTAAAAACAACATTGAAAAACAAAAGATGATAAATTCCCATCTTCAGAAGATTGTCGAACTTGAAAAAGAAGGTGAAAGCGCTCAAAAAAGAATCAAAGAGTTGGTAAAAGAGCTTGAAATCAAACAGAAATCTTCAGAAGATTTAGATTTCTGGATAAAGCTTGAAAACAAAAACCTGAAAGCGAATGAATCAAAATTTCAGGAACAGATCAAAATTTTGATAAATGAAAAGTCTGTTCTTGAAAATTTGAAGGTTGAGAATGAAAATTCCATCAAGTCTCATCTTGAGAGAATATCTCAGCTTGAGGAAGAAGCTAAGAATTCCAGGATCAAGATAGATAAACTTGAGAAGAAATTGATCAGTTTTGCGACTAAATCTGACAAGTTGAATATTCCTTGTCCAAAACCGATCAATTCAGTTCCAATAAGTGACAATGTCACAAACTTTGACACTGTCAAAGTTGAAGATTGTGATGAGACACCTGATGATGAAAATGTTAAAAAAGAAAAACAAAAATTGTTTTTAAATTTGAAAGAAAAATTTCAGAAAACTGTTTTGCAATCGACCGAAAAAGGTGAATGTTCTAAACAAAAGCCTTTAAAGAAGAAAGTGGAACAGAAACAAAAAGAGAATAAAAGTTCATCAGATCAATCATCCAATCAAAAGAAAAAATTACAAAAAATAAAAAATGAAAATTCAAAATTTGTTGGTAATAAGTGGTGCAGGTTTGACCACAGTGCTCAAAAGACAAATCCAACAATCAAGAGGAGAAAGGAATATCACCAAGCCAAACAATGCTTTGATCTGAGCGTTTGGTATGAAGATGGTGATTGGTACGATAACAGAATGTGTTACAAATGTGGTTATCAAGGACACATTGCTGTTAACTGCCAGAGACAGAGATTTGAGACAAGAAGATGCTATAATTGTCAAATCAAAGGACACATTGCCAGAGATTGCCCAAGGAAATCAAGTGAAAGATTGAGGGTTAATTCTCAGAAATTGGCAAAGAAACCAGTCACTGTCAAGCCAAAGGAACTGAGAGTTTCAGACCAGAAAGTCAAAGAACAGAAGGTCCAAGAACCTAAAGTTCAAGAAAAGAAAGTGAAGCTTTCTCAGGGGCAAAAAGACAAACTGCGAAAGAAGAGGAAGAAGGCCAGAGAATATCTGGAGAAGATTTTGTCCTCGGGTTCACCCGACAGATCGAAGAAGAGTGCTGATGAATCAATTTCCTCAACTGCAAAGTCAAGCAAGTCGAATTCATCAGATGCAAATCTGAGGACAAAAGAGGAGAAAAAGAAGAAAGTGAAGTTTTCACTTCCTGGCGATGAATCTGTTTCTTCGAAAACAAAGGAGCCACATGTCGGCGATGAATCTGACTCATTAAAGTCAGACAAGCCACATTCAGGCAATGATTCTGGTATGGTAAAACCAGAAGAGCCATGTGTTGAGGTAAAGGTCGAGAATTCTAGTTTTACAATGGATGAGAAAAATTTTCCACCATTGTTGAACAAGAATTCAAAATCACCCAAGGCTGGTCAGGCTTGGGTGAAACTTTTCAAATAGAAAAACCTGACTTGCCGGAGCTCCCAGGTTTGTAAGCGTGGAGCATGAATCAGCATCTTTTTAAATCTGTGTTTGAAGATTTTGCAGGAATTGCCGGAGATCCCAAGATGGTATCGTGGATCATGAATCGGCATCTTTCTTGAATTTTATTCGGTAACGTCAATCATGCAAACGGTAAAGAGGTTTGGTTGTGTTTGTGAATGTTTTACAAGTGGTACAGAGGATTCTGGACTGAAAATGGTAAATCAAGGACATTAACTTGTACTTGGATTTTCCTACTTTTGTGTAGAAAACAAGATGATGAAGTAACCCCGTACCTAAACTGTTTGGTAAACAAACTAAGTTTTCCGGAAAAGCCATTTTGATTAAAACAAACTTAAGTGTTTTGAAATCACAATGGGAAAATAGTTTGTTGTGAGGGGGAGTTCTGATTGTTTATGCCAGGTGGATAGAGAATTGAAGTGATTCTCATCAGGTTGTCAAGTTTGTATAGTTTGTTTCAAATTTTCCTAGAAAATCAAAATTGAAACATATTTTGATTTTAGGGGGAGAAAAATTTTAAAAAATTAGAAAATTTGAAAATGTCAAAAACATTAAAAATTTAAAAATGAGTTTTGTTGTGAAAAAGAGGAAATGATTGTAAATCAGTGGACTATCACAGCATGCTAAAGAAATGTAATGTAAAATGTGATAAACGGTCTCACTGATGATGTGACGATAGGTTTTTGTACATTTAGTAGATTTATTCGGGATATAAACCTAAAATTTCAAACTTGTGAAATTCGTGGGGAACACTACTTGGATATATAGGTAACCCCTGAAATCTCGTTTGAAAAGTCTCGTATTCTGATATACTAGGTGTTTATACTCTATGATGTCTGGGGTATTATTCCGGGACTTCTGCTGAACGGAAGTTCTGACCTAGTCCTTGGCTAATACTTTCCACAAAATGCTTGAAATATAGCATAAAGCCCTCAGTTGATTAGACAATAAAATTGATAATCATCTGTTGTAGCTGAAAAGATCCTCTAAAGGGGACACACTGCTAAGTCGAAGCTGATATCTCTCTGCTGAACGGAAGTTCTGACCTGAGATCCCTCAGTTCTCGCATCTTTCCCCTAATTTATGTACAGACATCATTGTAGTGTTCATACCTGTAAGACTGAATATTGGGATTCTGGATACGGGAGTATATTCAAGAGGTGGGACACATGAATTGAACTAAGTTCATAAAATACCTAAATAGTATCCTGAATAGATTGAAAATTGTATGAAAATTTAAGAGGACAATTATATCGTCAATCTACGTGAATCGTTTAGAACTTAAACGATTAAAAGCTTAACGGTGCTTGTGTTATGTCTCAAAAACTGATATGATCCTCTTGCACAAACTCACAAAAATATGTTTGTTTTGCATTTAAATTTCTGTCTTTGCATTTATGTTTCGTATTTTCAAAAATCCAAAAAGATTTTCGACAACTGATGGTGAAGAGCTGATTTTCAAAATCTCAAAGGCTAAACTTGATGAACATACAGGTTGGTTAAGACATTTGAAATGTTTAAAATGATTCATTAATTTTTTTTTGAATTAGAAATCGGAATGTTTCAAATATTGTAATCAGTGTTTAAATTGTAAAAATTCTCAAATGTTTAGTTGATTCATTAAATTGAATCACTATATTATTTGTTTGTGATAGAGTGTTTGAGATGTATGCAGATGATGCAGATGATGAGCTGAACAGAGAGAAGCCAGGAGATAATTTATTTGGTGGTAACAAATCCCAGACGACTATCCTAGCAGGGTGATAGGGGAAGTCTGATGAAAGTTATAGCCAAAGAAAGAAAGATCCAGGCAGAATTTCTGAAGAAGACCAAGCTATATCCGAGAATGTCATGTTGAAGACTCTCACTGAAGATTCCGTCAACATTCAATCTGTTGATACGCAAAGCCAGGTGTCGATCCCAAAAGCACGGAAGCTTGACGCAAGGGGGAGCCTGAAGATTCTGAAGAAAGAGAGCAACGGAAGCTGAAGACAGATCCACCGGGATTCTGTTCAAGCAAGAGGAACTCAAGAGAGAGAGAAAGTCAAGTCGCTACGAGTTTCACTACGAGATTGACTACGGCAATATCCAAGGGGGAGATTGTTGATGCATATTTTGTCTATCGCCTTCGTCAATCCGAGTCGTAGTGAAAAGCCGGAAGGAATCAAGCGCATAATGTCATATTTAGTTAGAAATGGCAAGGTGGCAAACTTGTAATTAGTGTGAACTTTCATTAAATAGCCTTGACCATATAAATAGGGGATTATGTCACTAGTTTAGTTAGATTTTAGAGATTTTGATAGAAGATTTGGAGAAGACTTGGAGAGAAGACTTTCTAGAGAGAGAAAGTAGAGAGAGAAAGTATTGTATTTGTGATTCTTGTACCGTACACGTCAATTCTATCAATGGAATCACATTAGTAGTACGTTATCGGGTGTTCGGTCACGTTCGTTCACGGATTCCGCACGTGAAACGTTCGTTACGCAATCGAACGGTCGCAAAACCGGTCCTACAGCTCCATAGCTCGGCTCATATGAGCTCGGATTAATTTACTTTTAATATATTTTATTTTATATACGTATAATATATTAAAATTTGATTATTATTTGTATGTATTTATGAGTGCTATCGGATATCTACAACATATTTAGGGGGTTGATACTACTAAAAAAACTTATATTGTATTTAGTTGAAATTTGAAACATGTTTTGTGTTTGGGTGAACATGATTTTGGCTTATAATGTATTAGATTTAATTTATTTTGAAGGATTAGATTAATTTCATATATACCCTTACAAACTTGAAAATTTTCATACATACTCAACCAAAACTAAAAATATCATATATGCCCTTACAAAATAGTTAAAATATTAAACACACCAAATTCATTAAAAACAACCTAATAAATAATAATTTTACCCTTATTTTTTCAACTTCAAGTTTTCATATATCCCCATATTTTAACTTCATATTTTTATATAACATAATTTAAGCTTAGATTCATTTTTACCCACTTTTTTTTCCCATAAACAACAGTATTCTTGATGTATAATATTTAAGCTAACTAAATTAAGCTAGAAATGAGTAAATATAATATTTGAAATTAAACGTCATATATGAGATCTCAAAGTTTTAGAAAAATAAGGGTAAAATTGTCATTTATTAAATTGTTTTTAATGAATCGGGTGTATACGATATTTCAACTACTTTGTAAGGGTATATATGATATTTATTATTTTGTAAGGGTATATATATATATATATATATATATATATATATAGAGGCCGGTTAACATACAATAGGGCTTATCGTACATTACGTATGCGATAACCCCAGCCGTCAGATCTTCATCTCCATGCGATTTAATACCTCCATGCGAACTGTACGAGCCGTACGAATTCAATCTTCCACATGCGATTTTCTCCATCTACACACCCCATGCCATTTTTCACATTACCCCATGCTAACCATTTTTTCACATGCGATATTCAATTTTCCACATGCGATTCTACACACCCCATGCCATTTTTCACATTACCCCATGCTAGCCATTTTTTCACATGCGATATTCAATCTTCCACATGCGATTCTACACACCTCTTGCCATTTTTCACATTACCCCATGCCATTTTTTCACATGCAATATTCAATTTTCCACATGCGATTCTACACACCCCATGCCATTTTTCACATTACCCCATGCTAGCCATTTTTTCACATGCGATATTCAATCTTCCACATGCGATTCTACACACCCCATGCCATTTTTCACATTACCCCATGCTAGCCATTTTTTCACATGCGATCTTCAATCTTCCACATGCGATTCTACACACCCCATGCCATTTTTCACATTACCCCATGCCATTTTTCACACTACCCCATGCTACCCATTTTTTCACATGCGATATGTATTGAATTCGCACCAGATCCGCACCTGATCGAACGGCTGGGATGATCGCGTACGTATCGTATGATAAGCACATTTGTATTTTACTCTTTTCCTATATATATATATATATATATATATATATATATGATATTGTGCAAGTTTGTAGAGGTATATATATATATATGAAATTGCCCCTATTTTGAATATGTTGTTTTAACTTGTTGGATAATATTTTAGACTATTGAATTTTGAAAGCCATGTATTAAATTTTCTTTTTAAATTCGAACCAAACCAATTCGAGCCGAGCCAGCTCGGTTAAAAACCAAACCGAGTTTGAGCTTTGATTTTCAGCTCGATTTCAAATCTGAGTTGGCCAGTTTATAATTGAACTGAACCCGAGCTTTCCCCGACTCGACTTGTGAGCACCCCTAGACGTTGCTTATCATTCTTTTAAATAAACTTTATTATATCTAGGGTTGTTTAGGAGTCGAGCCGAGCGGACCTTTGCCCGTGCTTGGCTCGTTTACAAACCGAACGGAGCTGAGCGGCTCATTTAAAACCGAGCCTCAAACCAATCGAACATTTTTTGAGCAGTAAATATTCCGAGCGAGCGTCGACCGATTTGGACAACCATGTCGCCCGATTTAAATTTGCTGAGAGAGATAGTGACAATGTTTGGTCTTAAGTTTTTATGTCTTTAAAAACATGCACATTTCATGGTATAACATTTTTCTTATGAATAACTATGTTTTGGCCGACGAGGTGATGATCATATTGCACGAACAATTACGTTGAGAGAAGGGGACGATCGACTTAAGGTAATTACATGAAACATTGAGGTGATGAGCAGCCTATCGTTTATCGGTTTAGGGTTTAACTTTTAGATTTGATATTAATTTTTTTATTGGCATGGTTGGGCTAGTACGTATAGATATAGTTGTAAATTTGTATACAGAGGATCAAAATCTAATAGAGTGGTATATAAAAAACTATATATTTAATTTATATTTAAGTATATATGTGTGTGTAATGTGTGTATATATATGTGTGTATATACATGTTTATATATATGTGTGTATATGTATATGTATATATATACTAATTAAAAATAATAATTTGAGCTGAACCAAGTCGAGCGGATCTTTGCTCATGTTTGGCACGTTTACAAGCCGAACCGAGCAGAGCGACTCGTTTACAATCGAGCGTCAAATCAAACAAGTATTTTCTAAGCAATTTCCGAACAACCGGCGAGCGATTTGAACTAGTTATTTTGTATTGTTATTATATTTTCATGAACTCCACTATTTAGAAGACAACATTAATTAATTTAATTAATTGTTTCAAATTTGTTTACAGCGTTTTGAATTCAAAATTTTGTTTTTTATCGATTAAATTGTTCGATCATATTTTTGTGAATTCTAGAAACTGACCATTTAGGATTCAGTTAAGTAATTATTCAATAATTATTTGATGTGATTTGTTGAATCTCATTGTATTTTTTGTTATATCATTACAGTAAAAAATATTCATGTAATTATCTTATTTTTTAGATTTTAATTTATATCATGGCTTATTTTAGCTTTTTTTATATGTTTATATATGTGTTATGTAGATGTGGCAACTTCAACCTATTTTCTTATGAACAGATCGATATAGGTTATATTTTATCTGTAGGGTCAAACGGTTAAAATTTAAATAAAAGTAGTCTAAAATGAGAAGGCATATGGGTTGAAAGTCACACTAAATTTAAATTTAATGCAAATAATTATAGTTAGATTGTTATATTATAATCAAAATAATTACATTTTTACACATATTTGACACTAAACTATACCTAAAAATTAGTAATTGGTTATGCTACGTGTCACAATTTCATGTGCGCAAGATTCTTGCAAACATATGAAAATTTTCTCGCTTATTTTCTATGAGCACAAGTTATACACAATAAATAAGTAAAACAACGAAATTCTTACTGCTTATTATTTCTCAACTATTTATTATTTTCTTTTTGAGTAAAACGCCAAAATCGTCCCTAAGGTTTGAGCACTTTTACTTGTTACATCCAAAATAAGGTTTTTTTTTTGTTTTTCTTTTGTTTTTTTGTAACTGGACTCCTGAGGTTTCATTTTTATTGTCATTTCTATTCAAATCACTAACTTAGTTAAACAATGCATCGTTAACTTAGGGACGATTTTCGTAATTTCAAACATCAGGGACATTTTAATAGTTCACCCATTTATTCTTTTTTTTTAATTTTCTTTTTTATCTTTAACTAAAAATAGCTATACACACACATATATATATATATACACACACACACTTATTATTTAATATTCTTTTTACCTTTAGATAAAATAATAATAATAATTTAATTATAATATATATGCATACGTATACACACACATTTATAACTTTATATATACAAAAACATCATACACACACACTCTCTTCTATCATTCTCTTTTCTCCACCACCATCGCCGCCGCCACAACCACTTTGTCTATCTCGACGCTCATACCTCATCTTCCCTACTCGCTATACCAAACATCAGTACCACACGTCTCTCCCATCGTACCAAACATCATTTAACTTATTATTATTTTTATTATTTTTAGGTAAAAATTGATGTGTGTATATGTATATATACTATATTTATAATTATTTTTTTAAATATAAAAAAATAAAAAAATTAATGGTTAAATTGCTAAAATTGTCTCTGAGGTTTGGGAATTGCCAAAATCGTCCCTAAGTTAACGATACATTTTAACTGAGTTAGTGATTTGGATGCAAATGCAATAAAAATGAAACGTCCCAGAGACGATTTTGACATTTTACTCTTTCTTTTTGATATATTTTATTTCACCACCACCAACAGCATCACTGCTGCCGTCATCACCACCACCACCAGCACTGCCACCATCACCTCCAGCCTCTTCAACACCAACATCTAAAGTGAAACCACTACTTCCTTCACCATCTTTTGGACCCAGGTCATCTTTGTAACAAGAAATATCGAACCCAAACACAACCTGAACTTAAAATTATGTTTCTTCTCCGGTGGTTCACCACCAACAACACCACCTTTATCCCCACTGCATTCTGCCCTTTTCTTATCTTTCTTCATGACATCACCACCATCTTCTCCAGTGGACACCACCTCACTTTTATCAGACACAACAACTCCACCCACAGTTATAACTTCATTAACTTCTTGATGACCTTTAGTTTCATCATCCCAAGGAGTCTCTTCGCCATTTGTTGCTTCTCCCTCGTTGTTATGCACTTCAATGCAACTATGACGATAAAAATAGAAAATGTTAAATTAAAAAAAAAAGAAAAAAAAGAAAACCCTAATTTTGAGGGCTAAACTTAAACTGACAAAAAACTCAAACGACTGTTTAAAGGTAGGGACGATGACGCAAGCCCTTAAATTAGAAAAAAAAGAAAGAAAAAGAAGACCCTAATTTTGAGGGTTAAGCTTAAATCGACAAAAAAACTCAAACGACTATTTAAAGGTAGGGACGATGACGCAAGCCCTTACATTCAAGCGTTTGTTTGACGCATCCTCAAACGACTGTTTAAAAACACTTTGGGATTAGAAAGCAAACAGAATGGGAATAGCGCACCACAATTTTGTTTATTTAAAATGGTATAAAATTTCACACATTTAAGATTATAAACACATGCACAAATGATAAAAATCCACACACCTTTTCTCCAATTTTTTAATGTCTTCGTTATCTGATTGAGTCAAGTCGATGATTGATCTTGATTCTTCTGATCCAGTCTCAGGCATCTTCTTCGAAGCTTCCATGCTCGACAACCTTAGAGAGAGATAGTGAGAAAGCTAGAGAGGGAATGACTCTTAAATAGAGATGTTTGTTTGCTTGTATGTGATATAAGTAATCTTTATGTAAAGATTAAAATTAATGATGAAATGCATTTATAACCGTTAAGTAATAAATGATGATCCAAAGTTAAAAATGAACTTATATTTATTTTGTAATTAGCTGATTTTTAAAATTATCAATCTCAGCTTAAAATTTAATGTATTTAAGAAATCATATAAATGATATAATTGATTGAAAAATTACACTATGTAAATTTTGTTGTTTATTAAAAAGAATATCAAAACACTAAAATGCATATTTTGTTGCTTTACAACGAAAAATTGGTCAGTATCGATTCGATTCGTTACGATATCAGCATGCTACCATCACTTGATATATAGTGTTATTAGAGAAAAATCAAATTAAATAAAAGCCAAATAAATTAAAAATACATATTATTTAGAGTATAAGAGATTTAAACGTAAAACTTAAAAAAAATAATATCAAGACAACTGAATATTACACATCTATAAATTTGAATTTAATAATTTGAATGATTTTTTCTTTGTTTTTTTACGCATTTCCAAGTTGAGTTTATGAAAGAAAGTTGTGAGAGACCAATTTAGTAATGTAACAGAAATTAATTGGATCTTGCTTGCTCGTAAACCAAAAATGATTCAATTTTTTGTTTAATTAGCATTTATTAATAAGTATTTATTGAAAACAACCTTTTAGATTAAAGATTATACTTATTCCATGTATAAGTATTGTAATATAAAAGTTACTTTTTTTTTTAAAATAAACTTCATTAAAAACACCTTCGACCCAAACGGGTAAAAGGCCATACAACCAGAGACACCCCTAACCCAAGCGAGTAAAGAGCAACAAATTACAACATGTACAGAGAGTATTTACACCAATCCTTTTATATAATATAATTAAAGGAAGTTGCTAATATAAAAGTTACTAATAAATATTTAGTTACTATTGACAAAAAAATATAATGCAAGATAAAACTACAGTTTGACTATAACTTAAAAGAAAGTATTATATATTATATTTTTGTGAAAGCCTAGAAAACATAAAGTTACTTTTATAAATTTATCTATTATATTTTTATGAAATCCTAGAAAACATAAAGTTACTTTTATAAATTTATCGTTTAACAACTTAACAAAAAGAAAATGATTAATAAAGCCATTTATACAAGTTATCTTTTTTTTTCTAACGAAAAATTTATTTTAATATATGTCCTCTGTGAGACTTTAACCTCAAGTCTTCCTCTTTCAAACTCAAGTGCTTAAAGATTTTACCTTTGCTAATTAACCACCACCTCATTGGTATTTATACAACTTATCTATTAAGTTTTTTACTAACATTTATTTTTGTATTAGAAACCTTTTCTTATGTTGTGTACATACATACATACATACATACATACATACATACATACATACATACATACATACATACATACATACATACATACATACATACATACATACATACATACATACATACATACATACATACATACATACATACATACATACATACATACATACATACATACATACATACATACATACATACATACATACATACATACATACATACATACATACATACATACATACATACATACATACATACATACATACATACATACATACATACATACATACATACATACATACATACATACATACATACATACATATACATATATATATATATGCAGTTAATATCGGTGATATATCAGTTATATCAACCCCTAGTAAAAAATCAATGTCAAATATCGGTACCGATATTATCGGCGATATTGACCGATATATCATTGAATTATTAGTGTTAAATTGCTATGTATATTAATTCTGCATTATTATAATTGCCTATATCTTACTGAGATAACCTATATCACAAATATCGGTCCTTGACCGATATCGGATATTTTACCGCATTAACTGCATATAAATATATAGATATACATATACATATATGTGTGTGTGAAGAGAGAGAGAGAGATCAGGAGTTGGTCATGTAACACCCCAACCCCGCTAGGGCTGACATGTCACTCTTACAGATATCAAAACTAAAAACCAATCCATAGCATTAAATAAAAAATCCTAGTTACATTTATTACATTACTGAAATAACGAAACTTGGCCAGCAACTTCCTAACGCTCCTCACTGAAATCCCAGATCATTCCATATTACCTGTAAGACAAATAGGAAAAAAAACACAAAAAGAAAAATACGGCTGAGCCAAAAATTGCTCGGTAACGGAGAAATCAACAGTACAAGTAAAGTCATATCAGCGGAAAGAAAAACATAACATAACTAAAACTGAACTGAAACGATTACAGACACGAGTACCGAAAGCCGATGCAGCAAAAGACTGATACAAAAAAACTGATACACGGACCGATCTGAAACTTTAACGAAAACTTACACGGAAACAAAAGTCAGCCATACGCATAACTGATACCGAACCAAACACAAAACCGTTGTAGAGGTTGTAGAGACTGATACTTCGCCGACCAAGATGACTAGAACAATTTAGCTTGTATAAACAAATTTATTTTAAAATATCGTTTAACTAATCTAGTACTCATATAAAGAGATTTTCTAACCTATCAAATGAAACGTTTGAGCAAATTAAATACTAAGAATTATCTAATATTTTGAACAACATTAAATAATACTGTTATTGTCAAAACAAGATACTTTGCAAAACTATTTTCTTGTGATAAACGTCTGAATTTAATCAATAAAATAATCTATCAAGTTTCATAGCGGATCATCATTAGACAGAAATAACTAATTTTCTAACTTTGAAAACTTACGTTTAAGAAATAGAATAATTCAAATAACTTGGACCTCAAACCAAGTACTTATGACAATTTCTAAACCGGTGTGGGAAAGCAATACATAAATGAAAACAAATACGTAAACCAAAACATTTAGAATACCATTTAAAAATCCCCTAACCTTTAAAAGAAAAAAACTGCCGAAATTATCATCTTAAAAAAATGTTTGCATTAAGATAATTATTTCTGTTACTTCAAAAGTAGAATAATTTAATTCTAACAAAATTTATTAAACCGATTGAGAGAATTGACACGAAACAAGACAGATTCAACGACAAGTATAGATCAAAGATTGAATCAAATACTGAATACAGGTACTCACAGATACAAACTATACGTATAACCCGGAATCGAAATCCAAATTGAGACTCATACTGGGACGATGTCACACCCCCAAAATACCACTTAGGGAGTGTCCCTGATAGGCGTGTGACGTACCAGCCATGAGCCACTAATTACATAAAACCCATACATGTTTTTAAAATAAAGTTCTCGATTAATAATAAAACACCATCCAAGTTCAAAAGAAAACCAAAGTATTCACCGGAAGCAAAACCAAACGAAGTTAAATAGTTTAAACCCAATATAAAGTATCAACAAATCAGAACACGAAACCCTCCAATCGACCCATGAGACTCCAGCTACTCCAGACAGCAAGTTCCAATGCAAACAGCTAACGACCTACAAGCATGCAAACAAGTGTGTCAGACAACGCTGGTGAGTTCAAAGTTTTGTTACCGTGTGAGTTTACTAGATACATGGATAAAACAGTTTAACAATTTGATTTGATGTTGTTATTAACTCGATTACCGAAATGGCTACAAGATGTGTTTGCCCAACCCCAATGTCTCTATCAAAATATTGGTCATGCTTTAAGGAAATTAGTTCACGCCCGACCTCCCTGAGACGGGGTGAGGGTGCCAAACCTAATAGCGCTATCAACTAATAACCTCGTTGCCTTCCCGGCAACTGTCGGTAGATGTAAGGGGTCTTATATGATAGAAACTGAGTAATAACCAACATCCCAATAACCTGCATTCCCCCTGGAACGTTACCCAATATCCCTACCCGGGATGCATGCTTGGAAAAGAGCAGTGAACTCACCTTGGGTTTGCTCGGTAAGATTAGTTACTCAACCACACTCAGTTATTCAAAGCCTAAAAGGTTCATATATATGTATATAACAGTCAGTTCGCATCCATGTGGATCATATTGTCACACCAGAAATCATGATAAAACATGTACATGGTATCCTTAGTTTATCTATCGCTCATCAGTTAAACACACCGTATAATCATACACACACTATTAATACACGTATTCTTACGGCCCAAACTCCCTATCTGAGAGATGCGGCCCAACAAATGTTCGGCCCATACCAAACTTATCAGCCCACACTTATCATTCAGTCAAACCAACATATATTTTAAATAAAGTGATCCAGTATTACTTAGAATAAATTCGGCCCAAATAACAATTCCACCTACCAATTTATGTAATCGATTTAATATATCTCGGCCCACTTAATGTATATATATATGTTACTGTGATTGATTTTGTTGTTTAGTAACTATTAAACTAATACTCAAGCCCAATGTTCCCATAATTAATAAACAATTCCCCACATTCAAGTAATTCAATGTCATACTACCAAACACACGAACAACACTAACAAACAGTTATCACATGCTTCAAACCCAACTATTAATATGTACGACCCAAAGATAAAACATGTATGTAACACAATGAGTATCACATCTAAAACGTTCAATGTTCAGTCAAACTTTATCATGTACGCCCAAGACCAATCAACTAAACTAAGGGGATGTGTGTGTGTTCAGTAAGCATGTGCGGCCCACCATTCCCATCCAAGGTTCAATTCAATCAACCCAGCCGCCCATGTGCTTTCTGTTCGGCCCAATAGCAATACCCCAATGCAATTAATGAACTTTGGTAATTGCGTGACATCTCAGCCCACCATTACTTGATTCATGAATATTTTGACTTAAATCAACAATGCATGTGCACCTGACAATGGGCCGAAAGGAGTTTGATATCCAGTTTAAAGGTCCAATAGTGTAATAGCTAGGTGTGAGTTTGTCAGGCAATTGCATGTACAATAAGTTCAATTACTATTTATGAGTTTGATAATTTATTCAGTCATCATTAACCATCACGTTACATCGATTAGTTTGCTAATTACACATCATCATACAAAGCCTCACAACATCTTATACTACAATGATCTATCGAACAGTTTCATATATCGATCAAGGACCCTACTACCTGATCTATAACTTAATCCATCACACATAAGCAACCTATATCACCAACTCTTAGTTCGATTATATCAACTAAGCACGCACTCGGATCAATTTATAAACAACACTAAACAGGTTCTGATCATGCAGATTACTAGTGCGTATCACGATTATTTTCGCATGCAATCAAACATCCAGACAACTATGTTAATCCAAGTTACCAAAACAATCAACTCACACAAGAGATTTAGTATACTAACCAAGATGTTCGACTAAACAAGTTGATGTCCTCAGACTACAAGATCGCTTCGAGAGGGGGGGAGGGGATTTCTTCAGTCGTGCATGATCTAGGGGAAAGGCTGTAGGGTTTATTATTTAAGTTTGTGCCCCACAAAAACTAATGTGATACCAATACGAATTGTAGTGTGATACGAATTAAAGTGTTGTGGCTGTTGGACTTCTCAACCGATCTGGGCCTATGATCACTGACTTGGGCTTTAGTCAATAAATAGATATTAATGGGTTGGCGGGTTTCATAAAATTGAGGTGCGGCCCAATTAAAACGGCTATTATAATACGAACACGAGGACATAGCCCAATGCAGGGAACATATGAAAGAGAAATACGAGAAACAAGATAACGTGACGAAGAGATACTGACCTTGAAAGTTAGGGTTGTCACAGACGAAACTAAAACAGAAACTCAGTCAAAACAGACATAACTAATACAGATCATAATCGGATAGTGAACGTAATTAGAATCATGATTAACTCGATATCGGAAACATGACCAGATGCGAACAAAACATATCAGACATATCAGAAAAGGTACTGAACATAATCGGAAGCATAACCTGATACATAATCGGGAGTATAATCAAACGCGTACAAAACTTATCAGACATATCAGAACAAACTTATAGAAAACATATTCACATACAGAAAACATATACTAACTTACACGACAGATGTATATCAACAGAACAAATCGTGTAAAACAGAAGCACCCAGAGCTACAAACAAACAGAATGGTACACAGGTAGCTACTCTATGTACCTATGAGACGGTGAGTGTGGCGTATACCCATTATTCCATCTCCAGACAACAGACTCAAACTCAGAGCTAAGATCGATCTATAGCCTCTAGGGGCCAAGGTGCTACACAAGCACGAGCTAGAGACACCGTGAACTTTTATTACGCACTGTCACGATAAGTGCCATGCTGTTGACGCCCAAACGGCAAGCCAGACATGCTCGGGTGACAGAGTACAAATACTAAGGCCTTGTAAATAATCTAAAGGCAACTAAAATAAAACTAACGGGAACATGCGACCATGATTACAAGTCTGAGATATGGCATGCTACAACATAATAATAATCAAACCAGACGATACCAGAGATAACGGACAATTTCCAAAACACTAAAAAGTATCAAAATAACATAATAAGGAATTATTGAAGACTGACCATGATGACAAAAATCCATACTACAAAGTAACGGATACAATTTTATATTTATACTATGATGAAAATGAAACAGAATCCGTACCTTAGTTTAACCATGCAAAGCAAGGGCAAAACAGATCAAGTAGTCCATAACGAACGAACATGAGAGCCTATAATTTATTTTAGATGAGTCAAATTTATGAGTTTTCGGTACAGTTACCGTATTTATTAGACATTATTGTTCCAGCGACGAAAACTATTAGGATTATAATATAATTATTATATTAATAGTTGTGTTAGATTTTAATATAATTTTATTATACTAAAAGTTGTGCTATTCTACACTTAGTAGCTTGATTCCAAAAATAATGTGAACGGTTATTAACATCATAAATTATTTTAAACGATTAGTTTCTAAACATCTCAATACAATCCATCTATATTTAGAAAAATTTTTCACTGTCGGAGCTCGTAAAAATGGGTATAGTTCCCATATGTTCTATATAATAAAAGGCTTCAAGATATTAGAATTTCAATAGCTAGTCATCTCATTATATTAAGTTGTTTGGAGAAGTGTAGGCCTAAGGCTAGGTACTTATATTAGAGTTACGGCAGAAAAACTCCACGAGAACAACAAAACTGTGGATTGTGTGTAGGGGTGTAAACGAGCTCGACTAGGCTCGAGCTCGGCTCGTTTGGTTTTTATGAAGCTCGAGCTCAAGCTCGGCTCGGTTCGAGCCTACTTCTTTGAGCTCGAGCTTGGCTCGCGAGTAACACCCAAAGCTCGAGCTCGGCTCGAACTATTTTGAGAACAACCTTAAACGAGCTAAAAGCTCGGCTCGAGCTCACTTCAACATCGCTTAAACGAGCCAAAGCTCGGCTCGAGCTCGGCTCATCAATGTTATCATCATTATTAATATATTATATATATTATATATAAAAAAAAATTAAAATTTTGTATGAGCTCGTTTAGGCTCGCGAGCCTAAACAAGCTTTGTATTTTAGGCTCGAGCTCGATAACAAAACGAGCTCTATTTCAGGCTCGGGCTTGGGCTCGGGCTCGTTAAGGCTCGGCTCATTCGGGCTTTTAACCGAGCCGATCACGAGTAGCTCTCGAGCCTCTAGGCTTGTTTACACCCCTAATTGTGTGTGCTGGTTTTAAAAGGCTTATAACATGACCGGACCAGAAACCGATCCCGAACAAACAAAATAATTTTACCTGCTTATCTTCTCTAACGAAATCGAATCCCATATCAATGAAATGAAAAATGAAAATAAAAAGAAAAAAAGAAAATCAAGCGAGCAATACTTTATTATGTATAGAAATTATTATTGTGTTCGTATTCTTCACAATTCAATTTTAGCAATTTAAACCCTCGTCGCCGGAACAAATCAAAAATCACGGTAGCTATAACAAAATAAAGAATACAATTGTTACCTCCAGAGTCGAACATAAACTATTCAGAGATTATGGCAGCGGCCGATGGTTTATGGCGGAGTGCGCGATGGTAGCGGCGGTAACCAGTAACCGGAAAGATGACAGGCAACTGTCAATTGGTTTCGTGGCGAATATGGCGACACGGTTGTGTATGGTGGTACGATGACTTGTGCGCGACAGCGAATATCACACGGATGGAGGGGATGAAAGAGGGCCGTAGGGTTGAAAGTGATAAAGCTAACGAGATTTACAAATCTTTGGCCGGTGGTTAAAGTTTTGAAATGGTTTCCAAATTAAGCGTGAACAAAAACGTATGAGTTAACAAAATTGAAAGATCTAATTATAGTTATAATCTTTCTTTATAGTTGTAATCTTTCTTGTGGCTTTAATACTATTGGGTTAAAGGATGTCTTGTTTCGGGGACGGGCTCGGTTTTGGTCAACGGTTCTCCAACGGAGGAATTCAAGTTTAAAAGAGGGCTTAGACAGGGGGACCCCATCTCCCCTTTTCTCTTTATTTTAGCTATGGAAATTATCAACTTGTTTATGAACAGGATTACGGGGGCCGGCCTCTACCATGGGTTTAACCTTCCAAATGGTGGTCCAACTCTTTCCCACTTATGTTATGCGGATGATGTCCTTTTCATTGGCCGTTGGTCGGATAGTAATGCGGTTACTTTAAGTCATCTCCTTCGGTGGTTAAATTTGGTAACGGGGCTTAAAGTGAATTTTCAGAAAAGCAAGCTCTTCGGGTTTGGAGTCAATGAAGGTGAGAAGATGCGTTTGGCAAATATTCTGAATTGTGAAGTCGGTAAGCTTCCTTTTACCTATATCGGAATCCCCATAGGGTTAATATGAAGAGAGCTAAATATTGGGATCCGGTGGTAGAAAAATTTATGGCTAAATTATCCAAATGGAAGGCCAAGTATCTATCTTTCGCTGGAAGAGTTACCTTAGCCAAATCGGTTTTAGGTAGTTTACCGTCTTATTATCTTTCTCTTTTTTCTGCTCCGAAGAGTGTGCTCAATAAGCTTGAGAAGATCCGCAGAGACTTTGTTTGGGGATTCTCTGATTCGATTAAGAAACTTAGATGGGTCCGTTGGGAAGGTCTTTTAAATTCAAAAAAAAAAGGTGGGTTAGGTGTGGGGAGCATTAAAGATTTTAATTTGGCTATGTTAACTAAGTGGTGGTGGAGATATAACTCGAACCCGGATCATCTATGGGCCAAAGTAATTTTGTCAATTCATAATAATAATTCTAATATTTTAATTCCCTTGAAGAAGACGATCCCTCGTGTGTGGAATGACATCGGCAAAATGGATTCGGCATATTTTAATTCCCTTGAGGAGAACGGGGCGTGGAAATGGCGATCTTCAGTTGAGGAGAGTTTCTCGGTCAAGCAGTTGTGTCTTGACCTGGAAAACGTTCGGCAGCCCACCCCGGTGGTTGACCCGAATTTAGTTTGGAACAGCTGGGCCCCGGCTAAAGGTAACATTCTGCTTTGGCGGGCTCTTCTCGGTCGAGTTGCTTCCAAGGAAGTAGGGGGGTGGCCGTTCACGATGTGGGCTGCCCTAGGTGCGAGCTGGAGGTTGAAAGTCCTAATCATATTTTTCTTAATTGCTTGTGGGCTAAAAGTATTTGGTGGAATGTCCTGGCTTGGCTTCGTATTCGTTTCCCGCTAAATTGTGAGACGCTTTTGGAGTTAGTCAGATTTGTTAAAGATTGCCCAGGGAGCAGAGTTTGGAAGAGGCTAGTTTCTACGGTTGTTATCGCTACGGTTTGGAGAATTTGGAGTGCGAGAAACGCCAAAGTCTTTGAAGATAGTTTCATCCCTATTATGAAGACGGTGGAGCTCATCAAGGAAGATTCTTTTCTTTGGGTTAGTATTCGCTCAAATTTAAAGAAGCCGAAATGGGAGAATTGGGTTTCGTTTGATGTAGTCGACTTGATGTAGTTGTCGTCTGTCTCGTTTTTTCTTTTTCCTTTCTTTCGTTTTGTTGTTCTCCCAGTTGCTGGCTCTTTATATTTATATATAAAGTGATTTGCCGTTCAAAAAAAAGTACTATATTTTTTTCTTGAACCGCAATTTAAGGAACGTGCTTTCTCAAAAATATTAAACAATATAATTCAATGCACATTAAACTTGGAAAAGATAAATTTGTTTTATCACATTAATTAGATTGTCACTTTTAAATAATAATTGAATTTGTAATCATTTACTATGCCATTTTACTAACTTTTTAGAATGTTACAGGTCACATGGTCCAAACTTTCTAAAAAGTATAAGAATGTGGTATACAAAACCTAGTTTTATATATATATTTTTTAACACATCTAAAACTCACAGTCCATAAAAACTTCAAACACACTATAATCAACATTAAACAACAGCAGAGCCTTATTATCCAAAAAACACTCACAAATAACAGAATAAAGATTACTAAAAGATCATATTCAAACTCTAGCAACCTATAAATTATTTAAATCTAAAAGTTCACATCACTTCTTACACTATTTATACAAAACACACCTTATAACTTAACCTCTCGCGCGCGCACACACACACATATAGGATGAGTTAAAATGAGAACCACATTGAGTTGTGAGAACCGTGAGAACTAGGACATCCAAAAAGTTTTTCCAATTTTTTTTGCCCTAAAGTCATAAAAAATTCACTTGTTTAAGCAAAAAAAAAAAAAATAAATAAAAAAATGCCGCATACCCACATTTACATGAGGCGTAAAAAATATTTATTTCCGTACAAAATTTACACCAGCACGTAAAAAAACCTTGCATCAGTCAAAACTACCAACCCGACAATTTTTTTTTAATTTTTTTACAGATGTGTTTATAATATTTCCAACTACGTTTATGCTAAAAAATTTTGGCCCAACTCGCGTGGGAAGAAAAAGTTCTCACGGTTCTCACAACTCCTGGTGGTTCTCATTTGAACCGAGCCCTATATATATGTGTATATATATATGCATATATATATATATATATATATATATATATATATATATATATATATATATATATATATATACGGTGTGGTTCTAGAGTGAACACTATTGTATTTGTGGATGAGTGAACAAATCCTGTCCATTGATTTACATCATCAAATCATAAAATACACCATATCATCAAATCCTACCCTGGACATTGATTTACATTTGTGTATTGATAATCAAGGGTTATGATTAGTACACTAGTGTTCACAATCAATGGGTTGTTCACAAATGAACCTAACCCTATATATATATATATATATATATATATATATATATATATATATATATATATATATATATATATATATATGTGTGTGTGTGTGTGTATGTGTGTGTGCATGTATATATACTTTATTATAAATAAAAAACTTTGAGGATACATGTCACTCTCTCTGATATCTCCTCACTATTGTTATCTCACCACTCTCGCATATTTAATAATAATATTAAATAATATTTTTTTTTTCATTTCTCTCTCATATTAAATAATAATTCTCTCGTATTAAAAGAATATATGTTTAGATATTTAATATGAATTTAATTATAATAGTAATTATATTATAGCTAAATTAATTTAATATGAAATTAATTATAGATAATTTCTGATGTTGGCACTATGAGTATCCAAAAAGTTCGTGACTCGGAGCTTGTTTGGATTTAGATCGAAAAAAGCTCGCTTGATATGGCTCATTTTGAAACTAAGCAAAGCCGGCTCAACTCAGTTAGAAAGCGAGCCTAACTCGGCTCGGCTCGTAACGAACCAGATTGGCTCGCTCGATAGCTCGGCTCGTATGAGCACGGATTAATTTACTTTTAATATATTTTATTTTTATATACATATAATATATTGCAAAAAAATTGATTACTATTTGTATGTATTTATGAGTGCAATTTGGTATCTACAAGATATTTAGGGGGTTGATACCGCTAAAAAACTTATATTGTATTTAGTTGAAATTTGAAACATGTTTTGTGTTTGGGTGAACATGATTTTGGCTTATAATGTATTAGATTTACTTATTTTGAAGAATTAGATTAATTTCATATACACCCTTACAAACTTAAAAATTTTCATACATACTCAACCAAAACTAAAAATATCATATATGCCCTTACAAAATAGTTAAAATATTAAATACACCAAATTCATTAATAACAACCTAATAAATAATAATGTTACCCTTATTTTTTCAACTTCAAGTTTTCATATATGACCATATTTTAACTTCATATTCTTATATAACATATTTTAAGCTTAAATTCATTTTTACCCACTTTTATTATTATTATTTTTTTCATAAACAACAGTATTCTTCATGTATAATATTTAAGCTAAGTAAATTAAGCTAGAAATGAGTAAATATAGTATTTGAAGTTAAACGTCATATATGAGATCTCAAAGCTTTAGAAAATAAGGGTAAAATTGTCATTTATTAAATTGTTTTAATGAATCGGGTGTATATGATATTTCAACTACTCTGTAAGGGTATATAGGATATTTATAATTTTGTAAGGGTGTGTGTGTGTGTGTGTATATATATATATATATGATATTTTACAAGTTTCTAGATGTATATATGAAATTGTCCCTATTTTGGATATATTGTTTTAACTTGTTGAATAATATTTTAGACTATTGAATTTTGAAAGCCATGTATTAAACTTTCTTTTTAAATTCGAACAAAACCAAGTCGAGCCGAGCCTGCTCGGTTAAAAACCAAACCGAGCTTGAGCTTAGATATTCAGCTCGGTTTCAAATCTGAGTTGGCCCGGTTTATAATTGAACCGAGCCCGAGATTTCCTCGACTCGACTTGTGAGCACCCCTAGACGTTGCTTATCATTCTTTTAAATAAACTTTATTATATCTAGGGTTGTTCACGAGTCGAGTCGAGCCGAGCGGACCTTTGCTTGTGCTTCACTCGTTTACAAACCGAACCGAGCTGAGTGGCTCATTTAAAACAAAGCCTCAAATCAATCGAACATTTTCGATCAATAAATATTCCGAGTGAGCGTCGAGCGATTCGGACAACCACGTCTCCCGATTTAAATTTGCTGAGAGAGATAGTGACAATGTTTGGTCTTAAGTTTTTATGTCTTTAAAAACATGCACATTTCATGGTATAATATTTTTTTATGAATAACTATGTTTTGGCCGCCGAGGTGATGATCATATTGCACGAACAATTACGTTGAGAGAAGGAGATGATCGACTTAGGGTAATTACATCAAACATTGAGGTGATGAGCAACCTATCGTTTATCGGTTTAGGGTTTAACTTTTAGATTTGATATTAATTTTTTTACAAGTGTGGTTGGGCTAGTACATATAGATATAGTTGTAAATTTGTATATAGAGGATCAAAATCTAATAGAGTGGTATATAAAAAACTATATATGTAATTTATATTTAAGTATATATGTGTGTGTATATATATGTGTGTGCGTGTGTATATATATGTATAATTTATATTTGTGTATATATATGTGTGTATATACATGTTTATATATGTGTGTTTATATGTATATGTATATATATATATACTAATTAAAAATAATAATTTGAGCCAAACCAAGCCGAGCGGACCTTTGCTCATTTTGGCTTGTTTACAAGCCGAACCAAGCAGAGCGGCTCGTTTACAATCGAGCGTCAAATCAAACAAGTATTTTCTAAGCAATTTTTGAACGAGCGGCGAGCGATTTGAACAACCCTAGTATTTTATATTGTTATTATATTTTCACGAACTCCGCTATTTTAGAAGACTACATTAATTAATTTAATTAATTGTTTCAAATTTGTTTACAGCGTTTTGAATTCAAATTTTTGTTTTTTATCGATTAAATTGTTCAGATCATATTTTTGTGAATTCTAGAAACTGACCATTTAGGATTCAATTAAGTAATTATTCAATAATATTTGATGTGATTTGTTGAATCTCATTGTATTTTTTGTTATATCATTACAGTCGAAAATATTCATGTAATTATCTTTTTTTTAGATTTTAATTTATATCATGGCTTATTTTAGCTTTTTTTATATGTTTATATATATGTTATGTAGATGTGGCAACTTCAATCTATTTTCTTATGAACAGATCGATATAGGTTATATTTTATCTGTAGGGTCAAACGGTTAAAATTTAAATAAAAGTAGTCTAAAATGAGAAGGCATATGGGTTGAAAGTCACACTAAATTTAAATTTAATGCAAATAATTATAGTTAGATTGTTATATTATAATCAAAATAATTACATTTTTACACATATTTGACACTAAACTATACCTAATAAATTAGTAATTGGTTATGCTACGTGTCACAATTTCGTGTGCCCAAAATTCTTGCAAACATATGAAAATTTTCTCGCTTATTTTCTATGAGCACAAGTTATACACAATAAATAAGTAAAACAACGAAATTCTTACTGCTTATTATTTCTCAACTATTTATTATTTTCTTTTTGAGTAAAACGCCAAAATCGTCCTTAGAGGTTTGAGCACTTTTACTTGTTACATCCAAAATAAGGTTTTTTTTTTTTTTTTTTTTTTTTTTTTTAACTGGACTCCTAAGGTTTCATTTTTATTGTCATTTCTATTCAAATTAGGGTTGTTTAAACTGCTCGACGATCGCTCGAAAAATGTTTGTTCGATTCCCGCTTAGTTTGTAAATGAGCCGCTCGGATCGGTTCGATTCAAATTCAATCAAGCATGAGCAAAACTCCGCTCGCTCATCGATCGCTCGATTTTGCTCGAATTATTTTTATTAATATATATATATATATATATATATATATATATATAGGGTGAGGTTCCTCTACAAAGTGTATTTTTCCTACAAAGTGTAGGAAGTGATCTTGTATCATTGGATGAGTGTGTTTGATGGTTGAGATCATCTTGGTGACATTTTGGTAGTATGTGTGTCTTAAAAATATGATGATTTAATTAATTAGGGGTAGATGTGTCATTTAGCTTGTTTTAAACATGGAAATAATAGTCATCCCATAAATCACTCCACATTTCTAGCGATTCTCTCTCTCTCTCTCTCCTTCATGAAGAAACACAATGCTAAGAAACACATCGTGAATCATACAATATCACACATCGTGAAGAAAGCCAAGAAAACATATCGTGAATCATACAGTATAACACAACGTCATTTAACTTGTATGGTGTGTTATACAATATAACACATCGTGAAGAACCCAAAAATTATATAACACAAGATCAAGAAACCACAAAAAGACACTAGTAAAACACAACGACAACAAATCCTCTAATTAATCCAATTATAAACTCCTAAAGCACAACGGTATTAGTCTGCTTGCTGTTAAAACACACTGTCAAGAAATCCTCCAACATTAATTCAATATCGTAATTATTGTTAGATAAATCATACAATTGCTACAACACATCAAACAAAAATTCAAGTTATGCAATATCATAAAACTTTACCATCACCACAATCAACCATAACATTTGACACCATGATTTTGATCAGTAAAGATGTTATGAAGAACCAGATGTAAGATGTAATATGAATACTCTAGGAATATGTTATATCAATTGTATAATTTAAATGAAACTGTCGATTTGATTTCAATGAGATATCTACTTTCCTTAATTATCTGCTTAGTTAGTTAATCTATTAATATAATCCATAATTAAAATAATAATTAAATTACCTTAATACCCTTTTGATTAAAAACTCCAATTGCCACATGTCACATGTAGGAGACTTCCTACACTTTGTAGGAAAAAAAATGGCTTTGTAGCCAACTCCTGCCCTATATATATTATAGATTTTATAGATTAAAAACCCAAAAAAATATAATAGCCCAAAAAAAAAAAAAATTAAAAGCCCAAAAAATATTCAGCCTAACTTAATATTTAATATGAAAATCTAACCCTAAATCCTATTCCTAAAACAATATTCAGTCATATCATAATTCATATCGTCGCTCTGCCTCTAGTCTCTGACTCTCACTCTCTGGTTCACAGTCACACTCACACACACAAAAATAACCCTAATCGTCGGACTCGTCACTCGCTACCATAATCGAAGATGATCTGATTGTGCTCCAGTCTTCAATCTGCAACATATCGCCGCTCCAGATTGTATGTATGTTTCTGTTATAATTGTTTCTGTTATGTTATTATGTTAATTAATCGTCGAACCAACACAAATTGTATGTATGTTTCTGTTATAATTTATGTTTGTATGCAGTATGTATGTTTCTGTTACAAATGTTTCTGTTATGTTGTTATGTTAATTAATCGTCAAACCAACACAGATTATATGCATTGTTAAGAACATTTTTAGAATCATGATTTGAGTTATGTATTGCTTTTGTTAATGAAGTGTTGGACATGTTTTAGTTAAGTTAGAATTTTTTTTTGTTGAACGAAGCCTTATAATTCAATCGACCAAAACCAAGCGAAACGCTTGATTTTTTTAGGATTTGATAAAAACCGATCGAAACCGAGCCGATCGATTCAAATTCAATCCGAGTATGAGCATCACTTTTGCGCTCGGTTTTGCAAATTCGATCCGCCCGGATCAGATTGGTTGTAACTCAATCCGAGCATGAGCAGACTCTCGATCGGATTGGATCGGCTCATGAACACCCCTAATTCAAATCACTAACTTAGTTAAACAATGTATCGTTAACTTAGGGATGATTTTCGCAATTTCAAACATCAGGGACGATTTTAATAGTTTACCATTTATTCTTTTTTTTTAATTTTCTTTTTTATCTTTAAATAAAAAATAGCTATAAATATAATATATATACATACATATATATATACACACACACTTATTATTTAATATTCTTTTTACCTTTAAATAAAATAATAATAATAAATTAATTATAATATATATGCATACATACACACACACACACACTTATAATTTTATATATACAAAAACATCATACACACACTCTCTCTTCTATCATTCTCTTTTCTCCACCTCCATCACCACCATCGCCGCCGCCACAACCACTTTGTCTATCTCGACGCTCATACCTCATCTTCCCTACTCGCTATACCAAACATCAGTACCACACGTCTCTCCCATCGTACCAAACATCATTTAATTTATTATTATTTTTAGGAAAAAAATTATGTGTGTATATGTATATATACTATATTTATAATTATTTTTTTAAATATAAAATATAAAAAAATTAATGGGTAAATTACCAAAATTGTCCCTGAGGTTTGGGAATTGCCAAAATCGTCCCTGAGTTAAGGATACATTTGAACTGAGTTAGTGATTTGGATGCAAATGCAACAAAAATGAAACATCCCAGAGACGATTTTGACATTTTACTCTTTCTTTTTCATATATATTTTATGAATATTTTATTTCTCAAATATTTCCTTTATTAATAACTATTTAATATATCAATGATTCAAACTCGTATAATATACGACTTTCTAACTTAGTATATATATATATATATATATATATATATATATATATATATATATATATATATATATATATATATATATATATATATATAGGTGATTTGTTTAAAATATAAATAATTATAAACGAATAGCATTAAATAATAATGTAATTAATTTTTTTTAAAGGGGTAAACTTCATTAAAACAGGCCGGCCTGACCAAAAAACGCAGGACCACACCAAAAACCAACTACAACATATACAAAGGAAAATTACACCAATCTCTCCAAACAATGTTTCTATGTTTGGATCTACATTTTAACTAAAAAAAAATCCAAGTGATCTAAACTCCCCAAAATTTCCTCACTGTCGCCTCTTCCGTCTGCGAAAATCTTTTCATTCCTAGCTTTCCATATACACCAAACTGCCACGACAACAAGCCCACAGACTAACTCTTTAGTCTTCTTATCCCCACCTACACTTTTATGATAGTCGAGAATGTCCTTGAAAGAAAAAGCAAAAAACGGCGGAAGCTTAGCCCAAACGCATGACCGATTCCATACTTTTAGCGATATACTGCAAGCCGTGAAAATATGATCTACGGTTTCTGTCACTTCCCCGCAAAGAGCGCAAACATATGATTCAACCGCAATATTTCTCCTGACGAGAGCTTGTCTAGTCGGAATACGATCGAGCGCCGCCCTCCAAATTAAGATATTGCACTTAGCTGGAACCCATCCGCAACTCTTCGTCGGATACAAGTCTTCCTCGTTCAAAGTACCCAAAGCAATCCTTGTAAACAATTTAGTAGAGAACTGACCCGAAACATCTGGCTTCCACATCCATTTATCCTTCACTGAAGCTGTAAAAATACCGCCCAGCTGAACCGAACAGTTACCCAGCTCTGAAACTTCATCCGGGGATGACGGAGGTCTAGTCCACTTCCAGTTTTTGATATCTTCTTCTCCCTCCGCTGGTTACCGGTCACAAACCAAGCAGGATTTATACTTTTCTAGAGCAAACAGCCTTGGCCATTTAAACATAAGAGGAGACTCGCCGTACCAATGGTCAATCCAAAAATGAATACTACATCCATCGCCCAAAACCCCTTTAATATGGTTGTGAATCCTCTTACCCTCAACCAAAACTTTGAACTCCATACTCATAATGTTTTTCCACACCCTAGACAAAGCCGGGTTGGATGGTAAACTCGACCATTTTCTGCTCCTACCATGACAAGTCGTAACGACTCTTCTCCAAATATTCTCCTCTTCCACCCTATATCTCCACACCCACTTCGCTAGGAGAGCGTCATTCACCATTTTGAGCTTACAGATACGTAACCCACCATATTTTTTAGGATGAGTAACTTTGTCCCAAGCAACCCAGTGCATTTTTCTAACCTCCTCTGAACCACCCCATAAAAAATTTCTCATAAGAGACTCCAACTTCTAGACCACTTTAACCGGCACTTTAAAAATAGAGAAATAATAGATGGGTAAACTTTCTAAGACCGATTTGATTAAAACCACACGCCCGCCGATAGACAGAGAATTTGTTTTCCAAGCAGCCAAATGATTTTTGAAAATCTGCACAATAGGATCCCAGTTTTTAACACGGTTCATGTTGGCCCCTAAAGGAATTCCCAAGTAGTTAAACGGAGAGTCCCCTTTTTTGCAACCCAAAACCGTAGCCAAATGATTAACATCTACCTCATTAACTCCCATACCAAACAAGTTAGATTGTTAAAATTAATTTTCAACCCTGAGCACGCATAAAAAACCCGAAGAATTCTGGCAATCATTTTAATGTTCTCCTCCAACCATTCCCCCACAATTAAAGCGTCATCCGCATAAAGGAGATGTGAAATTACCGGGCCCCCATTAGGTAACTTAACCCCCTTAAACCTCCCCATGTCACAAGCTTTAGAAATAATGCAAGAAAATGCTTCCATAACAATAAGAAACAAGAAGGGCGAAGGAGGATCACCTTAACGGATACCTTTTCGGCATTGAAATTAAACATCTCTTTTTGATAATTATTGCTCGTTTATCTAATTTGATAGGGCCTTTTTTTTTGATAGAGTTTAAAGACTATAGTTGAACACTTTAAACTAAGAGTTAATTGCCAAAATCGTCCCTGAGGTTTGGGCAGGTTTGCCATTTTCGTCCAAAATGACACTTTTGTACCAAATTGCCCCCAACGTTTGTAACTTTTTGTCATTTTCATCCAAACCACTAAATTAGTTTATTTTTCTGCTAAGTTGAGGATATTCGGATGAAACTGACAAATATAAAACCACAGGGACGATTTTGGCAATTTACTCTAACTCTTTTAAATTTCTTTTATTTAATTAATTTTGATACATATTGTCACACCCTCAAAATCCACAAGCGGAGTATCACCGCTTGGAGGCGTGACTGACCAGGATCAAGCCACCAATCATATTGAACAATATATTTAAAATAGATAATATCCAATCACGCAATATAATTGGTGTTCGAAAACGAGTTAACCAAGTTCAAAATTAAACAGCGGAAGCATAAAACGTAAAACCAAAACATAAGTTCAATAAGTTCATAAAGTTTAAATGTTTAACGTGGAACTCTACAGTCCATGTCCCACAGCGACCACTCCTCGTGCAAGCTCCATCTAGGTACCTAATGACCTGCAAGGCATGTAACAAGGAGTCAACAACAATGTTGTGCGAGTTCACAGTTGGTTGTTTAGTTTTAAAAGTTTGTTTTGAAAACCATAAGTTGTTTCGTAAACCACGAGTTAACCAGTATCTTTGTTTTTCCCCAAACCATATCCATAATCAGTGGGGGCTTCCCCATGTGAACCACTAGACTGTTACCATATCGACAACTGACGAAAGTAAGTTGTGCCCTAAGTCAATGTCTATCATCATTGACTGAGTGCCCAGATCCATTAGTACACGCCTGTCCTACCGGCACGGTGTGAGGCTTGTCAACCCTAATAGCGCTATTAACTAATGACCCGCTCGCCATTGGCCTGGCGATTAAGTCGGTATAAAAATGAGGGACTTCATGATAGAGTTTTGTCTAGTAAGTTTTAAGGTTGTTGTCCTACCCAAGGAGGACGAACGTACGTATTCTACCCAAGGAGAATACGCAGGATTAATATTGGCATCCTCCCCATGGAGGATGGCGGTACATATCCTACCCAAGGAGGATATGTAGGTTCTGTTTTAATTTATTAACCCATTCCCAACCACCGGGAATCCCATGCCTTAGAAAGTGTGTGTGAACTCACCTTGGTTTGCTCGGTTAGATTAGTTACTCTAATAATCAGGAATTAAGCACGTCCTAACATGGTACAGATAACAATCAGTTTCCTTTGTAAATGGAGGTGTCCATGCTATTTAGCATGTCATTTTCTTTTTCGAAGTAATCACAATAACCATCAACAAACACTTTACATCACCAAGAGCAAAAACTATATGCTTTATATAATAATCATGAACTTGATATTTCACAAAAAACGCCTAGTAACTTGGTAAAGTGTTTAGTGGGTTTAGTTACCCTACAAAGTGTGTTTACTTCTATTAAAATCTCATTCTTGCAAAGGTTTGGTGTTTACAACTTGTAAACATAATTTACAAAAAATGTTTATCCATAGCATTTTCTTGTTTCTCTAGGGTTTATTTATTTGTCTTTCTACTAAAATATAGTGTAAGTTTAATAAAAAACCATGATCCTTCAAGAATCATCTTTTTAACTTGGTTTCTTTTAGAAAAATCATTCACAACTCTTGGATTTACAAGTTTACTAGTTCACTTGGTTTGTCACTTTACAAGAAAATCATTTCGCTTTCAAGTTCATGTTTGATCAAGAAGATGATTATTTCATGTAAACCCATAATCACCTTCTAACTTGTTAAACCATGTTTTTAATCATACTTTAACAAGCTCCATATGATGATCAACATCATATTATCAAGAAGTCAACAATCAAGTGCCATGCATGTATTTAACCACATTACTTTAACAAGATTTCATCATCTTTAAGTTTCATGTTCATGATTCTTGTTTAAGTCTTTTAGTGTTCATGTTCTTTATAACAATGTATATCTTTGAGTGTTGAAGTAAAAAGTAGTAGCAAGAAGCTTACAACTAGCTCAAAGGCTAGGGAAGATCACTAGAAAAAGATGATGAAAAATGGATGATGAAAGCAAAGGATGAAGGTTCTTCAACTTCCTCAAACACCGAGCTCCATGAATCACCTTCTAACATTTGAATTAAGCTTAAAAATGGAATGTTGGTGGTTGCAAGGTGGTGGTGGTGGCGGTTCTAAGGTGAGCCGAGAGGGAGAGAGAGAGAGGTTGAGGGAGTGGGGTGAAGTTGAGTGTTGAAGTGAGAAAAATGATATGAAATGATCTTTATAATCTATGCCCCATACTTATAATCTCTTTCCCTCAATATCATGTCCAAGTAAACAAGCAACAATCTAATAAAATATTGAAATAAAATCTTGGTGGGGTCCTTCTCTTTGGACCGTAAATGGCATGAGAGGGGGGGGGGGTTTATTGTAATTTTGTGGGTAAGTAGGTAAATGGTTAGGGTGTTGAGTGTAATATCTAGTGTATTATTTGTATGACGCTTTATATAATGTGTTGGGGGTATTCGGGGACCATAACTAGTCCAAAAATAATAAAACAATGTTTCTGGCAAAATTTTGGTGTTCCGGTTAATGTCCGGTTGTTTGGTTAGATACTGTAACACCCCGTGTTTTCCAAAAGTCAAAGTCAAAGTCAAGTGTTGACTGTTATTGGAATTAAAGATTAATAAAGATTAATTTCATTTTAGTTTCATTTTGATTTTCGTATTATTTGGAGTAAGTGTTGTATAATCAAACTAATCGACCGATAATCGAACGGTGAATCAACGATCGACTGTGAATGATAGGAAGTAACAACGCAATAAAGCTAATCAATCAATAATCAAGCTAATCAAATCAATCATCGAACTCAAGTGTGGGGATTTTAATGCTTTTATACGTGTGTGTGTGCCTTATGTGTTACTTGTGCATGTTTACTTTTTATGTTAAAGTGTGTGGTGAATCAATCGAATCAATCAAGACTCAAAGGTGAATCAAACTCAATCGAAGTCGAATCTAAATCGTGGTGTAAGGATGCTTGTATGTTAAATATAGTAGTTGGAACTAAAAGTAATTTGATTAGGAATTCTATCATTCTCAAATCATCGTTCATCGAAGTCGAAATATCGAAAATCGTCGCGAAACACTCAAAAACCAGGCAAGCCGATCGAACAGGACAACCTGATCGAACAGGCTAGCCGATCGAACAGGCTGTTCGATCGGACAGCTGCTCGATCAGGGATGCTGTTCGATCAGCTGACCTTTCCTCTTTTGGAAGCCTATAAATAGGGCTGTCCTTGTCAAACTTTCCACTTTTGGAAAAGCTCTGACCGACCAGCCTCTTCTTCTCACTAAATCTCAGATTTCTCTCAAACCGGTAAGTATTTCACTCTAATCTTTGTACGTTTTTGTTCATTAATCGATTCTCCATCTTTCTATCTTTCAAAATCCGAATTTCATCCATGAAATCACCAAGATCTAGGTGTTCTTGAGTGATGTCATCATGGTGTTCTTGGTGTTCATCAAGAACTTCATGTTCTTGACTTCATTCAACCATGAATAAGCTAGATCTAACCGATTTCCACATCAATAACTTAAAATCTACCAAAGATCTTAACATTTCACGGTGGGAAAAGGATTGGAAGATGAGTTTTCATCTATCTTTCAACTCTTTTACACTCAAAAAAGGTGAAAACGAGCTGAACCGATTTATAAATCAATCCAAACAAACACATGGTTCAAGATTCGGGTTCTACCAAGAGATATACCGATTTCGGGTTAAACGTTAAACTTGGGTTCCAAACCGTCTCTGACCGAGTTTGGGTGATTCCTGCTCGAGTCAGTAGGCTAAGTGGGGATTTCAGTTTTGTGGTTCAACTCGTAGTCAAAATATCTCTAAAACACCAACAAACAACGGGAATAACCAAGTGTTAAGTGATAAGTTAACCGAATCGAGAAGCTGGCCGAACGGCTAGGCTGTTCGATCGAACAGCCCAACCGAACGACTATGCCAGCCGATCGACTAGGCTAACCGATCGACTAGCACTTAGACCCACCAACTCACAAGGTGTAGTATTGACGAGGTACTGTTCGATCGACTATGCCACTCGATTGTAATTATTACTGCTCGGATCATGAGATACTATACTTCAAAACACTTAGACTTTTCGAAACATGGGAATGTCACCCGATCGAACATGCCAACCGATCGAGTGACATATTTGAAAACAATGAAGTGCTAGCCGATCGGTTGGGCTAACCAATCGAACAGCTGTTCGATCGGCCAACCTGAAAGGTAGTACAAACCATCATACACAAACACATCCTTCACATCAAAGGGAGAAACAATCCACTTGAAGGAACCAGCCGATCGAGCCAGCCGGCCGATCGAATGGATGTTCGAACGGACTTTCAAACCGATCGAACAGCCCACTCGATCGAACTGCTGTCCGATCGAATGGCCTACTCGATCCAAGTACATTGTATACTTTTCCGCGTTACTCATCGTTGTGTTATCGAACCATTCAGGCTAACCTATTCTCAGTGCTCCCTTCAATCCACGTCAACCACTGTGAGTATACTCGATCCCTTTTTGCTTTCAGCACTTTTGGGTGTTACATACGTAATCTATCAAATCCACAAACAACACAAACTATTTGAAACGCTAACCTACTTGCATGTATTACTTGTCTAAATGATTGCTGTTTATTATGTTTACACGTGGAGTGCTATCTACCTGCTTTAGCAACGTAGTACTATAGTTTGGACTCAGCACCCGTTCCCACGGGGGTTGCTAACGACAATTACTTGCATGGATTACGGTGGTAATCATGTATTGCGAACTGTCTCGGACAGTCAACTCGAAGTCGTTGGTATCGATGGTCCCATGTTGATAATTTACATGCATCGTTTGCCCTTGTGTACGTGCTTGGTTATGCGTAAACTATTCGAACTCTATATGCTATATCAAACTTGTGTACTCACCTTTACATTATATGTATTGACTTTTATTTTAACGTATGTGACATGTGTTTAAGCTACTAGCGTGCTAGGGAAGCGAGGCCATAATAAGCTTCTAGGAGTCTGTGACCTTAGGACAGTGTCCACGTACCTGCTCCAGGGCCATAATTATCTGTAGATCTTGTACTGGCACCTGTAGTCAGTAAGATTTACGGATAGCTGTCTAGAAGTCTTAAAACAATATTTATATTCGGTTTGTAATAACTAAGAACATGAGTTGTCGGAACAGTTCCCATATTGTTTAGCTGATTTCTATGATAACTTGTTATTGTTTGGGACACGGTATGGGACGTGTTATTTAACTGAATTATATGATAGTTGTTGTGGAAACTTCTGAACAATCTGTTTCGCTCAGTGCCGCGCCCCGATGATTCCGCCATCGGTTGGGGTGTGACAGATTGGTATCAGAGCCATAACTATAGGGAATTAGGTTAGACACGATCTAGTCCGGATCGCTGTCTTAGAGACCTAGACTATAGTTAGGAACCAAGAGACCAAGTTTATGTGCTTATTTTATGTTGTTTCCTTCTATTCTATCATTACATCCGAACTCCGAGCCAAACAATGAAGTGCTAGCCGATCGGTTGGGCTAACCAATCGAACAGCTGTTCGATCGGCCAACCTGAAAGGTAGTACAAACCATCATACACAAACACATCCTTCACATCAAAGGGAGAAACAATCCACTTGAAGGAACCAGCCGATCGAGCCAGCCGGCCGATCGAATGGATGTTCGAACGGACTTTCAAACCGATCGAACAGCCCACTCGATCGAACTGCTGTCCGATCGAATGGCCTACTCGATCCAAGTACATTGTTTACTTTTCCGCGTTACTCATCGTTGTGTTATCGAACCATTCAGGCTAACCTATTCTCAGTGCTCCCTTCAATCCACGTCAACCACTGTGAGTATACTCGATCCCTTTTTGCTTTCAGCACTTTTGGGTGTTACATACGTAATCTATCAAATCCACAAACAACACAAACTATTTGAAACGCTAACCTACTTGCATGTATTACTTGTCTAAATGATTGCTGTTTATTATGTTTACACGTGGAGTGCTATCTACCTGCTTTAGCAACGTAGTACTATAGTTTGGACTCAGCACCCGTTCCCACGGGGGTTGCTAAGGACAATTACTTGCATGGATTACGGTGGTAATCATGTATTGCGAACTGTCTCGGACAGTCAACTCGAAGTCGTTGGTATCGATGGTCCCATGTTGATAATTTACATGCATCGTTTGCCCTTGTGTACGTGCTTGGTTATGCGTAAACTATTCGAACTCTATATGCTATATCAAACTTGTGTACTCACCTTTACATTATATGTATTGACTTTTATTTTAACGTATGTGACAGGTGTTTAAGCTACTAGCGTGCTAGGGAAGCGAGGCCATAATAAGCTTCTAGGAGTCTGTGACCTTAGGACAGTGTCCACGTACCTGCTCCAGGGCCATAATTATCTGTAGATCTTGTACTGGCACCTGTAGTCAGTAAGATTTACGGATAGCTGTCTAGAAGTCTTAAAACAATATTTATATTCGGTTTGTAATAACTAAGAACATGAGTTGTCGGAACAGTTCCCATATTGTTTAGCTGATTTCTATGATAACTTGTTATTGTTTGGGACACGGTATGGGACGTGTTATTTAACTGAATTATATGATAGTTGTTGTGGAAACTTCTGAACAATCTGTTTCGCTCAGTGCCGCGCCCCGATGATTCCGCCATCGGTTGGGGTGTGACAGATACCGTTTCGTTAAAGTGCTAAGTTATTCCGTATAGTGTCTTTTATGTAACTATTTGAAACACTTTTAATTCCCAACACTTAGGAAAACATACAGGACCGTTTTGTCAATTTTCTGCACAAGACTAGTATGTTAAAAAGCTGAAAAATGCAGAAATCATAAAGCAGTTACGTCATCAGTTGTAATTAAGCACAATCATTAAGCACAATTTAATATTAATTAATCGTACGGATACCTGCAAGTACGAGGGTTGTCACATTCTCCCCCTGTTAAGAAAATTTCATCCCGGAATTTAGCACGTGGTTACTAAGGAAGCTAGTTAAGTTGCGTGGTTTCCTGGTTTTCCTGGGGTGTCACATCATCCCCCTGTTGGTTTGGAATTTCGTCCCGAAATTCGGCAGTAGCTTCAGCCTCAGTAGTGGTTGCACTTTTCCTAAACAACTGGGGATACTTGAGTTTCATTTGGTCTTCTCGTTCCCAGGTATACTCTGGGCTACGACGAGAGTTCCAACGAACTCGAACAAGAGGTATTCTGGTACGCTTGAGAACCTTAACATCTCGATCGGTAATCTCTACTAGTTCCTCGACGAATCGCAACTGATCGTCGATAGTGAGCTCCTTGAGAGGAACTATGAGGGTCTCATCTGACAGACACTTCTTCAGATTCGACACATGGAAAACATTGTGAACTCCGCTGAGTTCTGCTGGTAGATTCAGCTTGTAGGCCACCTTGCCAATTTTCTCAATGATTTCGAAGGGTCCAACATATCGCGGGTTGAGTTTGCCTCGTTTGCCAAAACGAACTACACCTTTCCAAGGTGAGACTTTAAGTAGCACTCGATCCCCAACTTGGAACTCGAGTGGTTTCCTTCGCTTATCAGCATAGCTTTTCTGACGGTCACGAGCTGCCGCCATTCGTTTTCGTATCTGAGCAATCCTCTCGGTTGTATCTACTACAAGTTCTGGGCTTGTGATTTGACTGTCGCCAACATCTGCCCAACAAAGAGGTGATCGGCACTTCCGTCCGTACAATGCCTCGAACGGAGCGGCCTGGATACTGGTGTGTAACTGTTGTTATATGAAAACTCCACTAATGGAAGGTGTTTTTCCCAGCCATTACCAAAGTCGATTACACATGCCTTAAGCATGTCTTCAAGGGTTTGGATGGTGCGTTCAGATTGCCCATCCGTCTGTGGATGATATGTCGTGCTCATGTCTAATCGAGAACCAAAGGACTTGTGTATAGCTTGCCACAATTCAAATGTAAAACGTGAGTCACGATCAGAAATGATGGTGGTTGGCACTCCGTGCCTTGATACTACTTCCCTTAGGTAGACGTCTGCTAGAGTAGAAAACTTATCCGTCTCCTTGATAGCCAAGAAGTGTGCAGACTTAGTCAATCGATCCACTATCACCCAAATAGTGTCATTTCCGCGTTGAGATCTAGGCAGGCTAGTAACGAAATCCATGGAAATTTGCTCCCCTTTCCATGTCGAGATCTCTGGTTGTTGGAGTAGGCCTGATGGTTTCTGATATTCAATCTTGACTCTCGCACAAGTCAAACATTTACTGACGTAAGTTGCTATGTTGGCTTTCATGCTAGGCCACCAGTATGTAGTCTTTAAGTCGTGGTACATCTTATCCGAACCAGGATGTACTGAGTAACGAGACTTGTGCGCTTCATCCATCACAAGCTCGCGTAAGTTTCCGTAAAGTGGGACCCAGATGCGCCCTGTTACATAGTAGGCGCCGTCTTCCTTTTATTCTAACCGCTTCCTCGATCTTCGTAAGGACTCAGCCCTGATGTTCTCTGCTTTCAACGCTTCAACCTGAGCATCTCGTATATGGGTAGGAAGACTAGATTGGATGGTAAGTTGTAACGCTCGCACACGTTTAGGTGTAGTATCCTTTCGACTGAGGGCGTCAGCCACAACATTGGCTTTGCCCGGATGGTATTTGATCGCACATTCGTAATCATTCAAGAGCTCGACCCATCGACGTTGTCACATGTTTAATCCCTTTTGCTTAAAGATATGCTCGAGACTCCTGTGATCGGTGTAAATGGTGCACTTGGTACCGTACAGGTAATGTCTCCATATCTTAAGTGCGAAAACAACTGCTCCCAATTCCAAGTCATGTGTAGTGTAGTTCCTTTCGTGAACTTTAAGTTGGCGCGATGCGTAGGCAATGACCTTGTCACGTTGCATCAACACGCAACCAAGTCCTTGGATGGAAGCGTCGCAATAAACCACAAAATCATCTGTGCCTTCAGGCAATGAGAGGATAGGCGCATTACAAAGTCTATCTTTTAAGTGCTGAAATGCGGACTCATGTACATCACCCCCAACGATAGGTGACACCCTTCTGAGTCAGTGAAGTGAGAGGTTGCGCAATCTTTGAGAAATCCTTGATAAACCTTCTGTAATATCCTGCCAAACCCAGGAATTGGCGGATTTTTGTTGGTGTACGGGGTGCAGGCCAGTTCTTGATCGAGTCAACCTAGGATGGATCCACGTGAATCCCATCCTTGTTTACCACGTGGCCTAGAAAGTGGACTTCGCGAAGCCAGAAGTCACATTTCGAAAATCTGGCATACAACTGCTCTGTTCGAAGAAGTTCCAAAATAAGCCTCAGGTATTGCTCGTGTTCTTCCTGTCTCTTCGAATAGATCAAGATATCGTCGATGAAAACTATGACAAACTTATCCAGGTAAGGTTTGCACACTCAGTTCATGAGATCCATGAAGACTGCAGGTGCATTCATCAATCTGAAAGGCATAATCAGAAACTCGTAATGCCCATAACGAGTCCTAAATGCTGTTTTAGAGATATCCTCGTCTCGGACTCTCAGTTGATGGTAACCTGACCTCAGGTCAATCTTGGAATAGAAACTCGACCCTTGCAACTGGTCGAATAAGTCATCAATGCGTGGAAGAGGATAACGATTCTTCACGGTCACCTTGTTGAGTTTGCGGTAGTCAATACACATTCTGAAGGTACGTCTTTCTTCTTCACAAATAATACTGGAGCTCCCCAAGGCGAAGAGCTAGGGCGAATAAAACCCTTGTCCAAGAGCTCTTGTAGTTGCGAGGACAGTTCTTCAAGTTCTGATGGAGCTAGACGATAAGGTGCACGAGCTATTGGTGCTGCTCCAGGAGCTAGCTCGATTTGAAACTCGACTTGTCGATGAGGCGAAAGACCAGGTAATTCCTCAGGAAAGTCGCACACAATAGGAATGTCTTCTATCTTCTTTTCCTTTGAGGATGTATCGGAAACGAGGGCTAGAATAGCAGTGTGGCCCTTTCGCAACCACTTATGGACCTTAAGGAAAGAGTTGATGCCCACAACAGCACCACTCTTGTCGCCACGAATCACGAGGGGTTCTTCCTAGGACGAGGGATGCGGACAATCTTCTCGTTGCAAAGAATTTCCGCTTGCTGATGAGATAACCAATCCATCCCAATAACAACGTCGAAACTACCCAGAACGATAGGAATGAGGTCGATAGAAAAGGTCTGATCAGCAAGGACAAGATTACAACCCTTAACTATGTGTGTGGCCTCTAAACTTTTACCGTTTGCTAGCTCTACCATATGTTTGGTGGTCAAAAGTGTTGGGGTGCGCTTAAGCATTTGACTAACTTTTAAGGACACATAACTAGTATCGGCCCCCGAATCGAATAAAACAGTAACAAAGAAATCATCCAGAAGAAACATACCCTCACAACGTTGGGATCGTTCCTTGGGTCACCCTGACCCAGCACGAAAACACGTCCCCTGGCACCATTGCCATCATTTTTACCCCCGTTATTGTTCTCGTTCCCCTGATTATTGTTGTTGTTGTTCTGTTTCTGGTTCAACTGGGGGTAGTTTCTCTTGAAGTGACTTTCAGCACCACACAGATAACATCCCCTATTACCCTGCTGTTGCTGCTGTTGATTCTGTGGAGCTTGTGGCTACTGTTGACGATTCTGATTCGCAGGACGTGAGCTCCTGCAATCCTTGGCTTCATGACCCAGCTTGTTACATCTCTGACAGCGACCGTTGTTGCACGGCCCGCTGTGGTGCAAATTACATCGATTGCACTTAGGGTGATTTCCCTTGTATCCACCCTGACCTTGATTCCCAGAAGATTGCTGACTGGGGCTCCTGTACTCATCTGTCTTTCGCTGCTGGGACTGAGACTGAACTGAAGTGGAACCCTTGCCCGAATTTCCATCCCACTTGCGCTTGTTATCACTTGGAGCATCAGAAGTAGTAGTAGCGCTAACACGCTTGGGCAGCTTGTTCTGCTCAACTGCCTGATCAGTGAGACGATGAGCCAACCGGATGATTTGCTGAATGGTGCCAAGATTAGCTGAGGTCACGTGGCTCTGAATTTCTGGCACTAAACCCTTAAGGTACAGCTCTATACACTTGATAGGAGGATCCACCATAGTAGGACACAAGATAGCCAATTCGTTCGATCTCTTTGTGTATGCCTCGATTTCAGACCCCGCCATCTTCAAATTGAAAAATTCCACCTCTAGCTTGTGGATGTCGTCACGACTACAGTACTCTTCTTTGATCAAATCTTTGAAGTCGTTCCATGGGGTGGCATTAGCAACCGCCAGCCCTAGCAGTTGAACCTGTGCTTTCCACCAGGTTAACGCAGCACCTTCGAGTGTTCCAGTAGCAAATTTCACCCTACGAGCTTCAGGGCATTCACACATCTTAAAAACAGACTCAATCTTCTCGAACCAGTGAAGAAGACCTACAGCTCCTTCTGTGCCGCTGAAAGTACTAGGTCGGCAATCCATGAATGTTTTGAACGTACATACGGGAGGCTGAGCATGTTGACCTGTGGCGCGAGAATAAAAGACAAGGTTAAGCACAAGAGTTGGTTCGCGAGGGTAGGATCTAAACGTCCTAAGATGTGTTGATATGGCAGGTTATACCTTCTGCAGGGACAGCTGCGAGTGCCTCAGCCACTCGTTCGTTGATTAGAGCCATCAGCTGGGCTTGAGTCAAGTTCAAACATCCACTCATGATCTTCACAACGAAGCAACGTAAGTGAGAAAAGTGTCGTGAAAGTGCGTAAGCGTGAGATGACAGAAGAGAGTAAGCATACAAGGTTCAAATAGCAGTTATCGCGTTAACTAATGCACTATGTGAACTATCAAACATACAATATAAACAAAAATCATACCACCTATTTTGTCGAGTCTTGCACGTGGAGTGAAGCGTCGTTGTGGATCGTTGAGCACTGTACAGGTTATAGTATGGTTTTGTCAAAAAGCTTTTCCCTTTTTAAAACCAAGTTCACTATAACCAATGGCTCTGATACCAATCTGTCACACCCCCAAAATCCACAAGCGGAGTATCACCGCTTGGAGGCGTGACTGACCAGGATCAAGCCACCAATCAACAATGTATTTAAAATAGATAATATCCAATCACGCAATATAATTGGTGTTCGAAAACGAGTTAACTAAGTTCAAAATAAAACAGCGGAAGCATAAAATGTAAAACCAAAACATAAGTTCAATAAGTTCATAAAGTTTAAATGTTAACGTGGAACTCTACAGTCCATGTCCCATAACGACCACCCCTCCTCGTGCAAGCTCCATCTAGGTACCTAATGACCTGCAAGGCATGTAACAAGAAGTCAACAACAATGTTGAGCGAGTTCACAATTGGTTGTTTAGTTTTAAAAGTTTGTTTTGAAAACCATAAGTTGTTTCGTAAACCACGAGTTAACAAGTATCTTTGTTTTTCCCCAAACCATATCCATAATCAGTGGGGGCTTCCCCATGTGAACCACTAGACTGTTACCATATAGACAACTGACGAAAGTAAGTTGTGCCCTAAGTCAATGTCTATCATCATTGACTGAGTGCCCAGATCCATTAGTACACGCCCGTCCTACCGGCACGGTGTGAGGCTTGTCAACCCTAATAGCGATATTAACTAATGACCCGCTCGCCATTGGCCTGGCGATAAAGTTGATATAAAAATGAGGGACTTCATGATAGAGTTTTGTCTAGTAAGTTTTAAGGCTGTTGTCCTACCCAAGGAGGACGAACATACGTATTCTACCCAAGGAGAATACGCAGGATTAATATTGGCATCCTACCCATGGAGGATGGTGGTACATATCCTACCCCCAAGGAGGATATGTAGGTTCCGTTTTAATTTATTAACCCATTCCCAACCACTGGGAATCCCATGCGTTAGAAAGTGTGTGTGTGAACTCACATTGGTTTGCTCGGTTAGATTAGTTACTCTAATAATCAGGAATTAAGCACGTCCTAACATGGTACAGATAACAATCAGTTTCCTTTGTAAATGGAGGTGTCCATGCTATTTAGCATGTCATTTTCTTTTTTGAAATAATCACAATAACCATCAACAAACACTTTACATCACCAAGAGCAAAAACTATATGCTTTATATAATAATCATGAACTTGATATTTCACAAAAAACGCGTAGTAACTTGGTAAAGTGTTTAGTGGGTTTAGTTACCCTCAAAAGTGTGTTTACTTCTATTAAAATCTCATTCTTGCAAAGGTTTGGTGTTTACAACTTGTAAAGATAATTTACAAAAATGTTTATCCATAGCATTTTCTTGTTTCTCTAGAGTTTATTTATTTGTCTTTCTACTAAAATATAGTGTAAGTTTAGTAAAAAACCATGATCCTTCAAGAATCATCTTTTTAACTTGGTTTCTTTTAGAAAAATCATTCACAACTCTTGGATTTACAAGTTTACTAGTTCACTTGGTTTGTCACTTTACAAGAAAATCATTTCACTTTCAAGTTCATGTTTGATCAAGAAGATGATTATTTCATGTAAACCCATAATCACCTTCTAATTTTTTAAACCATGTTTTTAATCATACTTTAACAAGCTCCATATGATGATCAACATCATATTATCAAGAAGTCAACAATCACATGCCATGCATGTATTTAACAACATTACTTTAACAAGATTTCATTATCTTTAAGTTTCATGTTCATGATTCTTGTTTAAGTCTTTTAGTGTTCATGTTCTTTATAACAATGTATATCTTTTTAACTAACAAAAAGAGAAGTAAAAACTAGTAGCAAGAAGCTTACAACTAGCTCAAAGGCTAGGGAAGATCACTAGAAGATGATGAAAAATGGATGATGAAAGCAAAGGATAAAGGTTCTTTAAGTTCCTCAAACACCGAGCTCCATGAATCACCTTCTAACACTTGAATTAAGCTTAAAAATGGAATGATGGTGGTTGCAAGGTGGTGATGGTGGTGGCGGTTCTAAGGTGAGCCGAGAGGGAGAGAGAGAGGTTGAGGGAGTGGGGTGAAGTTGAGTGTTGAAGTGAGAAAAATGATATGAAATGATCTTTGTAATCTATGCCCCATACTTATAATCTCTTTCCCTCAATATCATGTCCAAGTAAACAAGCAACAATCTAATAAAATATTGAAATAAAATCTTGGTGGGGTCCTTCTCTTTGGACCGTAAATGGCATGAGAGGGGGGGGGGGTTATTGTAATTTTGTGGGTAAGTAGATAAATGGTTAGGGTGTTGAGTGTAATATCTAGTGTATTAATTGTATGACGCTTTATATAATGTGTTGGGGTATTCGGGGACCATAACTAGTCCAAAAATAATAAAACAATGTTTCTAGCAAAATTTTGGTGTTCCGGTTAATGTCCGGTTGTTTGGTTAGATACCGTTTCGTTAAAGTGCTAAGTAATTCCTTATAGTGTCTTTTATGTAACTATTTGAAAACACTTTTAATTCCCAACACTTAGGAAAACATACAGGACCATTTTGTCAATTTTCTGCACAAGACTAGTATGTTAAAAAGCTAAAAAAATGCAGGACTCATAAAACAGTTACGTCATCAGTTGTAATTAAGACAGTCATTAAGCACAATTTAATATTAATTAATCGTATGGATACCTGCAAGTAAGAGGGTTGTCACATTCTCCCCCTGTTAAGAAAATTTCGTCCCGAAATTTAGCGCGTGGTTACTGAGGAAGCTAGTTAAGTTGCGTGGTTTCATGGTTTTCCTGGGGTGTCACACATATATAATAAAAAATAATATACATGCAATTTTTATATGAAAAAATAATAGCTTTGTCACATAATTTTTATAAATTTTCATCCAACCACTAACTAAGTTAATTTTTCTATTAAGGTGAATGATGTTTATAAACTAAGATAGAAATTAATTTCTAATTTTTTATATAGATCAGTTTTATAAAAATAAAATCTACTTAAACCTCTAAATTTTATAAAACTAAAATGTTGGTGACCTTATTGAAAAAAGGTCAAATAAAAAAAATCTTATCATATGTACCAAGTTTGTAATTCATCTTCTACTCTTTTAAATTCGCTCCTAAGGAAAAACAGAAGGCAGTGCCCCCCCCCCTCTATCAAACAACGTATCGTTACCAAACCTTAAAATTACCCACCAAATTGTAATTATAATGCTTTGAAGTAAAAGTTTATTTACTCAAGCCACTCAGAATAAGTATTAGTTAGTTACCCTCATAATTTTAGTTAAATAAATATTTTATTTCTACCAACATATTTCCTAGGTGCTTAACACATTTAAAAAATATGTAATGTTTTACAATTTTTTTCTATCTCTACAACTGATAAATACTAAAAGTTGTAATTGATTGTTATGTGTTGCACACCAATGACGTTTTCTCTTTATAAAACTGATTTATCTAAAGAAGTTGTAAATTAATTTTTGTCTTAATTTATAAAATATAAAACATCCTTCATCTTAACAGAAAAAATAAACTGAGTTAGTGATTTGGATGAAAATTTATAAAATTATGTGACAAAACTATTAAATAAAAGGAATTAAAAAGGGTTCGAGTAAATTGCCAAAATCGTCTCTGTAGTTTTATATTTGCCAGTTTCATCCAAATATCCTCAACTTAACAGAAAAAATAAACTAAGTTATGGTTTGGATGAAAATGGTAAAAAGTTACAAACGTTATGGCAATTTGGTACAAAAGTGTTATTTTGGATGAAAATGACAAACGTGCCCAAACCTCAGGGACGATTTTGGCAATTAACAATTAAACTAATGATATAATTACTTTTAGAATGTGGAAAATTTTGCAATGAATGACATTGTACTTACTTTTTGCTGGTGAGGGTTTAAATTAAAGACAAGCTAGCTGAACTGAACCGAATCATTCTTATTTTAATATATTTCTAACTTTTATACCTCCGGTTCATATATTTCATATTTTATAACTCTGTTTCTTATATTTATACTTTCATCATTTCGTGTATTTACAGCTCAATTTCATATATTTCTAAGCAAAGTTTTAGCCCAAGTTTGGTTTTTGCTATTAACTAAAATTAAATGAACCAAACCAAAAGCCGTCATTCTAAATAAATAAACCGAATTGATTAACCGAAAAGCTATTGGTTAATAAAATAGAATAATCGATGACTTTGGTTTCGGCTTCTGTTGATGACAATAATCGAACCGACTGCACCATGCACAACACAATAAAATGGATTACCCAATTACTTCGTTTTTGATGTATATCTATCACAATGATGCTACAATATATATTATATGGATAAGAAAACTACAAAAAACAAGTATCGCAATGCGATGTGTCACTCCCACCGCATCACGCGGGCATCCTGCTAAGTAAACAAATATATATGAGCCACGTACGCTTTTTGGTTTGACTTAAAAGAAAAATCTGCATTTCCTCTTATATCATCATCATCATCATCATCATACTCAGTAAATCCCACCAATAGCAAAGCTATAGTAGGGTCTGAGGAGGGTAAGATGTAGACAGCCTTACCTCTATCCCGTAAGAATAAATAAGCTGCTTCTAGTGAGAACCCGACTCGATGCATTTCCTCATATGTTGTCACACCCCCAAAAACCACATGCGGAACACCACCGCTTGGAGGCGTGACCGACCAGGATCCAGCCACTAATTATACTGAGCATTGATTAATAGTAGAAATATTTGCTACCCAAAGTAGTTAACAACATCGTAGTTTAAGTTCGATAATTAGTTTAAACAAAACAGCGGAAGCATAAACCAAATAGTTTTAAAGATAGTTCTTAGTTCAAGATAGTTAAACCCAACACACGGGTTTTGACGAACACTACACATCCCCAAGCAGCAGCTCCTGAGTCACTGGTTACCTGCAAAGCATGCAGTAAGGGGTCAACAATAATGCTGAGTGAGTTCACTAATTGTCCAGTTTTAGTTTACCAAAAACTTAAGTTGTTTAGATAAAGCATTTATAATCACGTTGTGGGGAGCTACCCCACCTGTAAGCTCACTAAACTGTAGATACCGAAACTGTTGACGGAAAGTTGTTGTGCCCCGAGTCAATGTCTATCGTCATTGACCATGTTGCAAGGTCTACTAGTTCACGCCCGATCTCCCCCGGTCACGGTGTGAGGTTGTCAAACCTAATAGCGCTATCAACTAATAACCCGTTCGCCCCCGGCGATTAATCGGTACTGTAAGCAGGGACTTAAAATGATAGAGTTTCGTTTAGCATGGCTAGTTGTGATTTATAAATAATATCCAAACGTATCTCCCCTGGAGATAGTAATTACCCATTCTGTTTTCCCCCGGAGTAATGGGTCAAAAGTGTTTTTCCCAAAGTTGGTAGTTTGTTCGTGTCCCTCCGCGAGACGCATGCTTTTAGTGTGTGAACTCACCTTGGGTTGCTTGGCAGATTAGGTTACTTGTCGAACACGTTGGTCACCACGTCCTAACATGGTTACCGGTAAGTCAGGTTTGGTGTACAAGCAATCACGTAAAATCTACACTTAACTAACACGTTGCATGCATACAAGTAAACAGTGGGTTATTGGGCCGGCCCTAACATTTACAAAATCAAACAGCAACACATAGTCCAGTCAACAGGTAGCCCATAATACACACATTATGGCCCAATAACCAAAGTGGACAGTCCAGTCGCAACCAGGTGGTCTCGAGTCGCAACCAGGAGGTCTCGGCTTGTCACGCTGTGGTTGCGAGTCGCAACCGTTGCGGTCTCGAGTTGTCATGCTGTGGTTACGAGTCGCAACCGTTGCGGTCTCGAGTTGTCATGCTGTGGTTACGAGTCGCAACCGTCGTAGTCTCGAGTCGCAATGCTGTCCCTTTCTTGTTCACGTGTTGATTCAGACTTAGTCAGGCTAAATTGTACTAAGCATCAGGCCCAAATCAGGAAACAACCAATAAGGTTTCAACTAACAATTTTCCTAATCTGACCATTAGTAAACATGGATCAAACATTGCCCTTTTTGAAATCTTCAAACCATATTCAACAAGTTCATCCTATATTCATAAATTTCTAGGGTTTTCATCTTATCATAATCATACATTTTTATGAACCAAAATCACATATTTTAACAAGATCATCATGCAAGAACAAGAAAACATACATTTTGTAGCCGAAATCTTATGTTTAACAACATCATTTTGCAAGAAACAATGAAGCATAGTTTGGTTGGCCATGAATACTCTTAAACTACCATTTTCTAGCCATCTTTAAACATGTTACCAAGTATTTACACATAATGGTTTACACATATAGTGAAACTCACAAATCAACCTTAAAAATCATGCATAACAATTTTAACTAAACACTTTCTAGTTCACTTAATACACATAAAACACACATAAAATAATCACTAACCGGTTGTGAAGAAGGAGCCGAAACAAAGGAAAAGGAACCGAGAAAATGAAGTGTTCGAGTGATGATGATCTTGACCGAGATTCCTTGTGAAATCCGAGCTTGAACCGAAAGTTGGAAGAGAATGGGATGTTGTTGAGGGTTTTCTAGTGAGAGAGAATAGAAGGAGTGTGTGGATATGTTTGTGTAACAAATGAGGGAAATGGGGAAATGTTGGAGATTTTATATAAGGCTTCAAGGTAGGCTTAGGGGGTTTCGGTCCAAACCGGTTACGGCCCACTCGAGACCGAGTGGCCCACTCGAAACCGAGTGGTTGCGAGTCATGGTCTCGAGTCACTAGTATATACGCGTATACTTATATATATAATACATACACAACACATATCATGCAAAAAGATCACGTTTTCATTTAATAACACATATATACACAAAAATATTACAAGGTGTTCGTTTGGAAAAAAAACCTAGAGTGTCACATTATCCCCAAGTTTTAAGAACTTTCGTCCCGAAAGTTAAAGCAGCCACTGTCAAGCTAGAGTGTTTCAGCGGGGTGTCACATCATCCCCCCGTTAGTTTAGAATTTCGTCCCGAAATTCGGTTGTAGCTTCAGTGCTGGGGTTTTCGTTTAGGAACAACTGGGGATACTTGGACTTCATCTGGTCTTCCCGCTCCCAGGTAAACTCTGGGCCACGCCGTGAGTTCCAACGAACTCGCACGAGAGGTATTTGGCTACGTTTGAGGGTTTTGATCTCCCGATCCGTGATCTCAATCGGTTCCTCAGTAAAGTGTAGCTGTTCATCAATAGTGAGTTCCTTGAAACGAATTATGAGTGTTTCATCTGACAGACACTTCTTCAGATTAGACACGTGGAAGACATTGTGCACTGCACTCAGCTCTGCAGGCAGGTTCAATCTATAAGCAACCTTACCGATTTTCTCGGTAATTTCGAATGGTCCAACATATCGCGGATTCAGCTTGCCTCGTTTACCGAAACGAACCACACCCTTCCAGGGTGAGACTTTAAGTAGAACCCGGTCCCCGACCTGGAATTCTAGCGGTTTCCTACGCTTATCAGCGTAGCTTTTCTGACGGTCACGAGCTGCCGCCATGCGTTGCCTGATCTGGGCAATCTTTTCCGTCGTATCTACCACTAGTTCTGGGCCTGTGATTTGACTGTCACCGACCTCCGCCCAGCAAAGAGGTGATCGGCATTTACGACCGTACAATGCCTCAAAAGGTGCCGCCTGAATGCTAGTGTGGTAGCTGTTATTGTAGGAGAATTCCACCAGCGGTAGATGCTTCTCCCAGTTCTTGCCAAAATCGATCACACATGCTCTAAGCATGTCTTCCAGGGTTTGGATGGTGCGTTCAGACTGACCATCCGTTTGTGGGTGATAAGCGGTGCTCATGTCCAAACGTGAGCCAAAAGATTTGTGCATAGCTTGCCATAACTCGGAAGTAAAACGAGCGTCTCGGTCGGAAATAATAGAAGTTGGCACCCCGTGCTTCGAGACTACTTCCTTTAAATAGATTTCTGCCAAGGTAGAAAACTTGTCTGTTTCCTTAATGGCCAGAAAGTGTGCAGACTTAGTCAATCGATCTACTATCACCCAAATAGTGTCATTCCCGCGTTGGGATCTTGGTAGCCCCGTAACAAAATCCATGGAAATTTGCTCCCATTTCCACTTCGGGATTTCGGGTTGCTGGAGTAGGCCTGCTGGTTTCTGATACTCAGTCTTGACTCTTGCGCAGGTCAAACATTTGCTAACGTATGCAGCTATGTGGGCTTTCATGCCAGGCCACCAGTAAGTGGTCCTTAAGTCGTGGTACATCTTATCTGAACCAGGATGTACTGAATAACGGGACTTATGGGCTTCGTCCATCACAAGCTCACGCAGATCTCCGTAAAGTGGGACCCAAATGCGCCCTGCCACATAGTATGTTGCTCTAGTCGTTGTCTCGATCCTCGCAGGGACTCAGCCCTGATGTTTTCCGGTTTCAGAGCTTCAGTCTGAGCGTTTCGAATCTGGGTAGGGAGATTAGACTGGATGGTAAGTTGTAATGCTCGCACGCGCTTGGGCGTAGTGTCTTTTCGGCTGAGGGCGTCTGCCACAACATTGGCCTTGCCCGGATGGTACTTGATGGCGCATTCATAATCATTCAGGAGTTCGACCCATCGACGTTGCCGCATGTTTAATTCCTTTTGCTTGAAGATATGCTCGAGACTCCTGTGATCGGTGTAAATGGTGCACTTGGTACCGTACAGGTAATGTCTCCATATCTTAAGCGCAAAGATCACTGCTCCTAGTTCCAAGTCGTGCGTTGTGTAGTTCCTTTCGTGCGTCTTAAGTTGTCGAGAGGCGTAAGCAATAACTTTGTCGCGTTGCATTAACACACAACCGAGCCCATGGATGGATGCATCGCAGTAAACCACAAAGTCGTCAGTGCCTTCAGGCAACGAGAGAATAGGAGCACTACAGAGGTTATCCTTTAGTTTCTGAAATGCGGTTTCCTGAGCTTCACCCCATTTATAAACCATACCCTTCTGAGTAAGTGCCGTGAGAGGCTGAGCGATCTTTGAGAATCCCATGATGAATCTTCGATAGTATCCCGCTAGTCCCAAGAATTGGCGGACTTCGGTCGGAGTCTTAGGGGTAGGCCAATTCCTTATAGAGTCGATCTTTGCAGGGTCGACGTGAATTCCATCCTTGTTAACCACGTGCCCAAGGAAATGGACTTCTCGAAGCCAGAAGTCGCATTTCGAGAACTTGGCATACAGTTGCTCATTGCGAAGGAGTTCGAGGATAAGGCGTAGGTGCTGTTCATGCTCTTCTTGACTTTTCGAGTAGATCAGGATGTCGTCGATAAACACAATCACGAATTTGTCGAGGTAAGGTTTGCACACTCGGTTCATGAGATCCATGAATACCGCGGGCGCGTTGGTCATTCCAAAGGGCATAACAAGGAATTCATAATGACCATAACGAGTTCTGAATGCAGTTTTGGAGATGTCTTCATTACGGACCCTTAGCTGATGATAACCTGATCGCAGGTCAATCTTAGAATAGTAGCTCGATCCTTGCAACTGATCGAATAGGTCGTCGATTCGCGGGAGAGGGTAGCGATTCTTGATGGTAACCTTGTTCAGCTCACGATAGTCAATGCACATTCGGAACGTGCCATCCTTCTTCTTAACAAAGAGTACCGGTGCTCCCCAGGGTGATGAACTAGGGCGGATAAACCCTTTATCCAATAGTTCCTGTAGTTGAGTAGAGATTTCCTTCAATTCTGCAGGGGCTAGTCGATAAGGCGCACGAGCTATAGGCACTGCTCCGGGAGCTAGCTCGATTTGGAATTCGACCTGACGGTGGGGAGGGAGTCCAGGTAATTCTTCAGGAAATACCTCGGGGTAGTCACGCACCACTGGAAAATCTTCAATCCTCTTTTCCTTTTCCTGCGTGTTGGTGACAAGTGCTAAGATAGCGGTGTGCCCTTTTCGTAAACACTTCTGGGCCTTCAAGAACGAGATAACGCCGGAGATTTCTCCGCCTTTGCCACCTTGTACAATGAGGGGTTTGCCAGAACGGCGGGGAATACGAACTGCTTTCTCTTGACAGAGGATCTCAGCGCGATGTTTGGATAACCAATCCATACCGATGACGACGTCGAAGCTTCCAAGAGTAACAGGGAAAAGATCGATGCTAAACGTCTGACCCGACAATTCTAGTTTGCAGCCTTTGATAACATGTGAGGCCTCGATGTTTCTACCATTAGCTAACTCGACGATATGATGAGAACTTAGTAACGAAAGCGGACGCTTAAGCTTCTTACTAATACGTAGGGACACATAACTAGCATCGGCTCCAGAATCAAATAATACAGAAACATAACGATCATCGAGTAGGAACTTACCCGCCACGACATTGGGGTCATTCCTCGCTTCTCCAGCTCCAATCACAAAAGCCCTTCCTCTAGCACCATTCCCAGCGTTGTTGTTCTGATCGTTGTTTCCAGCTCCCTGATTGTTGTTGCGGTTCTGGTTCAGTTCAGGGCAATTCTTCTTATAGTGCCCCCCAGCTCCACACTGGAAACAACCCTTAGCGTTCCCGTGATGTTGTTGCTGCTGGTTCTGCCCCACGGGACGTGGACTCCTACAGTCCTTGGCCTCATGCCCCATCTTGTTACATCGTTGACACTGACTTTTCCCACAAGGCCCACTGTGATGTCGATTGCACTTGTTACACTTGGGGTGGTTACCGCGATAGCCACTCTGTTGTTGAGTGCCCTTGTTGTTTTCAGTTTTCCTTTGCTGTGCTGGGGCCTGAGTGGGGTTAGCATCCTTGCTTTGATTTCCTTCCCACTTACGCTTGTTGTCACTAGAAGTTCCGACAGTAGCACTGATCCTTTTGGGCAACCTGCCCTCCTCCACGGCCTGATCAGTGAGTTTGTGAGCAAGTCGAACGATCGGCTGAATGGTAGTGAGGTTGGCTGAAGTTACATGGCTTCGAATTTCTGGAGCCAAACCCTTAACGTACAACTCGATTCTTCGATACATAGGTCGAGACATGTTTGGGCAAAGAGCAGCATAGTCATTGGACAGCTTGGTGTAGGTTTCAATTTCTGACCCAACCATCTTAAGCGCATAGTACTCGTTCTCAAGTTTGTGGATGTCATCCCGGTGACAGTACTCCTCCTTAATCATGTCCTTGAAATCCTCCCACGCCGTAGCATTAGCAGTTTCCAGTCCAAACATCTGAATTTGCGCCTTCCACCAAGAAAGCGCGTTTCCTTCAAGCGTAGCAGTAGCAAACTTCACCCAATTCGCAGGGGGACACTCACAAACAGCAAAGACAGCTTCAACTTTCTCAATCCAGTGCAAAAGACCTATGGCACCCTTAGTGCCGTTGAAAGGGAGAGGCTTGCAATCCCTGAAAGTCTTGAAAGTACACACAGGTGGTTGCGCAGGTGCATGCTGACCTCCCGGGTGAGCTGCGAAAGCTGCAGCCACCGTGTTAAGCAGGTTAGTGAATTGGGCCTGGGTCATGTTGATGTTTCCTCTTCCACGTCCACTCATTGTCTTCACAATCAGAAAACATAGTATGAGTGTGGTGTCGTAATGTAGCGAGAATGAGATAGAGGAGAGAGGCGTATCTATTTAATTAGACACACTAGTACATATAGCAAAACAGGAAACATAAGGTAAGCAAACAAGTAAACACTAGTCCGAGCTATGAGGTCAAAAGTGTTGAGCCTTGCACTTGGAGTGTAGTATCGTCGCGAGTCACAGGTTATAGTCTGGTTTTTCCCAAAAAAGATTTCCCCCCCCCCCTTTTTTTTAAAACCAAGTTCACTATAACCAATGGCTCTGATACCAATCTGTCACACCCCCAAAAACCACATGCGGAACACCACCGCTTGGAGGCGTGACCGACCAGGATCCAGCCACTAATTATACTGAGCATTAATTAATAGTAGAAATATTTGCTACCCAAAGTAGTTAACAACATCGTAGTTTAAGTTCGATAATTAGTTTAAACAAAACAGCGGAAGCATAAACCAAATAGTTTTAAAGATAGTTCTTAGTTCAAGATAGTTAAACCCAACACACGGGTTTTGACGAACACTACACATCCCCAAGCAGCAGCTCCTGAGTCACTGGTTACCTGCAAAGCATGCAGTAAGGGGTCAACAATAATGCTGAGTGAGTTCACTAATTGTCCAGTTTTAGTTTACCAAAAACTTAAGTTGTTTAGATAAAGCATTTATAATCACGTTGTGGGGAGCTACCCCACCTGTAAGCTCACTAAACTGTAGATACCGAAACTGTTGACGGAAAGTTGTTGTGCCCCGAGTCAATGTCTATCGTCATTGACCATGTTGCAAGGTCTACTAGTTCACGCCCGATCTCCCCCGGTCACGGTGTGAGGTTGTCAAACCTAATAGCGCTATCAACTAATAACCCGTTCGCCCCCGGCGATTAATCGGTACTGTAAGCAGGGACTTAAAATGATAGAGTTTCGTTTAGCATGGCTAGTTGTGATTTATAAATAATATCCAAACGTATCTCCCCCGGAGATAGTAATTACCCATTCTGTTTTCCCCCGGAGTAATGGGTCAAAAGTGTTTTTCCCAAAGTTGGTAGTTTGTTCGTGTCCCTCCGCGGGACGCATGCTTTTAGTGTGTGAACTCACCTTGGGTTGCTCGGCAGATTAGGTTACTTGTCGAACACGTTGGTCACCACGTCCTAACATGGTTACCGGTAAGTCAGGTTTGGTGTACAAGCAATCACGTAAAATCTACACTTAACTAACACGTTGCATGCATACAAGTAAACAGTGGGTTATTGGGCCGGCCCTAACATTTACAAAATCAAACAGCAACACATAGTCCAGTCAACAGGTAGCCCATAATACACACATTATGGCCCAATAACCAAAGTGGACAGTCCAGTCGCAACCAGGTGGTCTCGAGTCGCAACCAGGAGGTCTCGGCTTGTCACGCTGTGGTTGCGAGTCGCAACCGTTGCGGTCTCGAGTTGTCATGCTGTGGTTACGAGTCGCAACCGTTGCGGTCTCGAGTTGTCATGCTGTGGTTACGAGTCGCAACCGTCGTAGTCTCGAGTCGCAATGCTGTCCCTTTCTTGTTCACGTGTTGATTCAGACTTAGTCAGGCTAAATTGTACTAAGCATCAGGCCCAAATCAGGAAACAACCAATAAGGTTTCAACTAACAATTTTCCTAATCTGACCATTAGTAAACATGGATCAAACATTGCCCTTTTTGAAATCTTCAAACCATATTCAACAAGTTCATCCTATATTCATAAATTTCTAGGGTTTTCATCTTATCATAATCATACATTTTTATGAACCAAAATCACATATTTTAACAAGATCATCATGCAAGAACAAGAAAACATACATTTTGTAGCCGAAATCTTATGTTTAACAACATCATTTTGCAAGAAACAATGAAGCATAGTTTGGTTGGCCATGAATACTCTTAAACTACCATTTTCTAGCCATCTTTAAACATGTTACCAAGTATTTACACATAATGGTTTACACATATAGTGAAACTCACAAATCAACCTTAAAAATCATGCATAACAATTTTAACTAAACACTTTCTAGTTCACTTAATACACATAAAACACACATAAAATAATCACTAACCGGTTGTGAAGAAGGAGCCGAAACAAAGGAAAAGGAACCGAGAAAATGAAGTGTTCGAGTGATGATGATCTTGACCGAGATTCCTTGTGAAATCCGAGCTTGAACCGAAAGTTGGAAGAGAATGGGATGTTGTTGAGGGTTTTCTAGTGAGAGAGAATAGAAGGAGTGTGTGGATATGTTTGTGTAACAAATGAGGGAAATGGGGAAATGTTGGAGATTTTATATAAGGCTTCAAGGTAGGCTTAGGGGGTTTCGGTCCAAACCGGTTACGGCCCACTCGAGACCGAGTGGCCCACTCGAAACCGAGTGGTTGCGAGTCATGGTCTCGAGTCACTAGTATATAAGCGTATACTTATATATATAATACATACACAACACATATCATGCAAAAAGATCACGTTTTCATTTAATAACATATATATACACAAAAATATTACAAGGTGTTCGTTTGGAAAAAAAACCTAGAGTGTCACATATGTGAAGCATATTATTAACATAATGTATTTTACAATTTGTTAGTGCATGTATATACACAAAATGAACTTATTTTGATGACAACTAAACTATAAAAGTATAAACATATATATTATATGGATAGCTTACAAAATCTATTTTTTCTAGCTGTTCCCTTTTTTAGAAAAAAAAAAGTATCAAAATTTCTTAGTAATAGCCAGTGCCGACTTAAGCATAAGCCAAGTAATGCTAGGGCTTTAGGCCCCATAATTTTAAGGGCCTCCGGTTTTACGCACCGACTATTATCTGTATGTATAAGTAAATACGGGTGAAGAGGGAATACGGGTGACGCCGGTTCGACTTGGACGGGAGGCGATGTTTACCGATTATTCCACTGTTGTGTCTTCGGGTGGGTGGAGGTCGGGTTTCCGCACATCTGGCGAGAGTTAAGGGGCTGGTGGAGGTCGAGTAGTCGACCTTGGCCACAACACCGGGTGTCACGGTGGTTGGCACGTCGTTCTTTGCCGCTAAAAAAACTACTTGTGTGTTTTATTGTTTCATATATTATAAACTTTAATAGTTCGTTGTGGTTTATACTTTATAGTTATATTATGTGTTAAAATAACTCAATTATATTTAAGTTATATTTGATGAAATATATATTTTGGTGTTGAGATAGATGCTTATTTCAATTAGATTGTTTTACATATATTTTTATTCTCGCATATAAATAAAATTAAATGCTTTTGGATAAAAAAAAAGTATACTAAATAGCATATTTAATTTAAAGTTCACTTGCATTATTTTTGAAATCTTAATAATGGGACAAGGAATATTAAGGATTGACATATTTTTTGTTTTTTGTTGATATATTATTTAAATAAGAGAATCTATTAAAAATTACTCACAAAAGTAACTTATATAAAAGCCTCAAATTTTCATGAGCGCTTTAGGCCTTGAGAAACGTTGAACTGGCCCTGATAATAGCTAATGTATGCTTATATGATTTGGAAATATTTTTATACAAAATATTCTTAAATCACATGAAAGAGCACTCAAAATCAAGAAATAATGAACACAAGCTCCATTATCAACTACGTCACTATAACATTGACTGTGATAGGACTGAAAAGGATCAACAAAGTACGAAGAACAACAAGAAAAATAGATGGAACAACAAGAAAAAATAGATTTTGTAAGAAAATTTTCAAGAGAAAATCACCTTCATGAATTCCTCTTTATACATATACATGAAAACTTACGGTGTATGTTAATAAGAAGTTTCAAGATCATCTAGCAAAAAAAAAAAAAAAGTAAAGCAGAGCTCATACAATATTTTTTTAATACTTGAGTTTTTTTTTCCCGACTCATCATAGGATCAGGTTTCCTATTGTTAAATAACTTCATTACTCCAGCTTTAATAATTTATCCTAACTAGTAATAAAACCCGCGCGTGTTGCGGCGCGATACATCGTAAACATCGAATAGATTAGTCCAAACGTTATGTGATGTGTAAACCATATGAAAACACGTGTTTCGACGTATCTAATTGAACTCAATGTTACCTATATAAGCATTGCAATTGGATCAAACACAAAGTAAATCAAATTTATACCCAACAATCATAACGTATTATACGTGACCCGAGTCATACATAGAAAATATAACAGGTATAACGGAAAAGCTGACACGTATAATCAAAAGAGATGAATTAGAGCTTCTGAAAAAATGGAAGAAAGGAAACCATAATTTGACTGCACACGGTTCGAAACAAAATTTACAAAACATAACTTGACTCGTTTCCCAAAAAAATTTACGTCGAAACATACACCAACTCAAATTTATACCGAAACGTACATAAAAATATGCACATAAAAATGTTTTTTTAAACGAAAACATATTATATTTGACCTAACTCATATCCAGAAAAGGTTTATGTCAACACGTAGAGAAAATCAAATTTATAGAGGCACGTACATCAAACTATGCATGTGAAAGAAAAATAGTTTTTCTTATGTAAAGGAGGTATAATGGTAAACTCGAAATAAATTATTAGTAAAAACTTAATAGGTTAAATGCATTAGTAAAATTGTGCCAAGTAGCACTAATGCCAAATCACTGCTAACGAACACCAACATCAGAAGAGCTTGTAAAAATAAAAAAAAAATAAATAAAAAGGTAAAAAATAACACCGAACAAAAAACATATGTGAAATCGTTGAACCACACATGCCAGTCGCGGCATGTTAATGCGAAGAAATTATATAGAAACGTAAAATGTAAAAAAAAATAACTAAGTCCATCTAGGATTCGCGCGTTGCGACGAACTTTTCAAACGGATAAAAATAGACGCACTGCGACTGGACTGTCAAACGGGAAAAAGAGACGAAATAATGTTGCACCCTACACGCACGTTGCTGCGTGTTGACTCGCAAAATTTAGGACCAAACGTAAAACAGTATAATGGACCAAAGTTAAAAATAAGAAAGTGTTGGGGTTAAATTGGAAAGTTGAAAAGCTTTTAGTTAAAACTAAAAAAGTCAAAGAGTTTAAAATGAGAAACATATAAAACCTTTGGATTAAAAGTTAAAAATGTAAATTTTTTTTTTAGAAACACCCAATACATATGTTACAAACTATTAAAAATGAGCTAGATACCTTACGCGTCAGTAGTCGGGAGCCTGATGTATGCTCAAGTCTGTACTCTCCCAGATATCGCTTATATTGCGGGAATGCTAGGCCGTTATCAGACTAATCCTGGCCTAGATCACTGGAAAGCAGCTAAGAAGGTCCTTAGATATCTGCAAGGGACGAAAGACTATAAACTGACTTATAGAAGAAGTGATCACTTAGAAGTGGTGGGTTATTCTGATTCTGACTTTGCCAAATGGAAAGATGACAAGAAATCCACTTTGGGCTATATCTTTATGTTAGCAAGTGGACCTATCTCATGAAAGAGTCATAAACAACAGTTTACCACAACTTCCACAATGATGTCAGAATATATCGTTGTTTATAACGCAACCTGTCATGGAATGTTGCTTAGAAATCTGATCACTGGACTCAAAATCGTTAATTCCATTTCTAGACCATTTACGCTTTACTGTGATAACTCAGCTGCCGTTAGTTTCTCGAACAGTAATAGTTCGACTCGAGCTGATTTATATCTCGATACAAATATTTGTTCGTACGTGAACGAGTTGAGGAAAATAATCTTTGTATTGAGTATATTAGTACTAAAGATACGCTTGCGGATCCGATGACTAAAGGTCTCCCACCTAAAGTTTTCGAAGAACATTATGGGACTTACTAAAGACCTTATTTAATGGCATATTGTACTAGCTTATGTTTTAATTAATGAAATTTCCTCAGTTTGATTTTGTATGTCTCTAACATATGTTCTGCCGGTGTAATGACATATAGACAAATATAAATACAAATCAGACGCTAAAGGGATTATGCGTATTTTGATCATAACTATTAGGTTTTAAATTGAGGCTATAGTATGACTAATGGGGGTCCTGAGTCGAATGATGATTCAATGGCTGTATTTCTCTGCTATAGTTCTTGGTTTAAGGCTAAAATGAGTGTTAACTCCTGGCCAGGCTCATCTAATACTCATGATAAATGATTACTCGTCTAAGTGGGAGAATGTGAGATTAAATATATTATTATTGTAATATTTAATCTTGTAGCCATTATAATCATTTATATTATATAGATCAAAATATATTAATAACCTATTAATAATTAGTTGGTAATTGTTGATGGACCATATAACCCTTATTAACTAATTAGGTTTCCTCATGGGTGTATATATAAGAAGATTATTAGCGAGTTTAAGGGTTAGACAATTACACAAACCCTAATACCACATAACATCAAGAATTGGCTCTCTCTCCAAACCGAATCCTTCCCTTGTTTCGGTTTCATCACCATCATAATCTTACATCCTAAGGAGGAACCAGATCATCCTGACAAGTATGTCAAACTCAATGGCTGCATCTCTGACTGGATTCTCTGCCGGCCTGTCTGCTGTAACAGGTATATTATTCATGTTTTCCATTATGTTTAAACAGAAATGATCAACATATTGATATCATTTGTAAACAAATAGGTTTTTACCATTTGTGTACTCTGTACAACTTTATATCCATGATAACATTCATCTATGTGATTTCCTTTAAATATATAACCTTATAGAAATCTTGTGTCAAGTATTAATTCTGTCATCACATACGACCTTGTGAATCCCGTTATTACACAAAAACCTTATAAATTCCTTATTTAAACCTTCTCACTTAATTACTTTGCGATGTTTAAAATTCTCTACTACTGAATTTGTACAAACTTTATTTACTAGACGGTTGAATGTTTCGCCTTAGAGTCATATGCATAATTGCTCCATTTAGAACTTCTCACTAGTTAATACTTATTTTAACATCAGTTTGAGGTTGTATACGTCCCTTAGACGTTTTCAATCCTCTATTATTTTCAAGCAGTTTTACTTTTCAATCTGTTATCACATATAACTTTGCGGCAATAATAATCCTCCACTTATCCACAAATGGTTTCACATTTCAATGACTTTCTGACATATATATATATATATATATATATATCTATAATTCTTCATTTTTCACAAGTATGTATTCCTGACATTTAGAATACTTCACTATTACAAATGATTTAACAGTTTAAAATCATCCACTATTACAAGTAGTTAAATCTTTTAGAATCCCCCGCTATTTCAAGTGGTTAACTCATTTAGAATCCTTTAGGATTACAAGTAGTTAAATACTTTAGAATCCCCCACTATCACAGGTGGTTAAGTCAGTTAGAATCCTACACTATTGTGGTTTATCAGTTTAGAATTTAATTCATATGCCACATAATCCATACTCACATATGCTATGTGACTTTTAATAATCATATGTCACATACCAATCCTGTTTGAGAATTTCATCTTTACTTCAACGACGGTTTTACAATTAAGTGTCTTACCTTATTCATCTTTAGCATACAAGGTTGCTATCACATACTCTACCATGTTCACATAGTCCTCATTGCCTCGGACATGGATATGATAATTCTAGGAATATCTTAGTAACGTATGTTAACTACTACACCGACCAAGTGTGTAGTCCACACACTCTACACTGGTATTTTATCATTACCATATCATGTCCTAAGTGAACGAGTTTCAGTTCACATATCATCATTAAGCATACTTCTCAATATGCTAACAACTTGAGGGCTCGCTATCCATTTATAACCTTCATGTAGTTATAGTATCTACTTATTAACATTACATAGGCATCATATATACAACTCTTTCAATGTAGTTGCATACCTCATGTGTCTGGTTAATCCTTACTTATGAATCACATTTTGATATGTTTCTTTTTTGAGTGAGGCTAGTAATCATCGGCCTTTCTGCATCATAATCATAATTAGTAGACCTAGTAATAATCTTGCGTACCATTCAAGTTTTGATCAAGCCTCGGACCAAACACACATCTAATATCAAGAGTCTAAGGTTTAAGTCGAAACATGTTCACTCATACTCAAATCCCTTAAACCATGGCTATGATAGCAACTTGTAACATCCTAAATTCATAATGACTTAGAAATCATATTTTAATTGCGAAAATAATAGGTCCTAAAAAATTTCTGCTATTTAAAATTTCGTCCCTCTTTACTTAGTAAATCATTAAAACTAGTATGGCTAGTTCATAAACCTTTAATATCAAAAAAAATCTTTAGCATTTTTCCAAAATAGGTAGCCTAATATTGTGATGTGTTGTTTGTGTATTGCCCGAGAACTTGATCTTTAGTCACCATTTTATACCCAAACCTTACCTAAATCATATTCAACACAAATAGTTAGCATGTTTAGGAAAAATATTAGTTAGTTAAAGAAGTTACACATATAGAATCAAACTAGCAAAAACTCTCAGAAGAACAATATTATTAAAAGTATATAATGTAAAAATCATATTGAACTTGAATCATTAAATATCTGAAATTAAAATGAACCTATCATAAGCTACAACAATCCTGGTGTAGCCTACGTCGCCTACAACACTTGTACCCGAAGTTAGATTGTTAATAAAAACTTGAAATCCCGTTCAACACGTAAACTCTTAAATTCTCAATGATAACATCTTAACTGAATGATCAATAAGTTTAATCATGAGATTAATCAGGAATCTAATTTCCTGATCATTAGTAATTATAAAATTTGAAACGTTCATACCTCAATCCCTTGACAATATTGCATCACAACAAATCTTGGATAGAAACTCATATTGGGTCAATAATAAATCCATAATATTTGCAATGATATTAATCCTCTTTTGTTTGAGATATCAACTTGCAAAAAAATTACTCTACCAAATTTTAATAACTAGTAAATGCATAAAATATACTAGTTATCCTCCTAGCCATATAATACTTGCATATTTATGATTTCATAACACAACCAAAACACCAATTGAATAACTACTAATCTTTAGTTCATGAATCGCATGATCAACTTAATTTGACTTATATACTTATATTAAATATGTAAGATATACTTACCTTTATTGGTAGGATTTGTGAGAGCTTTGAATCGCTCCACTAACCCGTTGACTTCTAATCTTTATTATACGAAAGAACTCTTAGACATCTTTTACGACTGAATTCCTAGTTCTCTGATCTAGTTTAGCCGTTCATGTATTCAATCTATGATATACCAAATTTCATAATAATCTCTACTTTGGAGTTTAGTCATCTCATCAGGAAATCCACTTATCTCATTAATTATTTACCATAACTCTCAATGTTACATTTGTGTCAAATAATATTTATCAATAACCATTAATCAACTATCATAATTCAAATCATGACTCAATATATATACATATAATATACATATATGATGATACCATGCAATCAATACTAATAATAACCCTAAATTATATTTATTCTCAAAACATCAGAATAATGGTTATAGCTTCTCGTGTGTAAGGTTCATGTATGCGTATAATCATCTGAACATCATGAGAACAATATCTAACGAGAATTAATTATGACATTGTATTAATTTTTCTGCCGCGAATGCTTCTCTGGTTTTAGATCGCACAAAAACACTACTAGAACCTCTAGGAAACACTATTCACATTTCATGATGATCATCGTGTTTAGGAATGGTTTCTCGTTTGAAAATCCGCCTCTAGACACCGTGAACTACCACTGTCAGCCACCACTGATCACCACGAACCTTTTATTGATTCTCTCTAGCTCCCCCTCTTGTTTCGGACTCTAAAAACACGTATAAGAGAATAGGGAATAATCATCCTTTTATACTTGGAGTTTGCTGTACTCGTAGTATGGTGGTCGTACTATGTTAACCCGGACCCGATAAAAATAACGATTCTATATTCTCACTAAATAACTCCTTTTAAGTCATATCTCAATATTGAGTTATGTTCTCTCATAAATGCAACTCATCAAATTGTTTATTACACCTCAACGAACCTAGTAGGCTCGGGAATTACATGTTCATTGTTTTGCAACATTTAGATAATATCATCATCATTCAACTTTTACAGTATTTCAACAATTAAGTTTAATTTAAATATAAATTTGGAAATTTGGGATGTTACAACCCCCCACCCCCCACACACACACGTGCACTAGAGGAAGGAGTACTCTCACCGGTGCTACCGATCCAATTTATACCCTACAACTGTTGCATGTCATCATCTCTAAAAAGAACTAAGAAAGCCATTCATATCATCAATTACATATACACCGTGCCAATAGATAATCAAACCAACACATAATTAATAAATAAATAATCAAAATCGACACATAAGCGAACCAATACATACTCAAACGAATGTAAAAGAAATGCTAATTTCCAAATTCCAAGTCGATACCTATCTACAATTGAACATAGTCTAAATGTATAACCATATCCAAATCCATAGATTAACAGAATCCAAGTTGGAATCAAGCCAATTTCAAACAAAATTTGGCTTAATCCAATACTAAAAATATCACATTAGCCAAAACCAAGTTTAACCTTATTTAACAATTGGACAAAGTAAGCTTAATTGCAATTCAACACTTTGATTCTAAAATTTAGCTTGTCAAGTTTATTAAATACACACAATAATTTAAAAGAAAAGTAACTGCATGAGTGCGTGTGCGCAGACACACTCACGCACACATACACATATATATTAAACAATGCTTTCATAAATTAGAACAAAGATGTTTCTACTCACTGGAATTATGGTTCTTGTCAAAGAAGAGACATACAATTGTGGTGGTAGTATCCCGGTGTGGTTGCCTTGGTCTCAAACAATGATGGTGAGCGAGCGAGGATGATGGTGCCACAATGGTGACTGAGAGAAGGGGTAGAAGTGCGACGATGGATGTGTTGTGGTCGGGAGTCTGAATCCCCGCACGGAGAATGGAAGGAAGGGGAGAAAAATGAATGTGAGAGATTAAGCCGGCAATTATTCCTTTTTGACCTAAAGTTACCGACGAATATGCCGTTGGAAATTTAAAAATAATGATGAGGAGGATGATGATCGTGGTCGTGATTGTGATGATGATGATGCTGATGATGATGATGATAATTGTGGCAATGCTATCAATGATGATGATGATTGTGGTAATGATGACACTGATGACGATGATGCCAACGCCGATGAAGATGATGATGATGTTGCTACTAATGACTACGACGATGATGGTGTCATTATTCGTCATCCGACTACTTGTTGCATAATTATTTCCCGTTTTCCCACAAGTAGCTTAATGGTTTTTTTTTTTGTTGCCCGAGTAGGAACTTCCAAGGTGGGCACCCATCCGAGTATTATTACAACCGAAGCCCTCTTAACTACGGAGTTCTCCTCTCATCCACAATCATTGCCCCTAAAATGTGTTAATGATATTTTAGGTGGGTGTTTCTTATGGGCCAATATCTTTCATGTGGATAGAATAGAACACAAGAACGTGAGATTTGCCTAAGATATTATGCCTAATGCGCATTAGTGATATTTGATACGGGTTTTCCTTATAACCTAGTATCTTTCATGTAGACATAAGACAACATAATGATCTGAATGATGATGTTAATGTACTCTATTAGGTCTTGATGGGTCTTGTCATGTGTTTGTTGGTTGGCTACACAAACCCACGTTGGGTCATACCAAATGATTTTTTGCCTTTTGATCCACACGTGTGTGTTTAATTTACACTATTAGGTCTATGTGTGCCCTACATTGTGTTGTGGGTTGTTTTGGTTACAAAAACCTACATTCGGTAATATTAGTCATTTTGGACCTTCTGATCCATGCATATGATTAAACTGCACTCTTGAGCCTTGGTGGACCTTGCCATGTGTTGGTAGTTTTTTTTTGGCTATACCAACCATATTGGTCATAACAAGTCCATATTGGTCATAACAAGTCTTTTTTGGGCCTTCTAATCCATGTGTTCGTAGGTTGGTTTTGCTACACCCACATTGGTTATAACAAGTCATCTATAGTCTTTTGTTCCATTTGTGTGACACTTCCGGGTCTTGGTGGGCTTTTCCAAATACATTAGTAGGGTTTTGCAAATAATTTAATTATATATAACAATTAAGAGTTCTCCCATATATTTTAATTATTTATACTTGAAACTCTTACACTATACTTGAGTTTTATTTCTTTAACAAATTTTGTGTTTCTACTCCTGAACTCTATTAGAGTTATCGTACGGCTCCTGAAATTTATTAGTTATTTTTCTTTAGCCAATTTATGTTTATATCCCTGAAATTTAATAGATTTATCTTACATTCTTACGGCCCTTGAAGCTTAATACGTTATTTTCTTCTTTTTTAACCAATATTTTTCTTTTATCTTTTTTATTTGTTTAATTCTTTTTTTTTAACTTATTATATTAGAAGCTAACTTTTTTACCTTAGCCGTGTTTAGTTAACCGTGTAGCTTATATATTTTTAACGTCCTTTCAGTGTTAATTTTATTAAATACCAATGTACAAGTTGTCAAAACCGCCCTCCCGCGAATCACGAATTTAACCCATTACTTACATTACATTTGTATATACTACACATACAATGAAATGAGTTGTTTCAAACTTAATGGATCTCACTACAAATGCAAAGGAATAAACAATAAATTCTCGTTTATTTAGTTCCATTATGGTTCGTTTTCTTATTAACTTCAATAAAACTTCATGTATCATCAATGTTTCTTTCATGAAAAAGATAATAAAATAAAAACTTCATAAGACTGTTTTATTCATTATTGGAACCAAAACACATAACATATAGGGTCATTTTAAAACATAACATGTAAAAATGTCACATCTAAAATTTATCAAAACCCTAAACAACACATTATTCAAGCAGCCGGAATCAAGACACTATGGCTGCTGGACTGGTGGTTCACCATCAACAGCATCACTGCCACCACCACCCCCATCACCACCACCACCAACAGCATCACTGCCGCCGTCGCCACCACCACCACCACCAGCAACACTGCCACCATCACCTCCAGTCACTTCAACACCACCATCTAAAGTGACACCAGTCCCACCACTACTTCCTTCACCATTTTTTGGACCAGGGTCATATTTGTAACAAGTAATATCAACCCCAAACAACCTGAACTTAAAATTATGTTTCTTCTCCGGTGGTTCACCACCAACAACACCACCTTCATCCCCACTACATTGTGCCCTTTTCTTACTTTTTTCCATGACATCACCACCATCTTCTCCAGTGGCCACCACCTCACTTTTATCAGACACAACAACACCACCTACAGTTATAACTTCATCAACTTCTTGATGACCTTTAGTTTCATCATCCAAAGGACTCTCTTCGCCATTGGTTGCTTCTCCCCCATTGCTATGCACTTCAGCGCAACTATGACGATAAAAATAGAAAATGTTAAATTAAAATGATAAATTGCAAAAAAAAAAAAAAAAAGAAAAAAAAAAGAAAACCCTAATTTCGAGGGCTAAACTTAAATCGTAAAAAAACTCAAATGGCGGCCGCAATTTTTATTATTTAAAATGGTATAAAATTTCACACATTTAAGATTATAAACACATGAACAAATGATAAAAATCCACACACCTTTTCTCCAATGATTTAACGTCTTGGTTATCTGATTGAGTCAAGTCGATGATTGATTTTGATTCTTCTGATCCAGTCTCAGGAATCTTCTTCGAAGCTTCCATGCTCGACAACTCTAGAGAGAGAGATAGTGAGAAAGCTAGAGAGGGAATGGCTCTTAAATATAGATATTTGTTTGCTTGTATGTGATATAAATAATCTTTGTGTAAAGATTAAAATTAATGATGATATGCATTTATAACCGTTAAGTAATAAATGATGATCCAAAGTTAAAAATGAACTTATATTTATTTTGTAATTAGCTGAATTTATCAATCTCAGCTTAAAATTTAATGTATTTAAGAAATCATATAAATGATATAATTGATTATAAAATTACACTATGTATATTTTGTTGTTTATAAAAAAGAATATCAAAATACTAAAATGCATATTTTGTTGCTTTACAACAGAAATTTGGTCGATATCGATTCGATTCGTTACAATATCAGTATGCTACCATCACTTAATATATAGTGTTATTAGAGAAAAATCAAATTAAATAAAAACCAAATAAATTAAAAATACATATTATTTAGAGTATAAGAGATTTAAAAGTAAAACTTAAAAAACTAATATCAAGACAACTGAATATTACACATCTATAAATTTGAATCTAATAATTTGAATGATTTTTTTCTTTGTTTTTTTACGCATTTCCAAGTTGCGTTTATGAAAGTTGTGAGAGACCAATTTAGTAATGTAACAGAAATTAATTGGATCTTGCTTGCTCGTAAACAAAAAATGATTCAATTTTTTTTTGTTTAATTAGCATTTATTAATAAGTATTTATTGAAAACAACCTTTTAGATTAAACATTATACTTATTCCATGTATAAGTATTTTAATATAAAAGTTACTTTTTTTCTTAAAAAAATAAACTTCATTAAAAACACCTTCGACCCAAACGGGCAAAAGGCCATATAACCAGAGACACCCCCGACCCAAGTGGGCAAAGGGCAACAAATTAAAACATGTACAGAGGGTATTTACACCAACCCACCCATATAATATAATTATAGGATGCTACTAATATAAAAGTTACTAATAAATATTTAATTACTATTGACCAAAAAAAATATAATGCAGGATAATAACTACAGTTTGACTGTAACTTAAAAGAAAGTATTATATATTATATTTTTGGGAAAGCCTAGAAAACATAAAGTTACTTTTATAAATTTATCTATTATCTTTTTGTGAAAGCCAAGAAAACATAAAGTTACTTTTATAAATTTATCGTTTAACAACTTAACAAAAAGAAAATGATTAATAAAGCCATTTATACAAGTTATCTTTTTTTTTTCTAACGGAAAATTTATTTTAATTTATGTCTTCTATGAGACTTTAACCTCAAATCTTCCTCTTCCAAACTAAAGTGCTTAAAGGTTTTACCTTTGCTAATTAACCACCACCTCATTGGTATTTATACAACTTATCTATTAAGTTTTTTACTAACATTATCCTTATATTAAAAAACCAACCAAATGAACAGTAATAAATAATAAATATTAAAAACATAAATGAATTAACAGTAAAAAAATAGAAATAAATGAATAGTATCGGGTACCGGTACCATTATCAAATTTACCAATGAGTGTAATTCGAAAACTGTTCAGCACCGGTATTCATCGAGTTTTACACTCAAATAATGGTGTCGTACTAGTACCAAGCGTATCAAGCCGTACAGTACCAGGTATATTCGGTACCGGTACCCACTTTTGAGGATTTCGGTAACGGTATTTTTGGTACCGGTTGGTACCGAACTCATCAAATCCTGTAGCAACGTAGCAATGTAAATAATTGCACAGTTTAAACACAGTAAGTAAACTGTGTTTCGTTTGAATGAGGTTTTATATACACGACAACTTATTTTGCTTTATTTTTTGTGTTTTTACGTAATGAATGAATTGTAGCATGTAAAATAAACTTGGATATTTAGATTATTGATGAGCAAATCGTATCAAATCCTGTAATCAAACCGGTATCGTATCGGTTCCAAATTTACTATACCAAATCATTTTCGGTACCAATTTGGTACCCACCTTTTGGCGTTTTCAGAATCGTTACATTCGGTTCGACACCGGTCTAGCACCGTACTTATATTTATTAATTTTTACCTTCAAATACCATACCATACCGTATTGTACCGAGCATTTTCGGTGCCGGTACCTAATTTCGATGATTTTTCGGATCGGTACTTTCGGTGCAGTTATCGGTACCGAGCTCATCCATATTTTAACGTGTTAGCACCATAATAACTATAACTGAATTGAAAACAACCGAATTTCCAACGTGTAGGACGTGTGGGTCCTATTATTATTATTATATATTAGGTTATTTAAAACCGCTTTTTTTTTACGGATTGACTATCCTTTCACGACATTTTTATTTATGTTTTGATATTCCGTATCTGCTTGCCGTTACTGATACGCGTTTTGCAGTCATTTGGTCCCCGCCGCAACGCGCGGGCGGAAATTAAACTAGTTTATTATTGAATTAGAAGCTTTTTCTTATGTTGTGTGTGTGTATATATATATAGAGGAAGGCTAACGTACATTATGGCTTAACGTACTTCACGTACGACAGGTAATTACGCAGGTTCATTTTAAAATCACATACGTTATAACTCAAAAATCCAAAATCACGCATGTTGAAACACAATAATCACGCATTTTGGTTGTGTTCACATTGGTTTTCGCGGTTCTCGCAATAAAGGGTGGTTCCTAACGGATCTTTGTCCGATATATATATATATATATATATATATATATATATATATATATATATATATATATATATATATATATATATATATATATATATATATATATATATATATATATATATGTGTGTGTGTGTGTGTGTGTGTGTGCAGTTAATATCGGTGATATATCAATTATATCAACCCCTAGGAAAAAATCAATGTCAAATATCAGTACCGATATTATCGGCGATATTGACCGATATATCATGGAATTATTAGTGTTAAATTGCTATGTATATTAATTCTGCATTATTATAATTGCCTATATCTTACTGAGATATCCTATATCACAAATATCGGTCCTTGACCGATATTGGATATTTTACCGCATTAACTGCATATATATATATATATATATATATATATATATATATATAGGGAGGGGCTCATGCGAGAACCACCCTTATTGTGAGAACCGCGAGAACCAATGTGAACACAACCTAAAATAGCTAAAAAAAACCTAAAAAAAACTAACCCCCCCCCAAAAAAAACCTAAACCCCCTCCACCCCCCACCCACCCCAAAAAAAAACCTAACCCCCCCCAAGCTAAATGCTAAAAACTAAAACCCCCAAAAAACCTAACCCCCCCCCCCAAAAAAAAAAAAAAAACTAAACCCCCCTCCCCCCCCCCCAAAGCTAAAATGCTAAAAACTAAACCCACAAAAAACCTAAAAAAATCTAAAAAAATCTAAAAAAATAAAAAAAAAATCTTAATTTTTTTTTTAATATTTTTATGCTCAAATCGCTACTTTTAGTGGCCAAAATTTTTTTTTCGAAAAGTAGCGATTTTTATATAAAAAATATTAAAAAAAAATTGTGTGATTTTTAGCTATTTTTAGGCATTTTTTGTTGTGTTCACATTGGTTCTCGCGGTTCTCGCAATAAGAGGTGGTTCTCGCATGATCTTCTCCCTATATATATATATATCTGTGTGTGAGAGAGAGAGAGACCAGGAGTTGGTCACATGGTCCAAAATTTCTAAAAAATATGAAAAGCCATAAGAATGCGGTATACAAAATCTAGCTTTATATATATATATTTTGACACATCCAAAACTCACAGTACATAAAAACTTCAAACACACTATAATCAACATTAAACAGTAGCAGAGCCTTATTATCCAAAAAAAAAACACTCATAAATAACAGAGTGAAGATTACTAAAAGATCATATTCAAACTCTAGCAATCTATAAATTATTTAAATCTAAAAGTTCACGTCACTTCTTATACTATTTATACAAATCACACCTTATAACTTAACCTCGTGCGCGCGCGCGCACACACACACACATATATGAATGGGTTAAAATGAGAACCACCTTGATTTGTGAGAACCGTGAGAACTAGGCCATCCAAAAAGTTTTTCCGATTTTTTTTGCCCAAAAGTCATAAAAAAATCACTTCTTTCAGCAAAAAAAAATAAAAAAAAATGCCGCATACCCACATTTACATTAGGCGTAGAAAAATTTTATTTTCATACAAAATTTACACCAGCACGTAAAAAAACCTTGCATCAGTCAAAACTAACGACTCGACAAATTTTTTTATTTTCTTTACAGATGTGTTTATAATATTTCCATCTACGTTTGTGCAAAAAAAATTTGGCCCAACTCGCATGGGAAGAAAAGTTCTCACGGTTCTCACAACTCGTGATGGTTCTCATTTGAAACGAGCCCTATATGGATATATATGTATATATATATATATATATATATATATGGTGTGGTTCTAGAGGGAACAATATTGTATTTGTGAATGAGTGAACAAATCCTGTCCATTGATTTACATCATCAAATAATAAAATACACCATATCATCAAATCTTGGACATTGATTTACACTTGTGTATCCATAATCAAGGGTTATGATTAGTTCACTGGTGTTCACAATCAATGGGTTGTTCACAAATGAATCTAACTATATATATATATATATATATATATGGTAGGGATATGGTAAAAAGTGTCTAAAATGTAAGAAGGGTAAGAAGTGTTTTAAACCATTGGATATTTGATCTAATGGTTGAGATCAATAGGGTATAAAAATGTAAATTGTGTTTTAATTAGAGGGACCTTATGTAAAATTGAAGAGCAATAGTGTCTTTTTCAATGTTTGAAATATGGTAACCATATCATACACGAACAAAAACTCCTACATTCACTCCTTTTTCCTTAAATATAGGAATTAATGATTCACCTTAATTGTAGGAGGCCTTTGGTTGCATATTCGTCATACATTATCATAAAGAGAACTGTAATCAGATTCATGGCGTGGTGTTTTAAAACAACTGGATAAAATTGACTATGATTCAAGTCATGGTGTTTTATCTGGAGACATTGTTCATGGCGTGGTGTTTTAAACATCTATGATTCAAGTCATGGTGTTTTATCTGGATACATTGTTCACGGCGTGGTGTTTTAAACATCTATGATTCAAGTCATGGTGTTTTATCAATACAAAACATTCCCAGGTTTTAAAACACCATGACTATGATTCAAGTCATGGTGTTTTATCTGGAGACATTGTTCATGGCGTGGTGTTTTAAACATCTATGATTGAAGTCATGGTGTTTTATCTGGAGACATTGTTCATGGCGTGGTGTTTTATCAATACAAAAACATTCCCAGATTTTAAAACACCATGACTATGATTCAAGTCATGGTGTTTTATCTGGAGACATTGTTCATGGCGTGGTGTTTTAAACATCTATGATTCAAGTCATGGTGTTTTATCAATACAAAACATTCCCAGATTTTAAAACACCATGACTATGATTCAAGTCATGGTGTTTTATCTGGAATCCAAGAAACATTGTATAAGGTTTTTGTGAAAGATGTTGTGGGGTTGTGTCGAAAAGATAAGAACAGAAAGGGTGTTACGGTGTGTCATGGTGGTGAGAAGGTGTTTCACCGGAGAGAACGGAGGGGCTTTTGTGGGTGTGGGCTTGCCGGAAATACGGCCGGAGAAGGTCGTCGGACTTTACTTCGGTGACCGGAGTCTAAAAAGAGGCAGATTGTTTCATCTTGGGGGCTATGGTATTGGTGGGGATGAGGGAGAAAGAATCGTAAGAAATAATATGTTTCCTAAAATTTCTCCTAAAGTAGTTAACACATGATCTAATTTCCTTTAATTGACTTTAACTACTATTAGGAGTAAATTACATTATTACCCTTATTCATTAATATAATTGATGGACACATGTCAACACCAGATTATTTCTTACACTTCTTACACTTTAGCCACTATTTACAGGATCCTTTACCTATATATATATATATATATATATATATATATATATATATATAGGATTGAGTTCATTTCAGAACTCTAAATAACTACAGAACTTTCAAAACTCCTAATAAACAATCACTTTATATATAAGTTTTTGTATTTAGGATCTTTTTATCATCTGTTATATGTATTTCTTTTATTACATATATGTTAATAGTAGTTTACATATGTTTATTTGCCAAAATTATATATATGTGTCATAATTAATTATATATATGTAAAAAAAACTAGTTTACTTATGTGTAATTATAAAATTACATATAAAAAATGATAAAATTACTCTTAACATATATGTAATCGTAAAAATACACATAATAAATGATAAAATTATCCTAAACATAAAAATATATAAATAAAAAGATTGTTTATTAGGAGTTATGCGAGTTCTGTAAATATTTATGGTTCTGAAATGATCCTTGCCCTATATATATATATATATATATATATATATATATATATATAGGGTAGGGATAGTGTACATTAATTCAAAAGTGTGAGAAGTGGTTTAAACCATTAAATCTTTGATCTAATGGTTGAGATCAATAGGGACCAAATTATAAATTGTGATTTAATTATTTGGACTGAGTTGAAAATTGTAGGGGTAATAGTGTCTTTGTGTATGTTTCAAATTAGGTAACCTCTCCTAAATTCTAGCGATTCACTCCTAAATTCTTGCGATTCAATTTTAAACTTATTTTAAAATTCGGACATTCTAAAAAATTCCAGAAATATGTAACTGTTACAAGAAATATATAACACTATACATCCATCATGTAACACTATATAACACTATATAACACCGTCTAACACTAGGTAACACCTATAACACCATATAACACTATGTAACACTATAAAACACTATATAACAATATATAAAACTTTACATCTATCATAGACATGCTATCAGACAAATATATCGACAAATATATCACTGTAACACTATATAACTCTAAATAACACTATATAACACCATATAATACCATATCACACCATATAACACTATACATCCATCATATAATACTATATAACACTAAAAACACCATATAACACCATATAACACTATGTAATACAATATAACACTATATAAATATATATAACACTATACTGTTCTGAACGAGATGACATAAATTCGTAGATTAATTCTTAATTCGTATTCCTATAATTAAGGGTGACGGTTATGGAAGGTTAACAATTAATTAAGTCAATAAGAAAATTACTTGTTTACCCTTTTGAATTAATTTAGATTGAGGACACATGTCATCTCCACAATATTTATCATACTTCTCACACTTTTAAATTAATGTACAAGATCTTCTACCTATATATATATATATGTGTGTGTGTGTGTGTGTGTATACTTTATTATAAATAAATAAAAAACTTTGAGGATACATGTCACTCTCTCTCTGATATCTCCTCACTACTGTTATCTCACCTCTCTCGCGTATTAGATAAAAATATTAAATAATATTTTTTTTTCATTTCTCTCTCATATTAAATAATGTGATACTCTCGTATTAAAAGAATATATGTTTAGATATTTAATATGAATTTAATTATAATAGTAATTATATTATTAGCTAAATTAATTTAATATGAAATTAATTATGGATAATTTCTGATGTTGGCACTAGGAATGTCCAAAAAGTTTGTAACTCGGACCTTGTTTAGATTTAGATCGAAAAAAGCTCGCTTGATATGGATCGTTTTGAAACTAAGCTAAGCCGGCTCAACTCAGTTAGAAAGCGAGCCTAACTCGGCTCGGCTCATAACGAACCAGATTGGCTCGCTCCATAGCTCGGCTCATATGAGCTCGGATTAATTTACTTTTAATATATTTTATTCTTATATACATATAATATATTACAATTTGATTATTATTTGTATGTATTTATGAGTGCAATCGGGTATCTACAACATATTTAGGGGGTTGATACTGCTAAAAAACTTTATTGTATTTAGTTGAAATTTGAAACATGTTTTGTGTTTGGGTGAACATGATTTTGGCTTATAACGTATTAGATTTAACTTATTTTGAAGGATTAGATTAATTTAATATATACCCTTACAAACTTGAAAATTTTTATACATACTCAACCAAAACTAAAAATATCATATATGCCCTTACAAAATAGTTAAAATATTAAATACACCAAATTCATTAAAAACAACCTAATAAATAATAATTTCACCCTTATTTTTTCAACTTCAAGTTTTCATATATGCCCAGATTTTAACTTCATATTTTTATATAACATATTTTAAGCTTAAATTCATTTTTACCCACTTTTTTTTTTTCATAAACAACAGTATTCTTCATGTATAATATTTAAGCTTAGTAAATTAAGCTAGAAATGAGTAAATATTATATTTGAAGTTAAAGGATATATGAGATCTAAAAGTTTTAGAAAAACAAGGGTAAAATTGTCATTTATTAAATTGTTTTTAATGAATCGGGTGTATACGATATTTCAACTACTCTGTAAGGGTATATATGATATTTATAATTTTGTAAGGGTGTATATATATATCTATGATATTTTGCAAGTTTGTAGAGGTATATATATATATATATGAAATTGCCCCTATTTCGAATATGTTGTTTTAACTTGTTGAATAATATTTAGACTATTGAATTTTGAAAGCCATTTATTAAATTTTCTTTTTAAATTCGAACCAAACCAATTCGAGCCGAGCCAGCTCGGTTAAAAACCAAACCGAGTTTGAGCCTAGATTTTCAGCTCAATTTCAAATCTGAGTTGGCCCAGTTTATAATCGAACCGAGCCCGAGCTTTCCCCGAATCGTCTTGTGAGCACCCCTAGACGTTGCTTATCATTCTTTTAAATAAACTTCATTATATCTAGGGTTGTTTACGAGTCGAGCCGAGCGGACCTTTACCCGTGCTTGGCTCGTTTATAAACTGAACCGAGCTGAGCGGCTCATTTAAAACCGAGCCTCAAATCAATCGAACATTTTTCGAGCAGTAAATATTCCGAGCGAGCGTCGAGCGATTTGGACAACCATGTCGCCCGATTTAAATTTGCTGTGAGAGATAGTGACAATGTTTGGTCTTAAGTTTTTATGTCTTTAAAAACATGCACGTTTCATGGTATAATATTTTTCTTATGAATAACTATGTTTTGGCCGACGAGGTGATGATCATATTGCATTGCATGAACAATTATGTTGAGAGAAGGGGACGATCGACTTAAGGTAATTACATGAAACAATGAGGTGATGAGCAGCCTATCATTTATCGGTTTAGGGTTTAACTTTTAGATTTGATATTAATTTTATTTATTGGCGTGGTTGGGCTAGTACGAATAGATATAGTTGTAAATTTGTATATAGAGGATCAAAATCTAATAGAGTGGTATATAAAAAAACTATATATTTAATTTATATTTAAGTATATATGTGTGTGTAATGTGTGTGTATATATGTGTGCGTGCGTATATATATGTATAATATTTGTGTATATACATGTGTGTAGGGGACCGTTAAAATGAGAATCACCTCGAGTTGTAAGAACCGTGAGAAGTACACCGTACGGGGCGAGGTGGACCAAAATTTTTTTCATAAACGTAGATGCGTGTATTATAAACACATTTGTAAAAGAAATTTCAAAAAAAAAAATGTCGTGTGTGTAGTTTTGAGCACCACAAGTTTGTATTTACGGGTACCGTAAATCTTACCGAAAAATTTACGGTACCCGTAAACACAAACTTGTGGTGCTCAAAACTAGACACACGGCATTTTTTTTTTTTGAATTTTTTTTACAAATGTCTTTATAATACACGCATCTAAGTTTATGAAAAAAAATTTGGTCCACCTCGCCCCGGATCAAAAAGTTCTCACGGTTCTTACAACTCGAGGTGGTTCTTATTTTAGCACAATTATTCTATGTGTGTATATACATGTCTATATATGTGTGTGTATATGTATATGTATATATATACTAATTAAAAATGATAATTTGAGCCGAACCAAGTCGAGCGGATCTTTGCTCATGTTTGGCTCGTTTACAAGCTGAACCGAGCAGAGCGGCTCGTTTACAATCGAGCGTCAAATCAAACAAGTATTTTCCAAGCAATTTCCGAACAACCGGCGAGCGATTTGAACTAGTTATTTTATATTGTTATTATATTTTCATGAACTCCACTATTTAGAAGACTACATTAATTAATTGTTTCAAATTTGTTTACAGCGTTTTGAATTCAAAATTTTGTTTTTTATCGATTAAATTGTTCAATCATATTTTTGTGAATTCTAGAAACTGACCATTTAAGATTCAATTAAGTAATTATTCAATAATTATTTGATGTGATTTGTTGAATCTCATTGTATTTTTTCTTATATCATTACAGTCGAAAATATTCATGTAATTATCTTATTTTTTTAGATTTTAATTTATATAATGGCTTATTTTAGCTTTTTTTATATGTTTATATATATGTTATGTAGATGTGGCAACTTCAACCTATTTTCTTATGAACAGATCGATATAGGTTATATTTTATATGTAGGGTCAAACGGTTAAAATTTAAGACATAAATTTAAATTTAATGCAAATAATTATAGTTAGATTGTTATATTATAATCAAAGTAATTACATTTTTACACATATTTAACACTAAACTATACCTAATAAATTAGTAATTGGTTATGCTACGTGTCACAATTTCATGTGCCCAAGATTCTTGCAAACATATGAAAATTTTCTCGCTTATTTTCTATGAGCACAAATTATACACAATAAATAAGTAAAACAATGAAATTCTTACTGCTTATTATTTCTCAACTATTTATTATTTTCTTTTTGTGTAAAACGCCAAAATCGTCCCTGAAGTTTGAGCACTTTTACTTGTTACATCCAAAATAAGGGTTTATTTTTATTTATTTATTTTTTTTTTTTGTAACTGGACTCCTGAGATTTCATTTTTATTGTCATTTCTATTCAAATCACTAACTTAGTTAAACAATGTATCGTTAACTAAGGGACGATTTTCGTAATTTCAAACATCAGGGACGATTTTAATAGTTTACCCATTTATTCTTTTTTATAATTTTCTTTTTATCTTTAAATAAAAAATAGCTATAAATATAATATATACACATACACATATATATACACACACACACACTTATTATTTAATATTCTTTTTACCTTTAAATAAAATAATAATAATAAATTAATTATAATATATATGCATACTTATACACACACATTTATAATTTTATATATACAAAAACATCATACACATACTCTCTCTCTTCTATCATTCTCTTTTCTCCACCACCATCGCCGCCGCCACAACCACTTTGTCTATCTCGACGCTCATACCTCATTTTCCCTACTCGCTATACCAAACATCAGTATCACACGTCTCTCCCATCGTACCAAACATCATTTAACTTATTATTATTTTTTATTATTTTTAGGTAAAAAAATTATGTGTGTATATGTATATATACTATATTTATAATTTTTTTTAAATATAAAAAAATTAATGGGTAAATTGCCAAAATTGTCCCTGAGGTTTGGGAATTGCCAAAATCGTCCCTAAGTTAACGATACATTTTAACTGAGTTAGTGATTTGGATGCAAATGCAACAAAAATGAAATGTCCCAGAGACGATTTTGACATTTTACTCTTTCTTTTTTATATATTTTATTTCACCACCACCAACGCATCACTGTCGCCGTCAACACCACCACCAGCAGCAACACTGCCACCATCACCTCCAGCCTCTTCAACACTGTCACGGCCCCCGACTCGGTTTGACCCGTTTCAGGAGCCGCGGGACAGGAATCCCGTGGTATTTAATTTAGGCGACAGCGGAAGTCTTTTCTTTTTAAAACAGGATCTTTTAATAATTTAAACTGCTCGTTTCATAACTTTAGGGATAAATTCCCGAAATTTACAATAATGTGATTTCTCAGGGAAATCTTTATTTTCAAAAAATGTTCATTTATTTATTTACATTGAGCCACTTTTCTAAGCTGGGCGTGCTCCACGGCACTTTTCTTTGCTCATACCAGATTACCTGAAACATGTTTGAAAAAGGTTTTGTCAGCGGGGAAATACTGAGTGAATCATTCATTTTACTGAAAACGACACATTTGTTATAATCTACAGTATTAAGGGGAATTACAATGTTTCTGATATCAAACCAACTACCCACAGTATTTGTCACTCGACCATCCATTGGCTAGCCCATTTGTCCAATGGTGTCTGTGACTGTGGTCAGATCACCCCTTGGCCACCCGTTTGTCCAAGTGTGACGGGAAATAAGTAATGTATACAAAACCCCACATACCGGCTGTAACTTGGTGATTACATAGACTTAATCACTATAACTATAACTTTGAAAATAATTTGGAGTTTTGTAAAACAGTCGATAAAAATGACTCACAAACTGTGAGAAAAGAGTTTATAAAAGAGGAATGACTCACATTGCAGATTTACGAGCAGAGTATAAGCTTTACTGATTAACCTGCTAACCTAATTTAAATAACAATGCACACACAAACGGGATTAGTAACTAATTCAGTAGTTACGTCAATTCACGAGATTAAACCCTCACAACTATTATCAAGTGCGATACTTAACAATTCAATGGATTCACAACGAATGACAGAGCATAGTCCGAATTCGAACAGCACTCAAACATTCAAGCTGAAATCACAATGAATAATAAAGTACAAGCTCAATTTGAGCAGCACTCGGACAATCGTTGGATAGTTATAATCGATCGGACGTTGAATCGTAATAGCGATCGAGTTATTACCCTGATTGCAGCAGCACCTCGTGATCGTGTGTGTTTAATTGTGATATAACAGCTATAACTCGACGTATACAGAAGCTTTTTACGTCGTTTTAACTTCAACAGTTAAGTGCCAAGGTCGGCTATTTATAGCAATTTTTGGGACCTCCTTACGGACCGTATGCCGGACCCCTTACGGTCCGTAAGCGAAGCAGTCTAATTCATAGGCTGCCTAGCTCGGGACTAGCCTTGGTGACTCAAGAATTCAGCCAATTAGAACAAAGCAATGTTTGAATTTAGATAATTATCAACTAGGGTTTGCCCCCCTTGAGTTTTAGGGGCCCTGATCCTGATTCCGATTGTTCTGAAAATTTTAGGGTTAGTGTAGAATTACTTGGGTGTCTCAATTAGGGTTTTCTTATTGACTAATTATCGTCCTAATTATTGATTTTAGTGACAGTTGTTACATCCTCCCCACCTTAAGAAAAATCTCGTCCTCGAGATTTACTGAAATAGATAAGGATACTTTCGCTTCATCTCTGATTCCAGTTCCCAAGTATGTTCTGGTCCTCTCCTGGATTCCCATTAAACTTTTACTAGCACTAGTCGTTTGTGTTTGAGAAACTTGATTTTCCGGTCTTCTATTTGTAAGGGTTTCTCTACGAATTTCAGCTTTTCGTTTACTTCTATATCTTGAAGAGGTACTACCAGGGATTCGTCTGATAAACATTTCTTGAGATTGGATACATGAAACACATCATGTACTCCAGCTAACTCTTCTGGTAGTTGTAAACGATAAGCTACTGGTCCTATTCGTTGGATCACTGGAAATGGTCCAACATATCTGGGACTCAATTTTCCTTTCTTACCAAATCGTACTACTCCTTTCCAAGGAGATACTTTTAATAGTACTTTGTCTCCGACTTGGAATTCTAACGGCTTGCGGCGATTGTCCGCATAGCTTTTCTGGCGATCTCTAGCAGTCTTCAGTCTTTCCTTGATTTGAGTTATCTTGTCTGTAGTCTCTTGTACAATCTCTGGACCTGATAACTGATTTTCTCCTATCTCTGCCCAACAAATGGGAGTTCTGCACTTGCGTCCATACAGTGCTTCGAATGGAGCAGCTTCGATGCTCGAATGATAACTATTGTTATAAGAGAATTCAATTAATGGTAAATGGCTATCCCAATTACCACCAAAGTCAATTACACATGCTCGGAGCATGTCTTCCAGGGTTTGTATCGTCCTTTCACTTTGTCCGTCCGTTTGAGGATGATATGCAGTACTCAAATTAAGTCGAGTTCCCATTGCTTCTTGGAAGCTTGTCCAGAAACGGGAAGTAAAACGACTATCTCTATCCGATACAATGGAGAGTGGGACTCCATGTAAGGATACTACTTTATCTACATAGAACTTGGCTAACCTTTCCATGCTAAAGGTTTCCTTCATTGGTAGAAAATGAGCTGATTTGGTTAATCGATCCACAATTACCCAAATAGCATCATTACCTTTTCTGGTTTTGGGTAACTTAGTAACAAAGTCCATTGTTATGAGTTCCCATTTCCATACATGCATTTCTAACTGTTGTAGTAGTCCTGAAGGTTTCTGATGTTCGGCTTTAACTTGTGAACAGGTTAAACACTTAGATACGTATTCGGCTATATCCTTTTTCATTCCTATCCACCAAAAATTATTTCTTAAATCTTGGTACATCTTATTATTTCCTGGATGTACAGTATACCTAGATTTATGAGATTCTTCTAAAATCTTATTTCTTAATTCTCCTTGCTTAGGTACCCAAATTCGTTTCTTGTGGAATCTCCATATTCCATCATTTCCTTGTTCTAATTCCTTTAGGTAACCTTTCATTCCTTCGGCATCGTCCTTGATTGCCGTTCCCTGAATTTTCTTCAATTGTTCCATTAAATCTAATTGTAGATTTAATCTAAGAGCACGGACTCGCTTTTGCTTTTCATGATATTTACGACTTAAGGCGTCTGCGACTACGTTTGCCTTTCCTTCGTGATATTGAATATCACAGTCGTAATCACTTAGGATTTCCATCCACCTTCTTTGCCTCATATTTAACTCTTTTTGCCCAAATATATACCTTAAACTTTTATGGTCCGTATAGATAGTAAACTTACTTCCATACAGATAATGTCTCCAAATTTTAAGGGCGAAAATTATGGCTCCTAACTCTAGGTCATGAGTTGTATAATTTTCTTCGTGCTTTTTCAATTGCCTAGAGGCATACGCAATTACCTTTTTTGCGTTGCATCAACACACATCCATATCCTAATTTTGAAGCATCACAGTATACTTCAAAATCCTCAGTTCCTTCGGGTAAAGCTAAAATTGGAGCATTTGTCGATTTGTGCTTTAGAATCCTAAAAGCTTCCTCTTGTCTAGATCCCCATTCAAACTTAACTGCTTTACAGGTTAGCTTAGTTAAAGGTATAGCTATCCTAGAGAAATCTTTAATAAATCGTCTATAATATCTAGCTAAGCCTAGAAAACTTCTAACTTCCATAGCCGTTCGTGGAGCTTTCCAATTTGTGATTGCTTCTATTTTAGCAGGATCTACGTGAATTCCTTCGTGATTCACCATATGACCTAAAAATTGCACTTCTTGTAGTCAGAATTCACACTTTGAGAATTTGGCATAAAGCTTTTCCTTTCTTAACAAAGTTAAGAGTGCATGTAAGTGCTTACAATGTTCCTCCTGACTTTTGGAATAAATGAGTATATCGTCAATGAAAACGATCACAAATTTATCCAAGTAGGGTTTACAGATCCTATTCATCATGTCCATAAATGCAGCTAGAGCACTTGTTAATCCAAAGGGCATGACTGTAAACTCATAATGACCATACCTAGTTCTGAAAGCAGTTTTAGGTATGTCCTCCTCTTGTACTTTCAATTGGTGATATCCAGATCTTAAATCTATCTTAGAGAAATACCTAGCTCCTTGCAATTGATCAAAAAGATCATCAATCCTAGGTAATGGGTATCGGTTCTTAATTGTAACTTTATTCAATTCCCTATAATCGACACACATTCTCATTGATCCATCTTTCTTTTTCACAAACAACACTGGTGCACCCCAAGGGGATGAACTAGGTTGTATGAATCCTTTGCTTAGTAATTCATCTAATTGCTTTTTCAATTCTAGCATTTCAGTAGGTGCTAATCGATAAGGTGTCTTAGCTATTGGTGTAGTACCTGGAATTAAATGAATTCTAAACTCTACTTCCCTATCAGGTGGTAAACCAGGTAATTCTTCAGGAAAAACATCTGGGTATTCTAAAACTATAGGGATGTCCTGGAGTTCCTTACTTTTAGTGTTAATGATTACATAAATCATATACACCATTTCTTGTTTCCTTGAATAACTAACCAATTTCATTACTGAAATGAATTTTAGTGGCTTCCGAGGTCTATCTCCTGAAATTAATATTACTTCTCCTGTGGGGGTACGGATTTCTACGGAATTCTTATCACACAGGATTTGAGCATGATTGGCTATTAACAAATCCATTCCCAACACTACATCGAATCCGGCTAAATTCATAGGTAACAGGTTTGCAGAAAACTTATGACCTAACAATTCTATCTTTACTTCTTGCAAAACCTTGTCTATGTTGACAGAATTTCCATCTGCCGTTTCAATAGTAAAGATCTGCCTAAGGGTATTTAGAGGTTAGTTAAGAGCTTGGCAGAATGCAGTATTAATGAAACTTTGGTTTGCACTAGAATCAAATAATACTTTTGCATAGACGTTATGCACTAAGAACGTACCCGCTATCACGTCTGGAATGAGTTCGGCTTCTTGAGTGGTCAGCTGGAATGCTCGTGCATTTTTCTTAGTAGTTCCTTCAGTCGTTTTAGCTCTACCGTCTGCTGGTTTAGCTAACTTAGGACATTCAGACTGGAAATGTCCTGTTTCTTTGCAGTTATAACAAATTCTTGTTTTCCTTCTGCAGTCTTCTTCCCGATGTCCTCTTGCCTTGCAAAAGTTGCAAAATATATTGCACTGTCCATAGTGTTTCTTTTTGCAATTTCTGCAGAAAGGAGGTGATGAGGATTGCCCTGTTCCCCTCTTTTTGAACTTATTGTTACTATTACCCACGCGAAATCCTTGGGTAATCTTCTGAGCCAATTCCTTCTTGCGATCTTCTTCTCTGGTGCGGACTAGTTCATCGGTTAAGGTATTAGCTAATTCCACAGCATCGTCAATCGTGCGTGGTCTCGCAGCTTTAACGATGTTACGGATTTCTCCAATTAATCCCCAAATATAACGGGAAATAAGTACCGGTTCTGGCGAAGCCAGGGAAGGTATCACTCTCGCATATTCGAAGAATGTCGAAGTATATCCTCGACAGTCTACACCTATCATACGATGACTCAGGAACTTGTTTGCCATTTGTTCCTTCTCGTACTCGGGACAGAATTTTCTTTCGACAAGACTCTTAAATTCTTCCCAATTCATCGCATAGGCCACCCTTCTTCCTTTTGCTTGTAGTACCGTATTCCACCATTCTAGCGCCCCTTCTTTGAACAAGTTTGATGCATACATCACTTGATCTTCTTCAGCACATTTACTTATTGCAATTACTGCTTCGGTTTTCTCTAACCAACGCAGTGTTGCAGTTGCCCCTTCATTACCTGCAAATTCTGCGGGTTTACAGGCAAGAAATTCTTTGTAAGTGCAACCAGGCGTTGTAGCTTTCATTTTCTTAGGGAGTGGGGCCTGTTGCGGATCATGATCGTTATGATTGCCGCCTCCATTTATGCTGTTACTGCCGTTATCTTCCGGAATACGTTTACTAGGAATTAATTGTGGTTCGATAGGTTTTTGGACATCAGCCACAATTTCTGGAATAGCATTGGCTATCCCTTGAGCAATAAAGTGCTCAATATCTTGTCTAGTTATATATTGATCTTCCTGATTTTGCTCAGACTGATTTACTTCATTAACTGGTTCACTATTAGCGTTTTCCATCTGCTAATTAGTATTAATAGAAATTATTAGTGTTTAATTATTGATAACAAAATCACAGATAAACACATAGATCAGTATAACATGCAAGCATAGCCAAAATTGTTGATGCCTTGACTTCTGTTTTGTTTTATATATTATACCTGCTTCAATACACACTTTTTATCCTACAGTGTTTTATTGCCCATTTTACAGAATCAGTTTTACTATATTAGTTATAATACAAACAAATTTCTCCAAACCCCTCCTATCTTTTGGTTTACTGGCAGTTTCAGTAACGACGCTCCCTTTCGTCGTACTTCCAAGAAATCTGCTCCCCCATTTCCCGGATCCTATTCCCGGTGCCTATCAGTTCTTCACCAAACTGACGTAGTTCAGCTAAATTTTCATAGCACATTGGCGGATTAGGGATAGGTTCTGGATCAAACTGTGGGAGAAAACTATAGGGACTATTGACTATATTTTGGAATTGCCAGTCATTGGTCCACCATTCCTCCATTTGGCCTAATGGTCGGGTGTGAACTAGTGGGTCTGGAGTAGCTGGTCCTACGTTTATTGGGAATTGGTCTGTAGCAGGATAAGAGAAGAGATTATCGTTGATAGGCTCTAGAACATCACAATTATCCAGTAGGCGGTCTATTTCGTCCTGGAATGTGATTTCCTTAGACTATTTAGAGCTTTCTCCGATCTCTATTCCCTTTTGCTTTAGGTCTATCCCTATTTCTGCTGGTTTGGAACTTTCTCCGGTTTCTATTTCTTTTCCCTTGCTCACACTCACAGGGTTTTCTATTTTAGGGATTCTCCTAGGTTTCCTTCTGCGCACTTTTCGCCACCCTACATATCTTCTCTTCTTTTTAGGTTTTGCTTTTTCCAGCGGTGGAGCTTGGAATTCCAGAGGTTCCTCTATGTCAGCAATGTAACCAGTGAAGTTGTGGGAGACTTCAATTGGCACAGAATAGAGGTTGAGATTCTGAAATGCTTCCGACATCTCATTCATGTTGTACGACATATATGCAAAATGCACAAAAATGTTAAGTTAAAACTTTAGAACAAAGCTTAACAAATAAACATTTTTATTGCACACCAATTTGTACAACATAACAGGAAACAGAACACACTCAGATCTATTTATTTATTTACTGGGAAGTAAATATTTCTATATTTAAAGCTTAAAGATTTGCATTTTCTGCTAGAGTAGCGAGCAGATACAGATTTGCCCATTTTTCATCTAAGTTATTTTCCCCTGGTGGATTACTGTTAATTTCCTGAATTTCCGGGTTAAACCTCACTCTCTTGGTTTGGGGTTTCTTTTTCTCTTGACCTTTCCTAATAATCAAATTCCTTTTCTCTGGTGTAAGCGGATTTTCATAATTTGCCTTACGGACAAAGATTCCTTCTTCTAAATTGGTGGGAGATTTGGAGGAAGAGGTTCCCTGTTCTTTAGGTGTACTATCTAATTTGCGGTAGATAGCAGAAATCTTTTGTTTACCCATACTGTAATTTTAGCAATTAATCAGTTAATAAGCATATATTCACAGAATGACAAATAAAATTTTCAATAAACTTAATTTAATTAGAACAGTGAGCTTAATCAGTAAGCTTAAAACAGTGGCTCTGATACCACCTTTTCCTGTCACGGCCCCCGACTCGGTTTGACCCGTTTCAGGAGCCGCGGGACAGGAATCCCGTGGTATTTAATTTAGGCGACAGTGGAAGTCTTTTCTTTTTAAAACAGGATCTTTTAATAATGTAAACTGCTCGTTTCATAACTTTAGGGATAAATTCCCGAAATTTACAATAATGTGATTTCTCAGGGAAATCTTTATTTTCAAAACATGTTCATTTATTTATTTACATTGAGCCACTTTTCTAAGCTGGGAGTGCTCCACGGCACTTTTCTTTGCTCATACCAGATTACCTGAAACATGTTTGAAAAAAGTTTTGTCAGCGAGGAAATACTGAGTGAATCATTCATTTTACTGAAAACGACACACTTGTTATAATCTACAGTATTAAGGGGAATTACAATGTTTCTGATATCAAACCAACTACCCACAATATTTGTCACTCGACCATCCATTGGCTAGCCCATTTGTCCAATGGTGTCTGTGACTGTGGTCAGATCACCCCTTGGCCACCCGTTTGTCCAAGTGTGACGGGAAATAAGTAATGTATACAAAACCCCACATACCGGCTGTAACTTGGTGATTACATAGACTTAATCACTGTAACTATAACTTTGAAAATAATTTGGAGTTTTGTAAAACAGTTGATAAAAATGACTCACAAACTGTGAGAAAAGAGTTTATAAAAGAGGAATGACTCACATTGCAGATTTACGAGCAGAGTATAAGCTTTACTGATTAACCTGCTAACCTAATTTAAATAACAATGCACACACAAAACGGGATTAGTAACTAATTCAGCAGTTACGTCAATTCACGAGATTAAACCCTCACAACTATTATCAAGTGCGATACTTAACAATTCAATGGATTCACAACGAATGACAGAGCATAGTCCGAATTCGAACAGCACTCAAACATTCAAGTTGAAATCACAATGAATAATAAAGTACAAGCTCAATTTGAGCAGCACTCGGACAATCGTTGGATAGTTATAATCGATCGGACGTTGAATCGTAATAGCGATCGAGTTATTACCCTGATTGCGGCAGCACCTCGTGATCGTGTGTGTTTAATTGTGATATAACAGCTATAACTCGACGTATACAGAAGCTTTTTACGTCGTTTTAACTTCAACAGTTAAGTGCCAAGGTCGGCTATTTATAGCAATTTTTGGGACCTCCTTACGAACCGTATGCCGGACCCCTTACGGTCCGTAAGCGAAGCAGTCTAATTCATAGGCTGCCTAGCTCGGGACTAGCCTTGGTGACTCAAGAATTCAGCCAATTAGAACAAAGCAACGTTTGAATTTAGATAATTATCAACTAGGGTTTGCCCCCCTTGAGTTTTAGGGGCCCTGATCCTGATTCCGATTGTTCTGAAAATTTTAGGGTTAGTGTAGAATTACTTGGGTGTCTAAATTAGGGTTTTCTTATTGACTAATTATCGTCCTAATTATTGATTTTAGTGACAGTTGTTACAAACACCAACATCTAAAGTGACACCACTACTTCCTTCGCCATTTTTGGACCCGGGTCATCTTTGTAACAAGAAATATCGAACGCAAACAACCTGAACTTAAAATTATGTTTCTTCTCCGATGGTTCACAACCAACAACACCACCTTCATCCCCACTTCATTCTGCCCTTTTCTTACCTTTCTTCATGACATCACCACCATCTTCTCCAGTGGCCACCACCTCACTTTTATCAGACACAACAACTCCACCCATAGTTATAACTTCATTAACTTCTTGATGACCTTTAGTTTCATCATCCAAAGGAGTCTCTTCGCCATTTGTTGCTTCTCCCTCATTGTTATGCACTTCATTGCAACTATGACGATAAAAATAGAAAATGTTAAATTAAAAAAAAGAAAAAAAAAAGAAAACCCTAATTTTGAGGGCTAAACTTAAATCGACAAAAAACTCAAACGACTGTTTAAAGGTAGGGACGATGACGCAAGCCCTTAAATTAAAAAAAAAAAAGAAAGAAAAAGAAGACCTTAATTTTGAGGGCTAAACTTAAATCGACAAAAAAACTCAAACGACTGTTTAAAGGTAGGGACGATGACGCAAGCCCTTACATTTAAGCGTTTGTTTGACGCATCCTCAAACGACTGTTTAAAAACACTTTGGGATTAGAAAGCAAACGGAATGGAAATAGCGCGTCGCAATTTTTATTATTTGTACTGGTATAAAATTTCACACATTTAAGATTATAAACACATGCACAAATGATAAAAATCCACACACCTTTCTTCCAATGATTTAATGTCTTCGTTATCTGATTGAGTCAAGTCGATGATTGATCTTGATTCTTCTGATCCAGTCTCAGGCATCTTCTTAGAAGCTTCCATGCTCGACAACCTTAGAGAGAGATAGTGAGAAAGCTAGAGAGGGAATGGCTCTTAAATATAGATGTTTGTTTGCTTGTATGTGATATAAGTAATCTTTATGTAAAGATTAAAATTAATGATGAAATGCATTTATAACCGTTAAGTAATAAATGATGATCCAAAGTTAAAAATGAACTTATATTTATTTTGTAATTAACTGATTTTTAAAATTATCAATCTCAGCTTAAAATTTAATGTATTTAAGAAATCATATAAATGATATAATTAACCTATATATTAAAAACATAAGTGAATGAACAGTAATTATAAATAAATATTAAAAAGAGAATTGAATGAAAAGTAATAAAAATAGAAATGAATGAATAGTATCGGATATTGGTATCGGTATCAAATTTATCAAACTGAGTGTATTTTCGGTATCCGTTCGGCACCAGTATTCATCGGGTTTTACCCTCAAATACCGGTGTTCGGTACCGATACCCACTTTTGGGGATTTCGGTAACGGTATTTTCGGTACTGGTTGGTACCGAGCTCATCAAATCCTGTAGCAACGTAGCAATGCAAGTAATTTCAAAGTTTAGATTACTTATCATACACACAGTAAGTAAACTGTATTTCGTTTGAATGAGGTTTTATATACACAACAACTTGTTTTGCTTTATTTTTTGTCTTTTTACGTAATGAATGAATTGTAGCATGTAAAATATACTTTGGATATTTAGATTATTGATGAGCAAATCGTATCAAATCTTGTAAATACCAAATCATTTTCGGTACCAATTTGGTACCCACCTTTTGGCGTTTTCAGAATCGTTACTTTCGGTTCAACACCGGTCTAGCACCATACCTATATTTATTGATTTTTACTTTCAAATACCATACCGTATTGTACCGAGTATTTTCGATGCCGGTACCTAATTTCGATGATTTTCCGGATCGGTACTTTCAGTGTCGTTACAGGTACCGAGCTCATCCATATTTAAACGTGTTAACACCATAATAACTGAACTGAAAACAACCAAATTTCCAACGTGTAGGACGTGTGGGTCCTATTATTATATATTAGGTTATTTAAAATCGTTTTTTAGGACGGATTGACTATCCTTTTCACGACATTTTTATTTATGTTTTGATATTCGGTATCTGGTTGTCGTGTTACTGACACGCGTTTTGCAGTCATTAGGTCCCCGCCGCAACGCGCGGGCGGAAATTTAACTAGTTGATTGAAAAATTACACTATGTAAATTTTGTTGTTTATTAAAAAGAATATCAAAACACTAAAATGCATATTTTGTTGCTTTACAACGAAAAGTTGGTCAGTATTGATTCGATTCGTTACGATATCAGCATGCTACCATCATTTAATATATAGTGTTATTAGAGAAAAATCAAATTAAATAAAAACCAAATAAATTAAAAATACAAATTATTTAGAGTATAAGAGATTTAAAAGTAAAACTTAAAAAAATAACATCAAGACAACTGAATATTACACATCTATAAATTTGAATCTAATAATTTGAATGATTTTTTTCTTTGTTTTTTTACGCATTTCCGAGTTGCGTTTATGAAAGAAAGTTGTGAGAGACCAATTTAGTAATGTAACAGAAATTAATTGGATCTTGCTTGCTCGTAAACCAAAAATGATTCAATTTTTTTTGTTTAATTAGCATTTATTAATAAGTATTTATTGAAAACAACCTTTTAGATTAAACATTATATTTATTCCATGTAAAAGTATTTTAATATAAAAGTTACTTTTTTTTAAAAAATAAACTTCATTAAAAACACCTTCGATCCAAACGGATAAAAGGCCATACAACCAGAGACACCCCTAACCCAAGCGGGTAAAGGGCAACAAATTACAACATGTAAAGAAAGTATTTACAACAATCCTTTCATATAATATAATTACTGGAAGTTACTAATATAAAAGTTACCAAGTAAACATTTAGTTACTATTGGCAAAAAAAATATAATATAGGATAATAACTACAGTTTGACTATAACTTAAAAGAAAGTATATTGTGAAAGCCTAGAAAACATAAAGTTACTTTTATAAATTTATCTATTATATTTTTGTGAAAGCCTAGAAAACATAAAATTACTTTTATAAATTTATCTTTTAACAACTTAACAAAAAGAAAATGATTAATAAAGCCATTTATACAAGTTATCTTTTTTTTTTCTAACGAAACATTTATTCTAATATATGTCCTCAAGTCTTCCTCTTTCAAACTCAAGTGCTTAAAGATTTTACCTTTGCTAATTAACCACCACCTCATTGGTATTTATACAACTTATCTATTAAGTTTTTTACTAACATTTAATATTCAATTAGAAACCTTTTCTTATGTTGTGTAAATATATATAGGTAAAGAGTAAAATACAAATGCGCTTATCGTACGATACGTACGCGATCATCCCAGCCGTTCGATCAGGTGCAGATCTGGTGCGAATTCAATACATATCGCATGTGAAAAAATGGTTAGCATGGGGTAGTGTGAAAAATGGCATGGGGTGTGTAGATGGACAAAATCGCATGTGGAAGATTTGAATATCGCATGTGAAAAAATGGCATGGGGTAATGTGAAAAATGGCATGCGGTGTGTAGAATCGCATGTGGAAGATTGCATATCGCATGTGAAAAAATGGCTAGCATGGGGTAATGTAAAAAATAGCATGGGGTGTGTAGAATCGCATGTGGAAAATTGAATATCGCATGTGAAAAAATGGCATGGGGTAATGTGAAAAATGGCATGGGGTGTATAGAATTGCATGTGGAAAATTGAATATCGCATGTGAAAAAATGGCATGGGGTAATGTTAAAAATGGCATGGGGTGTGTAGAATCGCATGTGGAAAATTGAAAATCGCATGTGAAAAAATGGCTAGCATGGGGTAATGTGAAAAATGGCATGGGGTGTGTAGAATCGCATGTGGAAAATTGAATAACGCATGTGAAAAATCTGTGTGTGTGTTACTGTTCATCTTCTTTGATTGTTGGTCGATCATTGTCAGTCTTCTTCCATTTGACCCTTACAGCTCCCAAATTAGTAGTTCTTATTATCGATATCACACTAAAAGGAACGAAGGGAGGTTGGGGAAGAAGATTTTCAGGTTTTTGAATTTGATTTAGGGTTTGATTTTGAACTATCATCGGTCAATTACAGAGATTTATGACCTCGCAATGACGTTTAACCTTCCTGGTATGATTTAGATATATTAAAATGATTAATTTAATCATTTTAATTAGTTTCGCTCGCGTTTGATCGATTGAAGATCGTACGGCTGAGGGCATCGCATACATAGTGTAGGATAAGAGGTATTGTACGTTAACCGGCTATATATATATATATATATATATATATATATATATATATATATATATATATATATATATATATATATATATAGGGTAAGGTTCATGCGAGAACCGCGAGAACCAATGTGAACACAACCTAAAATAGCTAAAAAACCTAAAAAAAACATAACCCCCACCCCCCCTCCCAAAAAAAAAAAAAAAACCTAACCCCCCCCCCCAAGCTAAAATGCTAAAAACTAAACCCCCAAAAAACCTAAAAAAATCTTAAAAAATCTAAAAAAAATCTAAAAAAAATCTAAAAGAAAATCTATATTTTTTTTTAATATTTTTTATGTTAAAATCGCTACTTTTAGTAGCCAAATTTTTTTTTTGTTTTGGCTACTAAAAGTAGCGATTTTTTTATAAATTTTTTTTTTTTGTGATTTTTAGCTATTTTTAGACATTTTTGGTTGTGTTCACATTGGTTTTCGCGGTTCTCGCAATAAAGGGTGGTTCCTAGCGGATCTTTGTCCTATATATATGTGTGCAGTTAATATCGGTGATATAACAATTATATCAACCCCTAGTAAAAAATCAATGTCAAATATCGGTACCGATATTATCGGCGGTATTGACCGATATATCATTGAATTATTAGTGTTAAATTGCTATGATATTAATTCTGCATTATTATAATTGCCTATATCTTACTAAGATAACCTATATCACAAATATGGGTCCTTGACCGATATCGGATATTTTATCGCATTAACTGCGTATAAATATATAGATATACATATACATATATGTGTGTGTGTGAGGAGAGAGAGAGAGAGAGATCAGGAGTTGGTCACATGGTCCAAACTTTCTAAAAAGTATAAGAATGCGGTATACAAAACCTGGGGATGGATCATGAGAAAACTAGTTTTAATAAGAAAACTAAAAAACTAAAAAGCAACCATTGATCAAACAAGATCAATGGCTGATATAAGTCAGTTTATAAATCACGGACATTTAATCTAATCTATACACAGGAGGGTAGTTTGGGAAATACACAAGTAAAAAAAATTGGACCGCCTATCCTCACCAACATTCGTTCAGACCTGAGAAAAAAAAGAACTCTCCATCTCTCTCGGCGACATCCTAGGGTTTCATACAAACGGAGATCGATGCACAATCGATCCATCAAATCGGTAAAAAATAAGGAAGATCTACCAGGTATGAACTCCTATCACGTTAATTTGTTAAAAAACATCATACATTTTGATGTATCACTCACACAACACATCGATTATAACTATGTTCGCACCGATCACTGTTAATATATACAAAATAGATAAAATCGTCACACATTTCATGTTTAAGTCGTTAATTGTGGATGATAATTGACGTTTGTTGTATGTAATATACTGACACTGATTTAGACACATATAATCGCCCAAACACGTGATATATGTGTGAGATTCATGACTACAATGTTGAATGTTAGTTACGATGCGTGTAATGTGTCTCATATGTGTGATAATCGTGTATACTGTTCACATGTGTAGTACACCATTGAATGATATTTAGGACGTTTGTTACGATGCGTGTAATGTGTCTCATATGTGTGATAATCGTGTATACTGTTCACATGTGTTGTGACAACCCGAGCTTTCAAGATCTTCCCTCGACACGTTACTCGTTTACAATCGTGTTTTCGTAATTATTTGTGTTGTAACTTGTATATTTAAGCCCAATGATAAATCAAAAGTGAATTGATATTGTTGGCAAATTCCATGTGATCGAATCATGACCTGATAAAGTCTCTCGGGCCAATACAATTTAGATCAGATAGCATGTGACAATAATCTTTAGTTCTCGGCCCATTAATTGCAATAACATTGAGGTCTAATAAAATTGCACTCTATGCAAGGTTTTCGGCCCAAACAATGAACTATATGTATTGTCTAGTGAATCAGCCCATGTTTGGTTTAATTATTGCAACAGTTGTGGCGGTCCACTTGTTTCTCTACCCTATCCAAATAACTTGCACAATTTAATTGAAATCACATGTGGTGTCAGGCATATCACGTGAAGTTGACTCAATTGTGATATTTCAATTACAAAGCCCATGTGTTGAGTATTAAAGAAGCCCACTACTCGATATCTATAGCAGAGTTCGGTCCAATCAACGCAAAAAAAGATTCGACAAATTGATTTTTGAGGAGGGTTTCGTCAAAGGTGGTGTTTAGTCATTGCACCTTTTGGCGAAACTTGGTCTTTCGTCGCAGGCCCAAATCAGTCGAAGCCTAGTAGGGCCCAGTTTATCTATTTAATCCTAGTCACGTACGTAACTCACGAAATCTTGGTGATTGCAAACCCTACTCTTTTCGTCACCTTCCTATCCTTGACGGCAGCTTCATCCCCTTCATGTGATACCATCCCTCTCGTTCAGTCGGCACACTATACACGTTCGGTTAGTATAATCACACTCAAATTCTGATTGAACGCTTCTGTTTATATGTGAATCTGTGAGATCGAAGTGTGTAATTGATGATTGATTCCATGATATTTGCATTAGATTTAATGATTATGTTGGTGATTGGTTTCGTGATATGTGGGTAATTATGCACGTTTCAAACTGCTAAGTGTAAAGTTGCACAATGATTTGCACTTGTTGAAATTCTTGTACACTAGATTGTCTTGGGTAAGATTCAATTGGTTATGAGTTAGGATTCGTGATGTTGGTAATGAACAGGCAACGAAAAATTTTGTTAGATAATATCAACATGTTACTCAATTCAACTGGAAGGGGGTGTGTATGTGTGAATTAACTGTTGAATAATAATTGAAAGATAATTAGGGTTCGTATGAATATGAATAGTAACCGATTAGATTATGGTGATTGATCTGGTTGATTAACTGCAAAACATGTTAGAAACTGTAAATGTCTGTTTGGAGATTGTGACGAAAAACCAGGTTCATCATTGATCTGGTCCTTGACGAAACACTAAATCTTTCGTCATTCATACTCTCGACGAAACATTCTCGACGAAACATAGGGTGTTTCGTCGTATAAGTAATGAGCTGAACTGTAGGGTTGTTTATGAGGATTGTGCACTGGTGTTTGTAAAACTTAGTCTGTTGCATGATGATAATGATAATAAGGAATGATAGTCTTGACTTAACTGTTGTGGGTGGTCAGTTTATCTGTAAAACATTGTTATGTATCATGAACACAAGATGTTGACTTGTTTGGAAACTGAGTACTTAATATGTGTTATACTATTTTCTTAACCAAATACAATCTGTGACAATACGTGAATCGATTATTATGAAACTGGTGTCATCAGTGACTACGGTTGGGAACATGATCTTGTGATGTAAATGCGTATGAAAACTAAACACTTACTATGTGCTACGTGACTCACTGTGTACAAATACGTGACTTGTGACTATGTGACTGATGTTGATTGGTAACCACGATAGGGTTTGGTTGACCAACTGGGAACGGGTAATGTAACGTAACATACCGAGCAAATCTAAGGTGAGTTCACTGCTCTCTTTTCTAAGCATGCGTCCCGGTGGTTTGGGACATCTAGTAAACGTTCCTGGAAGGAATGCTGGGTAAACTATTAAACTGGGATGTTGGTTATTAAACTCAGTATCTATCATATAAGACCCCTTACATCTACCGACAGTTGCCGAGGAGGCAACGAGGTTATTAGTTGATAGCGCTATTAGGTTTAGCACCCTCACACCGTACCTGGGAGGACGGGTGTGAACTAATTTCCTTAAAGCATGACCAATGTTTTGATAGAGACATTGGGGTTGGGCAAACACATCTTGTAGCCATCTGCGGTAATCGAGTTAATAACAACATCAAATCAAATCTGTGAAACGTTTTAACCTGGTAACTGGTATCTAAACACTTTAACAAACTTTGAACTCACCAGCGTCGTCTGATACACTTGTCTGCATGCTTGTAGGTTTGTAGGTTTATATCGTTGGGACTTGCTGTCTAGGATGCTGGAGTGGTCATGGGTCGAGATACATGGAATCTCAATACAAGCTTAATGGTTTATGTTCACATGTTTTACGGAACACTTAATAAATGAGTTATGCTTCCGCTGTATACAATGAATGATATGTAACATCTGTAACACTTTATGTTAATAAATGAAATTTTATTTAAATATATTTATGAGTTCAATGTGATTGGTGGCTTGGATCCTGGTACGTCACACACCTCGTGGGGGTTTCCGCATGTTGTATTTTGGGGGTGTGACAGTTTGGTATCAGAGCCACTGGTTATAGTGAACTTGGTTTTAAAACGTTTTTTAAAACCCGACTATAACCGAACAGTTCTGAAAACAAGAATACGACCATGACACTCAGCTCCAGACTGCAAGGTTCGTCACTCGACACTCATTATCTTGCATAACTAGTAACACTTACATATGATATTGCATGTGATTGCACGTTTAGCACAACAGTCTGAACTCATGTATTACTTGTATGTGTTATGTGATTGATAGGGTGGTGTTTCCCTAAACATTCATGACTCACGTTTCGTGATGCTCTTGTTTGCTACTTGAGTTTGAGGAACCATTTGACATGAGTTAGGAGGAGCTGAGACGAGCATGCAAAACACAATATTATTGTGGGTGCACACATAATAATAATGTGGGGTGCATGTGAGTCCCAGTGAGGCTTAACAAGTGAAAAAAAAGGGGTTCTGCTCTGTTAGTTGATCAATGTGAAACGTAACAAGTCTATAGGAGTCATAGCAGTGATTGTCTCCTACCCGAGCGTGATCTTTTCACTCCTCTTTGAATCTTTACTAATCTCGATGCTATCGAGTATTACCTGAGCACCCATCTGAACGTCTAGCGAACCGTGTAAAATGTTAGGTGCTTGTACGAACATCCTTGAGTTGGATGTTGTAGCGTTGGATGATTTGGTCGATGCCTTCTCACTCCTTTTCATTTGTTGGAACTCTGTTTATTGACGCCTTAGATTATGTAAGTGCGATCTTTTCCGTAACACCCTAGCAACGTATTGTGTATTATTCGACCAACTTGCAAGATCGAGGGGCAAGAGGATGATCGTAGTATCTCACCGACCTCAGTATTAGAACGGCCTTGGTTACTGGTAATGAACGCCAGCGAATGGACTTCAATCGAATCCTCAACCCTAGCCAGCGACTCATGGGAGTCAACTCTTACGAACCAATCGGGATGTAAGCAATGACAATGGACTACGGCGTGGAACGCGTAGATGCCAGCACATTGAGTAGTGTCTTTGTACGTGACATGGAATGAGAAAAAAATGGACCCTGTTGGTGAAAGATCGTAGGGCTCCATTTCAAGCAACGACATTAGAGGCAATAGTCACGGCAACATCAAGGTACTCGTAATCATAGCCTACAGTATGGAAACAAAGGTGACTTTGGCAATGATTGACTGTTATTAAATCAAAATGTCAACAACCAAGGGAACGATGACAGTATTGGGAACCCACGTGACCGTCACAGCACTGGTAGTGGTGCTTGTGGAAGGGCCTATAGGATTGGTGTGAGTGACGCTAGGCATGACAACAACATGGTAGCTAGTATGAGTAGCTAATCGCTTCGTCTCTGTTCTGTATAACCATGAAGTATCTTGAAACCAGACCTGTTGTGGAATCGGCTGACGGCAAGACAATTGAAGCCTCGTATGTTTGCTGGGATGTAAACACGACCTTGTGGGACAAGCGTTCGACGTCGACCTTCCTTCTGCTATCCTTGGTGGTTTCGGTGCAGTAGTTGTGTAAGTTGGGTAGCTAGATATCGCGAAAATATACCCTGTGAGGAGGAAGTTGTCGTCTATCATAAAGTATCCGAGTGGTGCAGAGGTTAGCATCAATTCAGTGATGAAGGCCAGAAGTGTCCACGGAAGGATTACCCCTCTATGTTAGCATTTGTTAATAATGTTAAGGCTTAGGAAAAGGGGATAGAGGATCCACCAATTGTTTGTGATCCCTTTCGGTGTGTTACCCGAGGAACTTTCAGGTTTACTTCCACAACTGTTACCAGAGGTAGCTCTGAGTACTTGTACTCTTACGGTCTTGCACCAGGAGGGTTGCAAGAATTGTCTAATCAACTACCGGAACTGTTGGACAGGAGTTTGCCAGACCTAGTTTTTTTTCGCTTTGGAGAGCCCCAGTTATATCCGTGAAGATAAGCTTTTCGTATGTGTACTGATTATCGAGAACTCAGCAAGGTGTCGGTCAAAGAACCGTTCACTTCGACCATGTAGTAACACCTTGTCGACCAGTGGTGAGGGTCAAGCTTCCATTTGAGGATTGATTAACGAACGAGCTATTGTCAGATAGAAGTCTAAGGGGAAAATGTTCCTACAACGGCATATCAAACGCAGTGTTGCCATTACGACGTTGTATTCCAAGACTTTTGAGTTAATCATCACACCAGCAGCAGTGTGGATCACATGAATTGACTATGCTTATTGATGACGTGTTGAACCATTTCCAGGAGAAAAAAAAACACCATGGACGGCATCTGTAACATACTTTAGAGCTCCTGGGGGAGGAGCCATTCCGTGTGAAGTCTTGTTAAATGTAACATCTGGATTCGGGAAATACATTTTGAGCATGTAACCAATGAAGTGGAAATACACGTGGATCTCGCTAAGATCCATTTAATTAGAAACTGGTCGACGCCAAAGAGTCCTTTGGGGATAAAGCAATACACTGAACAACGTCTTTACCCGAGGGTACGGGTGATCTAGCGGTATACCATGATGGTTCGAATCGAAAACCCAGTTACACGCCGATGCAACACGAGAAGACGACGACGCACGTAGTGAATTTACGAAGAAGAATTGCATGAGTCACAACCAGCAGTGGAAACCATGCTCTTGGATTGTCACGGCCCTCGCGCCCGGTTTGACCCGGTCCAAGAGCCGCGGGACAGGAAACACGCGGTAGTCATGTTTACAGCGGAAGTCTTAACAGGATCGTTTAAAATTTGAAAATGCCCGAGTATTATTTATTTACATTTCGGGATAAACCCCGTAAATTTCATCATTTCATTATTTTACAAACATGTTTATTTATTTATATGAGCCACTACTTCAAGCTTGATGGTGCTCCGTAGCACGTGTACTGAATTCACAGTATGTCACCTGAAACATGTTGTAAAAAGGTTTTGTCAGCGGGGAAATACTGAGTGAATCATTCAGTTTGCTAAAACGACACATAGTTATTAATTACAGCATAAGAGCGATTACGATGGCAGTATCTTATTTTATATCTGGTCTTGCCACCCGTGTGACGATGGTCATACCACTATTGGGTCCAGTCACCCAATTAGTGACGTTTTATCACTGTTAGGTCTTGTAGCCTAACCCCTGTTAGGGCTTATTGCCTAACCGTGAGAAATTAGTAATGTGCACAATACCCCACTAACCAGCGATCAAGATAACCACGACTTAATCCCTGTAATTATAACACTTTGAAAATAATTTGGAGTATTGTAAAACAGTTTGATAAAAAGAAGAATGACTCACATTGCAGATTTAACGGGCAAGGTATAAGCCTACTGATTAGCCTTGATTATCCTAATTCAAATAATAATGCATACACGCAAACGGGTTAGTGATCAATACAGCAGTCACGATAATTTACGAGATCAAATTCTCACAATGAACGACAAAGTGCAATACTTCAACTCATTTATCGGATTGACGACAAACGACAAAGTATAATACTTCAACTCATTTATCGAATTGACAAACGACAAAGTATAATACTTCAACTCATTTATCGAATTGACGACAAACGACAAAGTATAATACTTCAACTCATTTATCGAATTATCGACAAACGACAAAGTATAACCCAATGTGGGCGGCACTTAGACATTCTTTGGATATATTGATCCCGGAAAATGAATCGTAATAGCGATCGAGTAATTACCCTGATTGCGGCAGCACTTCGTGATTCGTGTGTGTTTAATTGGATTGTAACTACTTTAATTCGACGTACGTTCAGAGAATTTCCGTCGCTTTGACACCAGAAATCAAGTGTCAAGGTCGGCTATTTATAGCCAGAAATTTGACATGCTTACCTACCTGCTTGACATGCCTACCTACCTGCTTGATTGACATGCCTGCCTACCTGCTTGATTGACATGCCTACCTACCTGCTTGACATGCCTACCTACCTGCTTGATTGACATGCCTGCCTACCTGCTTGACATGCCTACCTTCTTGCTTGATTGACATGCTTGGGTGTCTTAATTAGGGTTTCCTTATTGATTAATTATCGTCCTAATTACGGATTTTAGTGATAGTTGTTACATCCTCCCCACCTTAATAAAAATCTCGTCCTCGAGATTTACTGGAATAGATGAGGGTACCTCTGCTTCATTTCTGATTTTAGTTTTCAGATATATTCGGGTTCTTTCTTTGAGTCCTACTAATACTAGTTGTTTATGTGTAAGAAATTTGACTCTTTTATCCTTTATCCGTAGTGACTTCTCTATGAACTTTAACTTTTCGTTTACTTCTTCCTCTTGAAGAGGTACTACCAGGGATTTGTCTGCTAACTATTTCTTAAGATTGGATACATGAAATATATCATGTACTTTAAATAATTCTTCTGGTATTTGTTGATGATAAGTTACTGGTCTTATTTGTTGGATCACTGGAAATAATCCTACGTACCTTAGACTTAGCTTTCTTTTCTTAACAAGGTTAAGAGTGCGTGCAAATGCTTACCATAGTTTTCCTGACTTTTGGAGTAAATAAGTATATTGTTTGATAAAAACAATTACAAATTTATCCAAATAGGGTTTACATATTCTGTTTATCATATCCCTAATTGTGACTGGGCATTTGTTAATCCGAAGGGCATGATTTTAAATTTGTATCGTTCATATCTAATCCTGAGAGCGGTCTTAGGTATGTTTTCTTCTTGTATTTTCCATTAATACAAATCTATCGTGGACAAATACCTAGTATTGATCAAATAGATTTCTTATTCCTAGGGAATGGGTATCGATTTTTTTTTTAATTGTAACTTTGTTTAATTACCTATAATCGATATACCTTTTCCTTGATCCGTCCTTCCTATTAACACGGAAGCTTTTATTATAGAGAATTCGAGCAAGGTTGGTTATTATTCCTATAACATTGAATCCGACTAGTTTATTAATAACAAATTTACAGAAAAGTTTACGTCCCATTAATTCTATCTTTGCTTCTTGCAAAATATTATTTATTCTAACGAAATCTGCGTCAACTGTAAAAGTCAGCCTAAGGTTTGATTAAAGGTAAATTAAGGACTTAGCAAAATGAAGTATTTATAAAACTTTGGGTTGCACCAGAGTCAAATAATACTTTTGCCTAATCGTCGGGAACTAAAACGTACCAACTAGTATGTCAGGAATTAGTTCAGCTTCCTGAGTAGTCAATTGAAAAGCTCTTGCGTTTCTTTTGGCAGTCCCTTCTGCAGATTTTGCCTTCTCGTTTGTTGGGATGCCTAATTTTGGGCAGTTTGTTTTGTAATGTCCAGTTTCTCCACAATTGTAGCAGGTTATTGCCTTCTTTTTCCTGCAATCCTCTTCCCGATGTCCCGGAATTTTGCAGAAATTGCAGCATCCTTTGCACTTTCCAAAATGCCTTCCTTTGCAAGTATCGCAAAATGGAATAGTAGGAAATCGCCCGGTTCCTCTTTTTCTAAGATTGCTACTATTATCCATATGAAATTCTTGGGAAATTTTCTGGGCTAAATCCTTCCTCTTATTTTCTTCCCGAGTGCGTACCAGTCCATCAGTTAGAGTGTTGGCTAATTCTACCGCATCGTCAATCGTGCGAGGTCTCGCAGCTTTAACAATATCACGAATTTCACTAATCAAACCCCAAATATAGCGAGATATAAGTACCGGTTCTGGTGAAGCCAGAGTAGGTACAATTCTGGCATACTCAAAGAATTTTGAAGTATACCCTCGACAATCTACGTCCACCATTCGGTGACTTAAAAACTTATTTGCCATTTGCTCTTTCTCATATTCGGGACAGAATTTCCTTTCTATTAATCGCTTAAATTCTTCCCAACCTATGGCATAGGCTACGTCACTTCCTTTGGCTTGTAACACTGTATTCCACCATTCTAATGCTTCTTCCTTAAAAAGGTGCGAAGCGTACATAACCTTATCTTCCTCAACACATTTACTTATTCTGATCACTGCCTCGGTTTTCTCTAACCAACGCAGTGCCGCAGTTGCCCCTTCATTGCCTGCGAATTCTACAGGTTTACAGGCAAGGAACTCCTTATAAGTGCAACCAGGCGTTGCAACTTTCCTTTTCTTAGGGAGCGGAGCTTGTCGCGGTTCTTTATCATGATTAACATGATCATTGCCTCCGTTTACGCTATTACTGAAATTATCTTCAGAAATACGTTTGCTAGGAATGATTTGCTGTGGTTCTACGGGATTTTTAACAGCAGCAACAATTGCTGGAATAGCGTTGGCTATCCCTTGAGCAATTATTGTTGGAATAGTGTTGGCTATCCCTTGAGCAACGATATTTTCTATATCCTGCCTAGTCATATATTGACCCCCTGACTGTTGCTCGGATTGATTACCCTCGTTAACTGGTTCGTTATTAGCGTGTTCCATTGGATAACTGATTTATAGATAAATAATTAGTATACAAGAAATAATCCAATGTTACACTTAATTGCACATAACCACGTGAACCTAATTCTGTAAATTTTTTAAGATTTTTATTATATCATGCTTCTATATACAACCGTTTTATTTATTTATTTTACACATACTGATTTTACTTATTACTATTACATAATCGTAATTTCATAACTCCTTTATCCGTTTGTTAGATAATAGTTTAGTAACGGTGTTTCCTTGGATCGTAATTCCAGGAGATTTGTTTCCCAATCTCTTGGATCCTATTTCCAATATTCATTAGTTCTTGATCCAAGTAGTGAAGTCTAGCTGTATTCTCGTTACTCTTTGGTGGATTTGGTAAAGGTTCCAGATTGAACTGAGGAAAAAGCTTATAGGGATTGTTCTGTAACTGTATTTCATGAGTCAACCATTCGTCTATGTCGAAAGGTCGCGAGTGAATTGAAGGATTCAGAATAGCTGGTTCTAAGTTCATTGATAGTCGTGTTTCATTAGCAGTCTTGATAGTACTATAGTCTGTTAATGTAAGATCTAATTCTTCTTGAGATGGTAACCCTTTAATTTGCCTAGAGCTTTCCCCAATGTCTATTTTCTTGGGCTTGGGTTTCTTGAGAGGTGAAGCATTAAATTCTATAGGTTCCTCTATATCTGATATATATCTATTGAAATCTCTAGAAACTTCTACTCTTACTGGATAGAGATTTAAATTCTGAAGGGTATCAGACAAATCATCCATTCTGTTTACACATAATTAGTATGTCAGAATTTATAACAATTTTGATAGAGATCCGTGTTTTAATTATCTGAACAACTAGAATTTTAAAGCATCCTAGGTTTTATTTATAAATTTATTTATTTACTAAAATAAGGCTTTTAGACTTGTAAAGATACTAAAATTTTAGTTTAATTTATTTGCTGAACATATAAAATTTGTTCCATGCTACATGCAATTAATCAGATAATAAAACACATAATCACAGAATAGCAATTAATAAAATTAAGTATTTTCTAAATACTTAGTAGGCTTAAATCAGTGGCTTGATTAGTGGCTCTGATACCACCTCTTTCCTGTCACGGCCCTCGCGCCCGGTTTGACCCGGTCCAAGAGCCGCGGGACAGGAAACACGCGGTAGTCATGTTTACAGCGGAAGTCTTAACAGGATCGTTTAAAATTTGAAAATGCCCGAGTATTATTTATTTACATTTCGGGATAAACCCCGTAAATTTCATCATTTCATTATTTTACAAACATGTTTATTTATTTATATGAGCCACTACTTCAAGCTTGATGGTGCTCCGTAGCACGTGTACTGAATTCACAGTATGTCACCTGAAACATGTTGTAAAAAGGTTTTGTCAGCGGGGAAATACTGAGTGAATCATTCAGTTTGCTAAAACGACACATAGTTATTAATTACAGCATAAGAGCGATTACGATGGCAGTATCTTATTTTATATCTGGTCTTGCCACCCGTGTGACGATGGTCATACCACTATTGGGTCCAGTCACCCAATTAGTGACGTTTTATCACTGTTAGGTCTTGTAGCCTAACCCCTGTTAGGGCTTATTGCCTAACCGTGAGAAATTAGTAATGTGCACAATACCCCACTAACCAGCGATCAAGATAACCACGACTTAATCCCTGTAATTATAACACTTTGAAAATAATTTGGAGTATTGTAAAACAGTTTGATAAAAAGAAGAATGACTCACATTGCAGATTTAACGGGCAAGGTATAAGCCTACTGATTAGCCTTGATTATCCTAATTCAAATAATAATGCATACACACAAACGGGCTAGTGATCAATACAGCAGTCACGATAATTTACGAGATCAAATTCTCACAATGAACGACAAAGTGCAATACTTCAACTCATTTATCGGATTGACGACAAACGACAAAGTATAATACTTCAACTCATTTATCGAATTGACAAACGACAAAGTATAATACTTCAACTCATTTATCGAATTGACGACAAACGACAAAGTATAATACTTCAACTCATTTATCGAATTATCGACAAACGACAAAGTATAACCCAATGTGGGCGGCACTTAGACATTCTTTGGATATATTGATCCCGGAAAATGAATCGTAACAGCGATCGAGTAATTACCCTGATTGCGGCAGCACTTCGTGATTCGTGTGTGTTTAATTGGATTGTAACTACTTTAATTCGACGTACGTTCAGAGAATTTCCGTCGCTTTGACACCAGAAATCAAGTGCCAAGGTCGGCTATTTATAGCCAGAAATTTGACATGCTTACCTACCTGCTTGACATGCCTACCTACCTGCTTGACATGCCTACCTACCTGCTTGATTGACATGCCTGCCTACCTGCTTGATTGACATGCCTGCCTACCTGCTTGACATGCCTACCTACCTGCTTGATTGACATGCCTGCCTACTTGCTTGATTGACATGCCTACCTACCTGCTTGACATGCCTACCTACCTGCTTGATTGACATGCCTGCCTACCTGCTTGACATGCCTACCTTCTTGCTTGATTGACATGCTTGGGTGTCTTAATTAGGGTTTCCTTATTGATTAATTATCGTCCTAATTACGGATTTTAGTGATAGTTGTTACTTTTAGTCGGAGGCATTACTTGGACGGTACCGAATGCACCACTTAGACCGATCACAAGGGCCTCCCGTGTACCTTTGTCTTGGAAGAACTAAACAGGTAATAGCATCGCTGGATGGAACTTTTGAATGATTACGACTGTGAAACCTGAGTGTGCGCGAGCTTTGCAGCTCACTATCGACTCTAACCTACCTGATCAGACTCGCTCTATTCAAACTGGAGAACTGAAGGTAGAGAATTTTCAATTTGAACCCATGCGGGGCATGGGGAAGCAACCGTTAGCAGGCCGGACGATATTCGCTACCTCATGGAATGAACGTGGGTCTCATTATGCGGCAACTGTAGGGAACTCGTGTTGAGCAAAGCACACCGGCCTCGATGTTCAAGTCGTCTGGGTTTTGATGAGAGATGTTAGGACCTATAAATCTTGTACTGGTGATCGGGCATGAAGGCCCACCCAGCAATGTATGTGAATGATGTTTGACTTGTGGGAACGTCAAGATGGAGTATCAGTAACCAGCAACACCCATATGGAAATGAGAACAGACTGCTATGGATTTTGTCACATGTAACCAGTACACTCTCTTGTAATCAAGGAAATTAGCGAGTCTTCACAGCTTGTGAATATTCCCCTGAGAGAGGCGGTTTGAGGCACGGGGTGCTAACTCATGATACCTTTGATTTTGGGCTATACCTGATTGATGGCAGACTAAACACAACATCCTCGACTCACGTCTAGACGTGAGCATTGTTTATCACCGTAGGACGAACAGTCTGAGTAGACGTGAGCATTGTTGCGAGCATGTGTGTGATTGACTTAGTAACATCGGAAGGACATCTACCTATGGTTGAATTTACTGCAACAACTACCATTCTAGTATTCAGACAGCTCTGTTTAGGGGCATTGCAAGGACGATAATACCAATCTTCTTGTTGGACTAAGGTGGATGGAAACCTAATCACAGATCCAGGACTTGTGCTCGAAACTCTTGGGAAGATTGTTTGGATTGGAAGTCACTTGGCGGCAACGCGAGACCACCAGAAAAGCCGACAAGCTTAGGAAACACTAGGAGTTCGCTGTAGGCGAACGTGTCATAATCGAAGGTCTCACCCTTGGAGGTTGTAGTGCGATATAGAAAACGTGGCAAGTTAGTTTATAATGCGTTGGGGACATTCGGATTCTGGAACGAATCGTTGACATGGCTCACAAGCTCGAGTTAACCGACGAATTGGGTAATGTGCATGATATCATTTATGTCTCGAATCTAAGGTGGTGTAAGTCCGATGGAACACTTGTGATACCCCTATTAGATTCTGAGATTAATGATAAGCTGCAACTATTGAGGAATCTACTGGAATCATGGACTAGAATGCCAACATTCGTTAGCATAGTCGTATGGTGTAACATATGAAATTCGAAAATCCTTAAATATTAACCCATTATAAATTAACAACATTGTGGTGCATAGTTAAGTTGTATTCTCTGTTTAGGGAGTTTTTCATCAAATATATATATATATATATATATATATAATTACACTTTTAACCCAAAGCTTCTTTGGTTATTTTACTTTTAACCCAAAAGATTGTTTTTGATATGTTCCATGTGTTCCGTCCGACCACTACAGCCGTTGTGGTATACTATCGCAGATCACCACAACTAGCCGCCGTTCAGTCCGCACTACCACCAAGCGCCGCTGCACACAGCCGTAGCACCCTGATCTGCCGCCATAAACTATAGTTTCTCACCTCCGCATTGACTTGTTTCCAATTAATCGCAAGCAACAACTTTGCCATCTATTTTGCTACCGTGCCATCATTCGAATAACTCGACTTTCGATTCAGGTTGCATACTCGTCAAAGCCAATTTGCTATGCTTGCTTATAAGGTACGGATCCTGTTTTGTTTACATCTTAGTATAATTTTATTTTCGTTACTCTTTAATACGGATCTTTGTCTTGTTTTGAAGTCTGATTGTCATGGTTTGATACCTTTATCCGTTGATATGTGATACGTTATCTGAGTCAGTATTGTCTTTGTCTGCTTGTTTATCAGTGTGTTGTCGCATGCCTTACCTCAGACTTGTACTCGTGGTCGCATGTTCCTGTCGGTAATTAATTTTAGTTATCTGTAAATTATATATATGGCCTTAATATTTGTGCTCTGTTACCCAAGCATGTCTGGCTTGTCGTTTGGGCGTCAACGACATGGCACTTATCGTGACAGTGCGTAATAAAAGTTCACGGCGTCTCTAGCTCGTGCTTGTGTAGCACCTTGGCCACTAGAGGCGTATAGATCGATCTTAGCTCTGAGTTTGAGTTTGTTTGTTTGTCTGGAGATGGAATAATGGGTGCACGCCATACTCACCATCTCATAGGTGCATGGACTAGCTAGCTGTGTACCAGTCTGTTTTTGGCTTCGGGTGCTTCTGTGTTACGCGACTTATTTCGTTGATATATAAATGTCGTGTAAGTCAGTATATGTTTCTGTATGTGAATATGTTCAGTATCTGCTCCGATATGTCTGATATGTTTTGTACGCATCTTGTATGCTTCAGACGTGTATCGGGTTTATGCTTCCGATTACGTTTAGTATCTGTTCTGATATGTTTATATGCATCTGGTTAAGTTTTCGATCATGTATCGGGTTAGTCGTGTTTCTGATTATGTTCAATATCCGATTCTGTTATGTAGCAGTTATGTCTGTTTTGACTCAGTATCTGTACCGGTCGTATTAGTTTCCTCTTAGTATTTGTACCGGTTTGTGTTAGTTCCGTCTTGGATTTAGATTCGTATCATACGTTTAGTTTGTTTCCGTCAGTATTTGTATTTAGTGTTTGATTCAGTGTCTGTTCGATATTTGTCGTTGAATCTGTCTTTGCTTCGTGTGGATTATTTCCAATCGGTTTAAGAAATTTCGTAAGGATTTTATTGTTCTACATGTAAACTCAGATTATCTAAAGTATTTTGTTTAATAAATATATAAATCTCTAAAGTTATAAAAATAGTTATTTTGACTAAGTAATAACTCAAGAATATTGATCGATTAATAGACATGAATTTGAAGCTAAACACTTATTTAAAGATAATAGTTTCGATAATCCTTTCTTTTAAAGATTATGGAGTTTTAAATGGTATTTAAAGTGTTTCAGCATATCTAATTGTTTTTGTTTCTCATGTCCTTTTACAGAATGGTCAAAAGTGTTTCACCTTGAAAACCAGATTATTTTAATTATTCTATTTCTAAAATATAACCTCTCAAAGTTAGAAAATTGGCTCTTTATGTCTAAGGGTGATTTGCTATGGAATGTAATAAACTATTTTGTTTTGAAAAAAAAAATCAAACGTTCAATATAAGAAAATAGTTTTGCCCAGTATCTGGTTTTAAAAATAATAGTGTTACTTAACGTCGTTCAAAATATTTGATAGTTATTAGTTTCTGTTTGTTCAAAAGTTCTTTTACAAATAATAGGTTAGAAAATTTTATTATTATACGAATACCAGATTATTTAGATGAAGTTTGCGAATAAGTCCGTTTATACAAGATAAAATTGTTAGTCATCATGGTCAAAGATGTATCAGTCTCTACATCGGTTTTGTGTTGGGTTCGGTATCGGTTATGTATCTAAACGATATCTGTTTCCGTATCAGTTTTTCATTACAGTTTCAGATCGGTTCGTGTATTAATTTTTTGTATCAGTCTTGTGTCTGCATTTGTTTAGTATTCGTATCAGTAACCGTTTCAGTCTAGTCTCAGTTCTGTTATGTTATGCATCGCTTTCCGCTGTTTTCACTTTACTTGTACTATTGATTTATCCGTTGCTGAGCAACTTTTGGCTCAGCCGTATTTTTCCTTTTGTGTTTGTCTTTGTTTTACAGGTAATCTGGGAATTTTTGGGAACCAGTGAGGAGCGTTAGAAAGTTGTTGACCAAGATTCTATATTTTAATAATGTAATAAAATGTAATTAGGATTCTTTTTTATTTAATGTCATGGATTAGTTCTGGTTTTGATATCTATAAGAGTGACACGTCAGCCCTAGCGGGGTGGGGTGTTACATATGGTAATCGTGAGAGTTCGTTGGAACTCAAGACGTGGACCGGAGTTCACGCGGGAACGTAAGGACCTGATAAAGCTCTAATATCCGCAATTGTTCAGGGGTTAAACCAACTTTTGCTATCATTGGTGAATTTCGGGACGAAATTTCTTTCAAATTGGGGATGATGTGGTACCCGCGGAAATCCATAGTCATCCTGAGTTAACATCTTGTGGATTTGAATTACTTATCAAATTTCGGGACGAAATTTCTTTCAAGTTGGGGATGATGTGACAACCCGAGCTTTCAAGATCTTCCCACGACACGTTACTCGTTTACAATCGTGTTTTCGTAATTATTTGTGTTGTAACTTGTATATTTGAGCCCAATGATAAATCAAAAGTGAATTGATAATGTTGGCAAATTCCATGTGATCGAATCATGACCTGATAAAGTCTCTCGGGCCAATACAATTTAGATCAGATAGCATGTGATAATAATCTTTAGTTCTCGGCCCATTAATTGCAATAACATTCAGGTCTAATAAAATTGCACTCTATGCAAGGTTTTCGACCCAAACAATGAACTATATGTATTGTCTAGTGAATCAGCCCATGTTTGGTTTAATTATTGCAACAGTTGTGGCGGTCCACTTGTTTCTCTACTCTATCCAAATAACTTACACAATTTAATTGAAATCACATGTGGTGTCAGGCATATCACGTGAAGTTGACTCAATTGTGATATTTCAATTACAAAGCCCATGTGTTGAGTATTAAATAAGCCCACTACTCGATATCTATAGCAGAGTTCGGTCCAATCAATGCAAAAAAAGATTCGACAAATTGATTTTTGAGGAGGGTTTCGTCAAAGGTGGTGTTTAGTCATTGCACCTTTTGGCGAAACTTGGTCTTTCGTCGCAGGCCCAAATCAGTCGAAGCCTAGTAGGGCCCAGTTTATCTATTTAATCCTAGTCACGTACGTAACTCAGGAAATCTTGGTGATTGCAAACCCTACTCTTTTCCTCACCTTCCTATCCTTGACGGCAGCTTCATCCCCTTCATGTGATACCATCCCTCTCGTTCAGTCGGCACACTATACACGTTCGGTTAGTATAATCACACTCACTTAAATTCTGATTGAACGCTTCTGTTTATATGTGAATCTGTGAGATCGAAGTGTATGATTGATGATTGATTCCATGATATTTGCATTAGATTTAATGATTATGTTGGTGATTGGTTTCGTGATATGTGGGTAATTATGCACGTTTCAAACTGCTAAGTGTAAAGTTGCACAATGATTTGCACTTGTTGAAATTCTTGTACACTAGATTGTCTTGGGTTAGATTCAATTGGTTATGAGTTAGGATTCGTGATGTTGGTAATGAACAGGCAACGAAAAGTTTTGTTAGATAATATCAACATGTTACTCAATTCAACTGGAAGGGGGTGTTTGTGTGAATTAACTGTTGAATAATAATTGAAAGATAATTAGGGTTCCTATGAATATGAATAGTAACCGATTAGATTATGGTGATTGATCTGGTTGATTAACTTCAAAACATGTTAGAAACTGTAAATGTCTGTTTGGAGATTGTGACGAAAAACCAGGTTCATCATTGATCTGGTCCTTGACGAAACACTAAATCTTTCGTCATTCATACTCTCGACGAAACATTCTCGACGAAACATGGGGTGTTTCGTCGTATAAGTAATGAGCTGAACTTTAGGGTTGTTTATGAGGATTGTGCACTGGTGTTTGTAAAACTTAGTCTGTTGCATGATGATAATGATAATCAGGAATGATAGTCTTGACTTAACTGTTGTGGGTGGTCAGTTTATCTGTAAAACATTGTTATGTATCATGAACACAAGATGTAGACTTGTTTGGAAACTGAGTACTTAATATGTGTTATACTATTTTCTTAACCAAATACAATCTGTGACAATACGTGAATCGATTATTATGAAACTGGTGTCATTAGTGACTACGGTTGGGAACATGATCTTGTGATGTAAATGCGTATGAAAACTAAACACTTACTATGTGCTACGTGACTCACTGTGTACAAATACGTGACTTGTGACTATGTGACTGATGTTGATTGGTAACCACGATAGGGTTTGGTTGACCAACTGGGAACGGGTAATGTAACGTAACATACCGAGCAAATCTAAGGTGAGTTCACTGCTCTCTTTTCTAAGCATGCGTCCCGGTGGTTTGGGACATCTGGTAAACGTTCCTGGAAGGAATGCTGGGTAAACTATTAAACTGGGATGTTGGTTATTAAACTCAGTATCTATCATATAAGACCCCTTACATCTACCGACAGTTGCCGAGGAGGCAACGAGGTTATTAGTTGATAGCGCTATTAGGTTTGGCACCCTCACACCGTACCTGGGAGGACGGGCGTGAACTAATTTCCTTAAAGCATGACCAATGTTTTGATAGAGATATTGGGGTTGGGCAAACACATCTTGTAGCCATCTGCGGTAATCGAGTTAATAACAACATCAAATCAAATCTGTGAAACGTTTTAACCTGGTAACTGGTATCTAAACACGTTAACAAACTTTGAACTCACCAGCGTCGTCTGATACACTTGTCTGCATGCTTGTAGGTTTGTAGGTTTATATCGTTGGGACTTGCTGTCTGGGATGCTGGAGTGGTCATGGGTCGAGATACATGGAATCTCAATACAAGCTTAATGGTTTATGTTCACATGTTTTACGGAACACTTAATAAATGAGTTATGCTTCCGCTGTATACAATGAATGATATGTAACGTCTGTAACACTTTATGTTAATAAATGAAATTTTATTTAAATATATTTATGAGTTCAATGTGATTGGTGGCTTGGATCCTGGTACGTCACACACCTCGTGGGGGTTTCCGCATGTGGTATTTTGGGGGTGTGACAGTTTGGTATCAGAGCCACTGGTTATAGTGAACTTGGTTTTAAAACGTTTTTTAAAACCCGACTATAACCGAACAGTTCTGAAAACAAGAATACGACCATGACACTCAGCTCCAGACTGCAAGGTTCGTCACTCGACACTCATTATATTGCATAACTAGTAACACTTACATATGATATTGCATGTGATTGCACGTTTAGCACAATAGTCTGAACTCATGTATTACTTGTATGTGTTATGTGATTGATAGGGTGGTGTTTCCCTAAACATTCATGACTCACGTTTCGTGATGCTCTTGTTTGCTACTTGAGTTTGAGGAACCATTTGACATGAGTTAGGAGCAGCTGAGACGAGCATGCAAAACACAATATTATTGTGGGTGCACACACAATAATAATGTGGGGTGCATGTGAGTCCCAGTGAGGCTTAACAAGTGAAAAAAAAAAGGGTTCTGCTCTGTTAGTTGATCAATGTGAAACGTAACAAGTCTATAGGAGTCATAGCAGTGATTGTCTCCTACCCGAGCGTGATCTTTTCACTCCTCTTTGAATCTTTACTAATCTCGATGCTATCGAGTATTACCTGAGCACCCATCTGAACGTCTAGTGAACCGTGTAAAATGTTAGGTGCTTGTACGAACGTCCCTGAGTTGGATGTTGTAGCGTTGGATGATTTGGTCGATGCCTTCTCACTCCTTTTCATTTGTTGGAACTCTGTTTATTGACGCCTTAGATTATGTAAGTGCGATCGTTTCCATAACACCCTAGCAACGTATTGTGTATTATTCGACCAACTTGCAAGATCGAGGGGCAAGAGTATGATCGTAGTATCTCACCGACCTCAGTATTAGAACGGCCTTGGTTACTGGTAATGAACGCCAGCGAATGGACTTCAATTGAATCCTCAACCCTAGCCAGCGACTCATGGGAGTCAACTCTTACGAACCAATCGGGATGTAAGCAATGACAATGGACTACGGCGTGGAACGCGTAGCTGCCAGCACATTGAGTAGTGTCTTAGTACGTGACATGGAATGGGAAAAAATGGACCTTGCTGGTGAAAGATCGTAGGGCTCCATTTCAAGCAACGACATTAGAGGCAACAGTCACGACAACATCAAGGTACTCGTAATCGTAGCCTACAGTATGGAAACAAAGGTGACTTTGGCAATGATTGACTGTTATTAAATCAAAATGTCAACAACCAAGGGAACGATGACAGTATTGGGAACCCACGTGACCGTCACAGCACTGGTAGTGGTGCTTGTGGAAGGGCCTATAGGATTGGTGTGAGTGACGCTAGGCATGACAACAACATGGTAGCTAGTATCAGTAGCTAATCGCTTCGTCTCTGTTCTGTATAACCATGAAGTATCTTGAAACCAGACCTGTTGTGGAATCGGCTGACGGCAAGACAATTGAAGCCTCGTATGTTTGCTGGGATGTAAACACGACCTTATGGGACAAGCGTTCGACGTCGACCTTCCTTCTGCTATCCTTGGTGGTTTTGGTGCAGTAGTTGTGTAAGTTGGGTAGCTACATATCGCGAAAATATACCCTGTGAGGAGGAAGTTGTCGTCTATCATAAAGTATCCGAGTGGTGCAGAGGTTAGCATCAATTCAGTGATGAAGGCCAGAAGTGTCCACGGAAGGATTACCCCTCTATGTTAGCATTTGTTAATAATGTTAAGGCTTAGGAAAAGGGGATAGAGGATCCACCAATTGTTTGTGATCCCTTTCGGTGTGTTACCCGAGGAACTTTCAGGTTTACTTCCACAACTGTTACCAGAGGTAGCTCTGAGTACTTGTACTCTTACGGTCTTGCACCAGGAGGGTTGCAAGAATTGTCTAATCAACTACCGGAACTGTTGGACAGGAGTTTGCCAGACCTAGTTTTTTTTTCGCTTTGGAGAGCCCCAGTTATATCCGTGAAGATAAGCTTTTCGTATGTGTACTGATTATCGAGAACTCAGCAAGGTGTCGGTCAAAGAACCGTTCACTTCGACCATGTAGTAACACCTTGTCGACCAGTGGTGAGGGTCAAGCTTCCATTTGAGGATTGATTAACGAACGAGCTATTGTCAGATAGAAGTCTAAGGGGAAAATGTTCCTACAACGGCATATCAAACGCAATGTGGCCATTACGACGTTGTATTCCAAGACTTTTGAGTTAATCATCACACCAGCAGCAGTGTGGATCACATGAATTGACTATGCTTATTGATGACGTGTTGAACCATTTCCAGGAGAAAAAAAAAACACCATGGACGGCATCTGTAACATACTTTAGAGCTCCTGGGGGAGGAGCCATTCCATGTGAAGTCTTGTTAAATGTAACATCTGGATTCGGGAGATACATTTTGAGCATGTAACCAATGAAGTGGAAATACACGTGGATCTCGCTAAGATCCATTTAATTAGAAACTGATCGACGCCAAAGAGTCCTTTGGGGATAAAGCAATACACTGAACAACGTCTTTACCCAAGTGTACGGGTGATCTAGCGGTATACCATGATGGTTCGAATCGAAAACCCAGTTACACGCCGATGCAACACGAGAAGACGATGACGCACGTAGTGAATTTACGAAGAAGAATTGCATGAGTCACAACCAGCAGTGGAAACCATGCTCTTGGATTTTAGTCGGAGGCATTACTTGGACGGTACCGAATGCACCACTTAGACCGATCACAAGGGCCTCCCGTGTACCTTTGTCTTGGAAGAACTAAACAGGTAATAGCATCGCTAGATGGAACTTTTGAATGATTACGACTGTGAAACCTGAGTGTGCGCGAGCTTTGCAGCTCACTATCAACTCTAACCTACCTGATCAGACTCGCTCTATTCAAACTGGAGAACTGAAGGTAGAGAATTTTCAAGTTGAACCCATGCGGGGCATGGGGAAGCAACCGTTAGCAGGCCGGACGATATTCGCTACCTCATGGAATGAACGTGGGTCTCATTATGCGGCAACTGTAGGGAACTCGTGTTGAGCAAAGCACACCGGCCTCGATGTTCAAGTCGTCTGGGTTTTGATGAGAGATGTTAGGACCTATAAATCTTGTACTGGTGATCGGGCATGAAGGCCCACCCAACAATGTATGTGAATGATGTTTGACTTGTGGGAACGTCAAGATGGAGTATCAGTAACCAGCAACACCCATATGGAAATGAGAACAGACTGCTATGGATTTTGTCACAAGTCTACCTACAACTCGAAACGGAAACAATATCACCTGGGTGATCGTTGATTGTCTCATGTAACCAGTACACTCTCTTGCAATCAAGGAAATTAGCGAGTCTTCACAGCTTGTGAATATTCCCCTGAGAGAGGCGGTTTGAGGCACGGGGTGCTAACTCATGATACCTTTGATTTTGGGCTATACCTGCTTGATGGCAGACTAAACACAACATCCTCGACTCACGTCTAGACGTGAGCATTGTTTATCACCGTAGGACGAACAGTCTGAGTAAACGAACCATCCTGACGCTTGAAGACATGCTGCGAGCATGTGTGTGATTGACTTAGTAACATCGGAAGGACATCTACCTCTGGTTGAATTTACTGCAACAACTACCATTCTAGTATTCAGACAGCTCTGTTTAGGGGCATTGCAAGGACGATAATACCAATCTTCTTGTTGGACTAAGGTGGATGGAAACCTAATCACAGATCCAGGACTTGTGCTCGAAACTCTTGGGAAGATTGTTTGGATTGGAAGTCACTTGGCGGCAACGTGAGACCGCCAGAAAAGCCGACAAGCTTAGGAAACACTAGGAGTTCGCTGTAGGCGAACGTGTCATAATCGAAGGTCTCACCCTGGGAGGTTGCAGTGCGATATAGAAAACGTGGCAAGTTAGTTTATAATGCGTTGGGGACATTCGGATTCTGGAACGAATCGTTGACATGGCTCACAAGCTCGAGTTAACCGACGAATTGGGTAATGTGCATGATATCATTTATGTCTCGAATCTAAGGCGGTGTAAGTCCGATGGAACACTTGTGATACCCCTATTAGATTCTGAGATTAATGATAAGCTGCAACTATTGAGGAATCTACTGGAATCATGGACTAGAACGCCAACATTCGTTAGCATAGTCGTATGGTGTAACATATGAAATTCGAAAATCCTTAAATATTAACCCATTATAAATTAACAACATTGTGGTGCATAGTTAAGTTGTATTCTCTGTTTAGGGAGTTTTTCAACAAATATATATATATATATATATATATATATATATATATATATATATATATATATATATATATATATATATATATATAATTACACTTTTAACCCAAAGCTTCTTTGGTTATTTTACTTTTAACCCAAAAGCTTTCTATCTTTACCAATTTAACCTGACAACTTTTTTTTTTTACTTTCAACTTTGGTACCCTGCACTTTTCATAATTCGCAAAGTATTTGTTTTACGTTTTGTTCTAAATTTTGCAAGTTAACACAACGCAACACTTGTGTGTGGTTCAACGTTTTTACGTTTTGTTTTACGCTTCATTCTAACTTTTGCGAGTTAATATTACGCAATGTGCGTGTGTGGTTCAACGTTTTTAGGGCCGTCTATTTTTCCCGTTTGATAGGTTTTTCGCGACGCGCGGGTCTTAATTGACTTAGTTATTATTTTCTATGTTTTATGTTTCGGTCTAATTTCTTCGCATTAACACGTCGCAACTTCAGTGTTGATGGTCGATGGCATTGGTTCTATTTGTCATGAGTTTTACGTCCCCACCGCAACGCGGAGGGGCTTAATGCTAGTTAAATATCAATTTAATAGGTCAGCCTTTAAACGAATTTAATACTTCATAAAACTGATCAAATATTATCGTTATATACCGAGTACGTTACCAACTATATATTATACAATTACTGTTATTTAGGTGTGCAAATAATAGTATCAATTATTATTATATTAATAATAATAATACCGTAAATTAAAAAATAACCAACTAATTATGTTTGGAGTTATTTTAGATGAATCTATACTATATAATAAAAGAAACCACTTTTGGAACACTTGTCATCATATTAGGCTATATCTCTTATAAATAATTATTATTTAGTTTAATCTTTTCTAATTAATTATAGATAACCCTTATACTAAATATTATTTAGTTTAATCTCTAATCATAAATAATAATATTAAATAATAATCTTCTTAATTTAGTGATTAGCTATTTAACTAATATAAAAATGTAACAAATAGTTACATCATCAATATAAATGTCTGCAACTAATATAAATGTCTAAAATAATATTCGTTACCAAAATCTTATTATACAACAAGTAACCTATTTTAAAGTCTCACCCTGGAAGGGTGTGGTAGATACAACGGAAAAGATTGCCCAGATCAGACAACGCATGGCGGCAGCTCGTGACCGTCAGAAGAGTTACGCTGATAAGCGTAGGAAACCATTGGAATTCCAGGTCGGTGACCGGGTTCTACTTAAAGTCTCACCCTGGAAGGGTGTGGTTCGCTTTGGTAAACGGGGCAAGCTTAATCCGCGATACATCGGACCATTCGAAATTACCGAGAAAATCGGTAAGGTTGCTTATAGATTAAACCTGCCTGAGGAACTGAGTGCGGTACACAACGTATTTCACGTATCCAATCTGAAGAAGTGTCTGTCAGATGAAACGCTCGTGATTCCTTTCAAGGAACTAACTATTGACGAACAGCTACACTTCACTGAGGAACCGATTGAAATCACTGATCGAGAGATCAAAATCCTCAAACGTAGCCAAATACCTCTTGTACGAGTCCGTTGGAACTCGCGACGTGGCCCAGAGTATACCTGGGAGCGGGAAGACCAGATGAAGCACAAGTATCCCCAGTTGTTCCCAAACGAAAACCCCAGCACTGAAGCTACAGCCGAATTTCGGGACGAAATTCCAAACTAACGGGGGGATGATGTGACACCCCGTTGAAACGCTTTCACTTACGCTAGCTTGACAGTGGCTGCCTTAACTTTCGGGACGAAAGTTCCTAAAACTTGGGGATAATGTGACACTTCGGGTTTTCCCGAGCAACCATCTCTGTATTTAATCAACGTGTATATATATTATATTGAATGAAAGTTTGTGATTCTAGTTGTGATTCTCCGTGACGTGCTAATTATCGATAACATGTATGTATTACATATATTTATATAGATAAAGTGTGTGAGTGTGTGCATGTGTGTGAGGTGAGCCGAAACCATGACCCAACTCGAGACCCCTTGGTCTCGAGTGAACAGTAAGGCATATTAGGGGCCGGTTTGGTTTGGGCCATGTGAAAGCCTAAGTCGCAACACCCTAAGCCCACTCGGAACACTATATAACCCAACCCTCACACCCCTTTGCCTCTTTTACAACACTCATCTCACTCACCCTCACCATTCTTCTCCAAAACCCTACAAACACCAACATCCACCATCACCTTCTTCCTTCTACTCGGAACCGACAACTAGACCACATTCGGATCACCTCGGAACCACCACTCGGGGACTCCACCTAGTCGCCTTCTTTTGAGCTACACACAACCGGTTAGTGAGATAAATATGGTTGCTAGATGATAAATGTTAGTTGTTGTTATTGTATGCAAGTTGATGTTACATTATGTGAATTCATTATGTGCAAAGTGAGTAATCGGCTAACATGTGTACATTTCGGATAGATATCATTGTTGTGTGACATATAATGATGGTTGTTGATTCTTGTTCCGGTTTGTAATAAGGGTTGGTTAGGGAAAATTTGCATGATTCTTAGGTTTGTAGGTATAATGGTAATGATTTATGCTAGATTCGGTATTATAACCTTTGCTAATGAGGATGCACTATTTTATATATTGCCTAATTTGATTCGGATCTATTTCGAGGGTTCATATGTATGATGAATGTGTTTGAATATGGTTGATGATAAATGAAGAACACTTTGAAGGTTGCTTAAATATTTCAAATATGCTAAGTTTGATCCGAATTGTGCATATTTTAGACAAGAAAACATGTTTAGTGGGCATAGTACACTGTTACATGAAATTGCAATCCTATTGGTCAGTACATTGCAGGTTCTAGAAGATTGGTTGTGCACGTAATCGCGGTTGCGAGTCGTAACCTTTGGTTGCGACTCGAGACCACATCAAGTCTTGTCGAGATCTCCCGGTTGCGAGTCGCAATCAACGCGTGTCGAATCCGGTTGCGAGTCGTAATCACTGCTGTCAAGTCGGAACCGCCGGTTGCGAGTCGGAACCTCTGGTTGCGAGTCGTAACCAAAACGTGATGAACCGAGACCTCGGTTGCGAGTCGTAACCTCGGTTGCGAGTCGCAACCACCCTGTCTCGACTGGACTATTTTGATGTTATTGGGCTTGGACTGTTGGGCTTACTGTTGACTGGACTGCATGTTTGTCACTGCTGATTGTATGTTTAGGGCTGACCCAATAACCCAACTGTTTGTGTATTCGCATGTTATACGTGTTTGCTATATGTATTGCCATACGTGTTCGCTATGTGTTTATTTGTACCCAACTTGACCCATATTTGGTAACCATGTTAGGACGTGGTGACCAACATACTTGACCGGGTAAAAATATCTACCGAGCAACCCAAGGTGAGTTCACAACTTAAAAGCATGCGTCCCGGTGGTTTGGGACTCGAGACTAAAACAACCCTATCCCCTTGTAAAGGGGATACCATTTACATTCATTCCCTAGTTATTGGGAACAAACTTACTTTTCCTTCCCTTGTCATTGGGAAACCTTTTAGTTAATTACTGTTTATACGGAATGCAACCAAACGGCACTAAACGCAACTCTATCATCCAAGTTCCTACTACATAATACCGATTAGTCGCCGGGGCCAGGCGAACGGGTTATTAGTTGATAGCGCTATTTAGGTTTTACCAACCTCACACCGTGCCATGGTATGGGATCGGTCGTGAACTAATGTACTCAGGCATCCGTCAATGATGATAGAACATTGACATCGGGGCATCCTGCGGAAACGCAAACGGTTACCTAGTGTTCGGTATTGGAAAAACAGTTTAGTCGCTAACTTTTGGGGTAGCTCCCCATGGCATGTATAAACGGATAAATTAACTGGTGAAACAAGTTTTTGGTAATTAAAACTGGACAACTAGTGGACTCACTCAGCATTATTGTTGACCCCTTACTGCATGCTTTGCAGGTAACCAGTGACGAAGGAGCTTGCTGCTTGGGAACGAGTAGTGTCTGTCCACCCTTGTGTTGGGTGTTACCTTATTTTGAACTATGAACTTTGTTTAAACTACCTTACTTATGCTTCCGCTACTTATTACTGTTTGAACTTGAAACCTTAAACTCTGAACTTGATATTTGCTAATCTTATGGTTAGTAAGTATTACTTTTGTTATCAATTTAATTATTCAGTATAATTGGTGGCTGGATCCTGGTCAGTCACGCCCTCAAAGCGGGTGTTATCCGCGGGTGGATTTTGGGGGTGTGACAGATTGGTATCAGAGCCATTGGTTATAGTGAACTTGGTTTTAAAAAAAGGGGAAGATCTTTTTGAGAAAAACCAGACTATAACCCGTGACTCGTGACGACACTACACTCCAAGTGCAAGGCTCGACTTATCTGACCTCATAGCTCGGACCCATATTTACTTGCTTATTTGTCTTATGCTTTCTGCTTTACTATACGTACTAGTTTGCCTGATTAGATAGATACGCCTCCCCTCTTCTATCTTATTCTCGCTATGTTACGACACCACACTCATACTATGTTTTCTGGTTATGAAGACAATGAGTGGACGCGGACGAGGAAACGTCAACATGACTCAGGCTCAGTTCACTAACCTGCTCAACACGGTGGCTGCAGCTTTCGCAGCTCACCCTATAGGTAAACTCGTTATTTCAGGATGTTTAGATCCTACCGCCACATCGTCTTTTCGCCTCTAAACCTATTTCGCTTCACTCCTCACAACAGGTCAGCCTGCACCTGTGCAACCACGTGTCTGTACTTTCAAGACCTTCATGGATTGCAAACCTCTTCCATTCAGTGGCACTGAGGGTGCCATAGGTCTCCTGCACTGGATCGAGAAGGTCGAAGCTGTTTTTGCTGTCTGCGAGTGTCCCCCTGCTAATTGGGTGAAGTTTGCTACTGGTACTCTTGAGGGAAGCGCACTTTCATGGTGGAAGGCGCAAATTCAAATGCTTGGTTTGGAGACTGCAAACGCTACTGCATGGGAAGATTTCAAGGATATGATCAAGGAAGAGTACTGTCATAGGGATGACATCCACAAACTCGAGGACGAGTACTATGAACTCAAGATGGTTGGGTCAGAGATCGAGACCTACACCAAGCTGTCCAACGACTATGCTGCTCTTTACCCAAACATGTCCCGACCCATGTACCGAAGGATCGAATTGTACATCAAGGGCTTAGTCCCAGAAATCAGGAGCCACGTAACCTCGGCCAACCTCACTGCCATACAGCCCGTGGTTCGTCTTGCCCACAAACTCACCAACCAGGCTGTGGAGGAGGGCAGGTTGCCCAAAAGGATCAGTGCTGCGGAAGGAACTTCTAGTGATGGTAAACGAAAGTGGGATGGAAATCAGGGCAAGGATGCTAACTCTACTCAGGCCCCAGCTCAGCAAAGGAAAACTGACAACAACAAGGGCACTCAGCAACAGGGTGGCTACCGGGGAAGCTACCCTAAGTGCAACAAGTGTAACAGGCACCACAATGGGGCATGTAACAAGGGCCAGTGTCAGCGATGCCACAAGATGGGGCACGAAGCCAAGGATTGTAGGAGTCAGTTCCCAGCAAGGCAGAATCAGCAACAACCCCAACAGCAACAGCAGCAGGGAAACAACCGGGCATGTTTTAAATGTGGGGCAACAGGGCACATGCGAAAGGATTGCCCTGAACTGAATCAGAACCGCAACAACAATCAGGGAGCTGGGAACAATGAGCAAAACAACAATGCTGGGAATGCAAGGGGAAGAGCTTTCGTGATTGGAGCTGGAGAAGCAAGGAACGACCCCAACGTCGTGGCGGGTAAGTTCCTACTTGATGATCGTTATGTTTCTGTGTTATTTGATTCCGGTGCCGATGCCAGTTATGTGTCCCTTCGCATTAGTAAGAAATTTAAGCACCCGCCCGCATTATTAAGTTCTAAGCACATCGTCGAGATAGCTAATGGTAAGAACATCGAGGCCACGCACATGATCCACGACTGCACACTAGAATTGTCTGGCCACACGTTTAGTATCGATCTTTTCCCCGTCAAACTTGGAAGCTTCGATGTCGTTATTGGTATGGATTGGTTATCCAAACATCGCGCTGAGATCCTCTGTCAAGAGAAAGCAATTCGTATACCTCGTCGTTCTGGCCAACCCCTCATCGTCCAAGGCAACAAAGGTGGAGAAGTCACAGGCATTATCTCGCTCCTGAAAGCCCAGAAGTGTTTACAAAAAGGGCACACCGCTATCCTAGCACTTGTCACCGACACCCACGAAAAAGAAAAGAGGATTGAAGATTTTCCTATAGTACGCGACTATCCCGAGGTATTTCCTGAGGAACTACCTGGACTCCCTCCCCACCGTCAGGTCGAATTCCAAATCGAGCTAGCCCCCGGAGCAGCACCCATAGCTCGTGCACCGTACCGTCTAGCCCCTGCAGAACTTAAAGAACTCTCCGCGCAATTACAGGAACTATTGGATAAAGGATTTATCCGTCCTAGTTCATCACCCTGGGGAGCCCCAGTACTCTTTGTCAAGAAGAAGGATGGCACATTCCGAATGTGCATCGACTATCGTGAGTTGAACAAGGTTACCATCAAGAATCGTTACCCTCTCCCACGCATCGACGACCTATTCGATCAGTTGCAAGGATCGAGCTACTATTCTAAGATCGACCTACGGTCAGGTTATCATCAGTTGAGAGTACGTGACGAAGATATTTCCAAGACTGCGTTCAGGACCCGTTATGGTCACTATGAATTTCTCTTTATGCCTTTCGGAATGACCAACGCGCCGGCAGTGTTCATGGATCTTATGAACCGCGTATGTAAGCCTTACCTCGACAAATTCGTGATTGTGTTTATCGACGACATCCTGATCTACTCGAAAAGTCAAGAAGAGCATGAACGACACCTACGCCTTATTCTGGAACTCCTTCGCAACGAGCAGCTGTACGCCAAATTCTCTAAATGTGACTTCTGGCTTCGAGAAGTCCATTTCCTCGGCCATGTAGTTAATAAGAATGGAATTCACGTCGACCCAGCCAAGATCGAATCAATAAAGAACTGGCCTACGCCTAAGACTCCCACTGAAGTTTTTTAATTCTTGGGTTTGGCAGGCTACTACCGCAGATTCATTCAGGGATTCTCAAAGATTGCACAACCCCTCACCATACTCACTCAGAAAGGCGTCGCCTACAAGTGGAATGAAGCGCAGGAATCTGCTTTTCAGAGGCTTAAGGATAACCTCTGTAGCGCTCCTATTCTCTCGTTGCCTGAAGGCACTGACGACTTTGTAGTTTACTGCGATGCATCTATTCATGGACTCGGTTGCGTGTTGATGCAACGCGAGAAAGTTATTGCCTACGCCTCTCGACAACTCAAGACGCATGAAAGAAACTACACTACGCACGATTTGGAACTGGGAGCAGTGATCTTTGCTCTGAAGATATGGAGACATTACCTGTACGGTACCAAGTGCACTATTTACACCGATCACAGGAGTCTCGAGCATATCTTTAGGCAAAAGGAATTGAACATGCGACAGCGTCGATGGGTCGAACTCTTGAATGACTACGAATGCGCCATCAAATACCATCCGGGCAAGGCCAATGTCGTGGCAGACGCCCTCAGCCGAAAGGACACTGTACCGAAGCGCGTGCGAGCATTGCAACTTACCATCCAGTCTAACCTCCCTACACAGATCCGAAATGCTCAAGTTGAAGCATTGAAACCGGAAAACATCAGGGCTGAGTCTCTGCGAGGGTCGAGGCAGCGACTAGAACAGAAGGAAGATGGCGCTTACTATGTAACAGGGCGCATTTGGGTCCCTCTCTATGGGGATTTACGTGAACTTGTGATGGACGAAGCCCACAAATCCCGCTACTCTGTACATCCTGGTTCGGACAAGATGTACCACGACTTGAAGACTACGTATTGGTGGCCTGGCATGAAGGCCCACATAGCAACATACGTCAGCAAATGTTTGACTTGCGCGAGAGTCAAGACAGAATACCAGAAGCCAGCAGGTCTACTTCAACAACCAGAAATCCCGAAATGGAAATGGGAGCAAATTTCCATGGATTTCGTCACAGGGCTACCTAGGTCCCAACGCGGAAATGATACTATTTGGGTAATAGTAGATCGATTGACCAAGTCCGCGTACTTTCTGGCTATTAAGGAAACAGACAAGTTTTCTACCTTGGCGGAAATTTACTTAAAGGAAGTAGTTTCGAGGCACGGGGTGCCAACCTCAATTATTTCCGACCGAGACGCTCGTTTTACTTCAGAATTGTGGCAAGCTATGCACAAATCCTTTGGCTCACGCTTGGACATGAGCACCGCATATCACCCGCAAACGGATGGACAGTCTGAACGCACTATCCAAACCCTAGAAGACATGCTTAGAGCGTGTGTGATCGATTTTGGCAAAAATTGGGAGAAGCATCTACCGCTAGTAGAGTTCTCCTACAACAACAGTTACCACACTAGTATTCAGGCAGCACCTTTTGAGGCATTGTACGGTCGTAAATGCCGGTCACCTCTTTGCTGGGCGGAAATCGGTGATAGTCAGATCACGGGCCCAGAGATGGTGGTAGATACAACGGAAAAGATTGCCCAGATCAGACAACGCATGGCGGCAGCTCGTGACCGTCAGAAGAGTTACGCTGATAAGCGTAGGAAACCATTGGAATTCCAGGTCGGTGACCGGGTTCTACTTAAAGTCTCACCCTGGAAGGGTGTGGTTCGCTTTGGTAAACGGGGCAAGCTTAATCGGCGATACATCGGACCATTCGAAATTACCGAGAAAATCGGTAAGGTTGCTTATAGATTAAACCTGCCTGAGGAACTGAGTGCGGTACACAACGTATTTCACGTATCCAATCTGAAGAAGTGTCTGTCAGATGAAACGCTCGTGATTCCTTTCAAGGAACTAACTATTGACGAACAGCTACACTTCACTGAGGAACCGATTGAAATCACTGATCGAGAGATCAAAATCCTCAAACGTAGCCAAATACCTCTTGTACGAGTCCGTTGGAACTCGCGACGTGGCCCAGAGTATACCTGGGAGCGGGAAGACCAGATGAAGCACAAGTATCCCCAGTTGTTCCCAAACGAAAACCCCAGCACTGAAGCTACAGCCGAATTTCGGGACGAAATTCCAAACTAACGGGGGGATGATGTGACACCCCGTTGAAACGCTTTCACTTACGCTAGCTTGACAGTGGCTGCCTTAACTTTCGGGACGAAAGTTCCTAAAACTTGGGGATAATGTGACACTTCGGGTTTTCCCGAGCAACCATCTCTGTATTTAATCAACGTGTATATATATTATATTGAATGAAAGTTTGTGATTCTAGTTGTGATTCTCCGTGACGTGCTAATTATCGATAACATGTATGTATTACATATATTTATATAGATAAAGTGTGTGAGTGTGTGCATGTGTGTGAGGTGAGCCGAAACCATGACCCAACTCGAGACCCCTTGGTCTCGAGTGAACAGTAAGGCATATTAGGGGCCGGTTTGGTTTGGGCCATGTGAAAGCCCAAGTCGCAACACCCTAAGCCCACTCGGAACACTATATAACCCAACCCTCACACCCCTTTGCCTCTTTTACAACACTCATCTCACTCACCCTCACCATTCTTCTCCAAAACCCTACAAACACCAACATCCACCATCACCTTCTTCCTTCTACTCGGAACCGACAACTAGACCACATTCGGATCACCTCGGAACCACCACTCGGGGACTCCACCTAGTCGCCTTCTTTTGAGCTACACACAACCGGTTACTGAGATAAATATGGTTGCTAGATGATAAATGTTAGTTGTTGTTATTGTATGCAAGTTGATGTTACATTATGTGAATTCATTATGTGCAAAGTGAGTAATCGGCTAACATGTGTACATTTCGGATAGATATCATTGTTGTGTGACATATAATGATGGTTGTTGATTCTTGTTCCGGTTTGTAATAAGGGTTGGTTAGGGAAAATTTGCATGATTCTTAGGTTTGTAGGTATAATGGTAATGATTTATGCTAGATTCGGTATTATAACCTTTGCTAATGAGGATGCACTGTTTTATATATTGCCTAATTTGATTCGGATCTATTTCGAGGGTTCATATGTATGATGAATGTGTTTGAATATGGTTGATGATAAATGAAGAACACTTTGAAGGTTGCTTAAATATTTCAAATATGCTAAGTTTGATCCGAATTGTGCACATTTTAGACAAGAAAACATGTTTAGTGGGCATAGTACACTGTTACATGAAATTGCAATCCTATTGGTTAGTACATTGCAGGTTCTAGAAGATTGGTTGTGCACGTAATCGCGGTTGCGAGTCGTAACCTTTGGTTGCGACTCGAGACCACATCAAGTCTTGTCGAGATCTCCCGGTTGCGAGTCGCAATCAACGCGTGTCGAATCCGGTTGCGAGTCGTAATCACTGCTGTCAAGTCGGAACCGCCGGTTGCGAGTCGGAACCTCTGGTTGCGAGTCGTAACCAAAACGTGATGAACCGAGACCTCGGTTGCGAGTCGTAACCTCGGTTGCGAGTCGCAACCACCCTGTCTCGACTGGACTATTTTGATGTTATTGGGCTTGGACTGTTGGGCTTACTGTTGACTGGACTGCATGTTTGTCACTGCTGATTGTATGTTTAGGGCTGACCCAATAACCCAACTGTTTGTGTATTCGCATGTTATACGTGTTTGCTATATGTATTGCCATACGTGTTCGCTATGTGTTTATTTGTACCCAACTTGACCCATATTTGGTAACCATGTTAGGACGTGGTGACCAACATACTTGACCGGGTAAAAATATCTACCGAGCAACCCAAGGTGAGTTCACAACTTAAAAGCATGCGTCCCGGTGGTTTGGGACTCGAGACTAAAACAACCCTATCCCCTTGTAAAGGGGATACCATTTACATTCCTTCCCTAGTTATTGGGAACAAACTTACTTTTCCTTCCCTTGTCATTGGGAAACCTTTTAGTTAATTACTGTTTATACGGAATGCAACCAAACGGCACTAAACGCAACTCTATCATCCAAGTCCCTACTACATAATACCGATTAGTCGCCGGGGCCAGGCGAACGGGTTATTAGTTGATAGCGCTATTTAGGTTTTACCAACCTCACACCGTGCCATGGTATGGGATCGGTCGTGAACTAATGTACTCAGGCATCCGTCAATGATGATAGAACATTGACATCGGGGCATCCTGCGGAAACGCAAACGGTTACCTAGTGTTCGGTATTGGAAAAACAGTTTAGTCGCTAACTTTTGGGGTAGCTCCCCATGGCATGTATAAACGGATAAATTAACTGGTGAAACAAGTTTTTGGTAATTAAAACTGGACAACTAGTGGACTCACTCAGCATTATTGTTGACCCCTTACTGCATGCTTTGCAGGTAACCAGTGACGAAGGAGCTTGCTGCTTGGGAACGAGTAGTGTCTGTCCACCCTTGTGTTGGGTGTTACCTTATTTTGAACTATGAACTTTGTTTAAACTACCTTACTTATGCTTCCGCTACTTATTACTGTTTGAACTTGAAACCTTAAACTCTGAACTTGATATTTGCTAATCTTATGGTTAGTAAGTATTACTTTTGTTATCAATTTAATTATTCAGTATAATTGGTGGCTGGATCCTGGTCAGTCACGCCCTCGAAGCGGGTGTTATCCACGGGTGGATTTTGGGGGTGTGACAAATACTAAACAAATGCAGACACAAGACTGATACAAAAAACTAATACACGAACCGATCTGAAACTGTAATGAAAAACTGATACGGAAACATATATCGTTTAGATACATAACCGATACCGAACCCAACACAAAACCGATGTAGAGACTGATACATCTTTGACCATGATGACTAACAATTTTATCTTGTATAAACGGACTTATTCGCAAACTTCATCTAAATAATCTGGTATTCGTATAATAATAAAATTTTCTAACGTATTATTTGTAAAAGAACTTTTGAACAAACAGAAAGTAATAACTATCAAATATTTTGACCGACGTTAAGTAACACTATTATTTTTAAAACCAGATACTGGGCAAAACTATTTTCTTATATTGAACGTTTGATTTTTTTTTCAAAACAAAATAGTTTATTACATTCCATAGCAAATCATCCTTAGACATAAAGAGCCAATTTTCTAACTTTGAGAGGTTATATTTTAGAAATAGAATAATTAAAATAATCTGGTTTTCAAGGTGAAACACTTTTGACCATTCTGTAAAAGGACATGAGAAACAAAAACAATTAGATATGCGGAAACACTTTAAATACCATTTAAAACTCCATAATCTTTAAAAGAAAGGATATTGTCGAAACTATTATCTTTAAATAAGTGTTTAGCTTCAAATTCATGTCTATTAATCGATCAATATTCTTGAGTTATTACTTAGTCAAAATAACTATTTTTATAACTTTAGAGATTTATATATTTATTAAACAAAATACTTTAGATAATCTGAGTTTACATGTAGAACAATAAAATCCTTACGAAATTTCTTAAACTGATCGGAAATAATCCACACGAAGCAAAGACAGATTCAACGACAAATATCGAACAGACACTGAATCAAACACTAAATACAAATACTGACGGATACAAACTAAACGTATGATACGAATCTAAATCCAAGACGGAACTGACACAAACCGGTACAAATACTAAGACGAAACTGATACGACCGGTACAGATACTGAGTCAAAACAGACATAACTGCTACATAACAGAATCGGATATTGAACATAATCAGAAACACGACTAACCCGATACATGATCGAAAACTTAACCAGATGCATATAAACATATCAGAACAGATACTAAACGTAATCGGAAGCATAAACCCGATACACGTCTGAAGCATACAAGATGCGTACAAAACATATCAGACATATCGGAGCAAATACTGAACATATTCACATACAGAAACATATACTGACTTACACGACATTTATATATCAACGAAATAAGTCGCGTAACACAGAAGCACCCGAAGCCAAAAACAGACTGGTACACAGCTAGCTAGTCCATGCACCTATGAGATGGTGAGTATGGCGTGCACCCATTATTCCATCTCCAGACAAACAAACAAACTATTGATTTATCCGTTACTGAGCAACTTTTGGCTCAGTCGTATTTTTCCTTTTGTGTTTGTCTTTGTTTTACAGGTAATCTGGGAATTTTTGGGAACCAGTGAGGAGCGTTAGAAAGTTGTTGACCAAGATTCTATATTTTAATAATGTAATAAAATGTAATTAGGATTCTTTTTTATTTAATGTCATGGATTAGTTTTGGTTTTGATATCTATAAGAGTGACACGTCAGCCCTAGCGGGGTTGGGGTGTTACAATTATGGTATCAGAGCAAAGACTCGTTCTTGTAGAAAACTTAAACTTTAAAACAAACCTGTGAGGTAATGGGTAGACGTGGGTTAGGATTTCTTCATTTGAATCGATCTTCCATCAATAATTCCTTGATTTTCTGGTGCATGCGTTATATGACTTCCTAGTAACACCAACCTTACCTCATGACTCTATCAAAAAGTAATCATAGTGTATAGTCGAAAAACCCTCTTTTCCGATTATTTAAACTAGACACTTTTTGTTCGTTATTGTGTTTATTGTATCTCACCATTTTAGATTCCGAGTATGGAAACACTTTTTAAGAAAGGTAGTGTTTTTTATTTTTATTTTTTTATTTTTTTTATTTTTATTTTTATTTTTTTTTTTGTAGAAAGGTAGTGTTCTGACACATGGATTTTAATAGATATTAATATATTATTATGAATAATAATAGTAAGGAATAGAATACACTCAGAAAAATATAAAGGAAATAATCATCTTTTGACATTATATTTCGAAAAAAAAATTTACATACATATAAGGGAATATATATATATATATATATATATATATATATATATATATATATATATATATATATATATATATATATTTATTTATTTTGAATTTCCCTTTTACCATGCCAACCCCTCGTTAATGCATTAGTGCTACTGAAACACTTTGAACCATTTTTATTCCTGGTATATAGCAACAGATAGAAATTTACTTGAAACTTTTGTTGTCATTAACAATAATTTATTACTCAAATTTAAACCATGTAATATGTTGATTAAACCTACAGCCTCCTAAAATAAATAAGGAAACCATTGGGCTATAGCCCAGTGGCCAGCAACAACGACGGATAGTCCCGCCCTCTTGCGAGAGGTCACCGGTTCGATCCTGAGGAGCGCCCGAGTTTTCTATTACAGTGCATTTACTCCGGATAGTGTCTGCTATTGCGGAGGGTGCAACTCCTGTCAAGTGGCAGGGGGCTGGAAATTTTCTCGGGGAACGCCTAGCCAAACTCTAATGCACCGAGCGCGGGCCCGGTTAAGACAACGTAAGCCTTGGTTGCGGGAGTGGGGCGGTGGTAGCTACCAATATGGTAGTGAGCGGCCTTGCCGTCTGTTGTGAAAGTCGCCGTTCAAAAAAAAAAAAATAAATAAGGAAAAAAAAATAAATAAGTGACATGATGACATACGTTACTTTTATATATTTGTATTTTCTTTCAATTTCCGATCAATCTTCGCACTCATCGGTTTGTGATATTTGGACCTATCTTTTAAAGGCGTTTTTGTCCTTAATTGCTTCAAGCCGAGTCTGCCTCTCGGCCGAGTCGGATAATTATTCTTTCATAATTATTGTTTTATTATTGAATTCATGAGACGACCCATAACATAGTGGATGACATGACTGAAATGAGTGTGGCTTCGAACGAACTTGACTATGCGCCGCTGGGACCTTGTTACCATAAGTGATTTAGGAGGTGTTATCACATCAGTTATAGAATCTAGCAGAATTGACGCATCTACCTTAGTTAACACCTCGTGATTTCTTAGAATTATAGCATTTGGTCATGATTCATTTGTCATTACTTTGCTTCCTTACAATTTGGATATGTCATTGAGATGCATAATGGGAGGACCATTAGGGCACTGATGTAAGGTGATTGACAATTACGGTCATGAACGTAATTGTGAATTACAGGTACATACGTGCACTTTTAGATTCTTGTTATGTAGATTAGTGCTTATCTGAATCTATTTACGTTTTAGTTCTCTGGATCCCGATTTGTTTGATTTTGGTTTGATCACATCTAAGTTTAATTTGATTCAGTCCCCGTTTATCTTGTCATGTTGGTAACTCCGTATTATTTAATTAGTGTATGATACACCGTATGCGATCTGAAGTCAGTTCCGTATGTGTTAGATGCCTTAGACACTCACTTATCTTCGAAAATCTATAGAATATAAATCATAAACTAATAATAATAATACTAACAGTAAGTCAGTATTACTATCATCATCGTTGACAATATAGTATTTATATACTAGCTTCCGCTAAACACTACTAGTGTATAAACTTTTATTAGTAACATATGAATTTGAATGACTTAGAACTTAAAATATAGAATATTAAACAATCCTACCTTTTGAATAATCTAATATTTACTTTGAACTTTGGATTTGAATTAATAGATGTGTTACCGTAACATGTAGTTTTTGGTATAGCATTAATTCCGATCGACAGAAATTATTTTAAGAGGTGTGTATTGTAATATCATGAAAAAAATTAATCTTAGAGTAGTAAAAGTAATGTTAGAAAACAATATTATATACATTGAAAAAAAATTAATTTTGTATATGATCTATTAGTGATTTAATTAATTTGTTATATAAATGTATTTTATGTTATCCAAACCTATTTGTACCTTGATGTACCGCATTTGTAATTATCTAAACAAACCATGTTCGAGTCCGAATTTTGATATGTCATCTAATATTTAAGATATGGAGTTTTAAATCTTGAATCATATGTCTTGGTATCTCGTGACATGGACACGAGATATTTGTAAATGTTCTATAAGGTAATTTACTTATCAATTTTGAGGACAAAATTTTTTTTAGTGGGGTAGAATTGTAACATATGAAATTCGAAAATCCTTAAATATTAACCCATTATAAATTAACAACATTGTGGTGCATAGTTAAGTTGTATTCTCTGTTTAGGGAGTTTTTCAACAAATATATATATATATATATATATATATATATATATATATATATATATAATTACACTTTTAACCCAAAGCTTCTTTGGTTATTTTACTTTTAACCCAAAAGCTTTCTATCTTTACCAATTTAACCTGACAACTTTTTTTTTTACTTTCAACTTTGGTACCCTGCACTTTTCATAATTCGCAAAGTATTTGTTTTACGTTTTGTTCTAAATTTTGCAAGTTAACACAACGCAACACTTGTGTGTGGTTCAACGTTTTTACGTTTTGTTTTACGCTTCATTCTAACTTTTGCGAGTTAATATTACGCAATGTGCGTGTGTGGTTCAACGTTTTTAGGGCCGTCTATTTTTCCCGTTTGATAGGTTTATCGTGACGCGCGGGTCCTAATTGTCTGTCACACCCCAACCGATGGCGGAAACATCGGGATGAGACGAAGTGTGTATAGATTGCTAGAGACATCATAACACTATGTGACAATATTTAATTAAATTCAAATTTCATTTGAAAACTAAATTGTCATACAAGATTCAAAAGAAATAACAACATTGTTTCATAGCATAACATAACAAACAAACAAAAGATAGATTAATCTAGGTGTGTATCTAGTCCACCCTAAATCTTGTTTCGTCTTGCATATCATCTCAATAATTAACCTGCAACATGTATTAAAATAAAGTTCAATGCAAAAGCAAAGGCGAGTATACAAGTTTGACTACATAGCATAATAGAATAAAACTCATATCCAACATGTTACTAAATGAATAAATTTACTAGCAATGCAATTTTTGGCGTACAATATGATCAAACCCAAGAATACAACGCATACAATAGCCTAATCCCAATAGTTTAGCGGGGTGGTAATGTTTAACTTAACAATACCCAATAGAATAGCGGGCGGGGCGTTAATCCTATAGCGCTATAATTGTTAAGGTGGGCTAGCAAAGTTAATGAGCATATAACGTTCCAAATCGTTCATAGAGCATACAAGCATAGCAAATATCCACAATAGTTTCATGTCACGTTCATAGATAGAGTATGTTTTGTTTAAGCATAAAAGTTGTTTTGAATAGGTATACATGTTGCATCCCAAAGTTTAAAGGGGAAAAAGGGATCGAGTATACTCACGGTTTACAAGTCTTGACTTGGAAGTTCCGAGAGTAAGTTTGGTGGATGATTTAGCTTGGAGCACCTAGTCCTTCTACACGAGGAAACGTAGGTGTGTGAGTTTGGCGTTTACGGAAGATTAAGAATATGGAAATAACTTAGTATAACGAAAGTATATGTGTATGTGAAAATAATCATCTTTTAGACTTTATAACCATCATATGACACTAGGTAACCAATATGGTTATTTAATGTTTTTCATGGGTAGTGAACCCATTAGAATCATATTAAGGTTTAGGTCTTGGATGATATTCTACTTCTTTAACATGTAAACACAAGTTTAACATCAAAGGTTCGAATGAGTATATGCTTATACTTAGGCTAAATATTACATATTATTTAGGTCCAATATTTCAAGTAGGAGGTAGAAGATTAAATCTCCATTTAGGCACCTCTTAGTTACAAGGATGTCATGTATGGGGTAGGAAGACTAAGCTTCCATTTAGACGAGTATGTAAGATAAACTAACTAATAGAAATCATCAAATCATGTGAGGATTGTATGTTTGGACAACCCATGTTGTTCCATAATCACTCATGTATCAAAGTCTAAGTTTGACATGACTTGTGGGTTAAAACCCTAATCAAAACACCAAGTTTATGAAGTTTAATCCTCTGATTTTGAGTGTCTCAACCATGTTTTTAAGCTTACCCAACCATAGGAGAGGTTGTAAGCATTAGGACATTGGTGTGAGATGTGTTAGACACAAGTTGGATAAGAAATAACAAGTTGTCGATTAATAATAAACAAAACAGAAAGTTTCAGTCCATTTTAGGGCAAATCCAAACATGATTCTTCCAAGGAAAAACCAAGGATTCAAACCCAAGGACATAACAAAGCAATAGGAAGAAGAACCAAGTGATTTGGTTGAGAAATGAGCAAGTTACACTCACTTTTGTGAAGATACAAGAATCTGTCCAAAACTCAGATTTACTGCAGATTAGAGAGTAGTTTAGTGAAGATTTAGGAGTTGTGAAAGTGTCAAATGGGTTGGAGAAGCTGGGTATTTATAATGGAGGAGTTATAAGATGATTGGAGGTGATTAGAGGTGGATTAAAGGTGATTGGGTGGGTTAGATTAATGGGATTTCGTGCACAAAGCTGGAAGAAACACACATTCTGCCGAAACAAGGGGCTCGCGTGACGCCAAGCCCCCTCGCGTCACGCGGCGGGTATGGTTTCCAGATCTTTCGTTTTGTTACACTTAGGCCCCTGAAGTTTATATTTAATCCCTTTTGGTGCTAACTTGAGAGTTTAGGGACTTGTTTTGATATAAAAGCATAGTATAAGGTGAAATCAAGTAAGACGATCAAAATCAAAGTATAATTAGGCGTATAAATGTCATAACCAAGTATCGTTCTCGTTCAAAACACGTTCAATGCATAAGTTTAGTTTAATTACAAGTTTAGCACATAGTTTCCAAGAATAACGTTCAAGCACAAATTGATTCACTAATCGAACATACGAGCATAATTAGAGTGCGTACAACAATAATGTAACAAAATACAAGTTTCATTAATGATCCAAGTCTCGGTTTGATAATGATTACAATGAAAGGAAACGATTACAAGAATACAAGGTTTCCAAAAATAGAAATACGAACAGAACTTTCTATAAATGGAAAGTACAAAAGAGCCGGGCGTTACAGTCTCCCCTCCTTTAGGAAATTTCGTCCCGAAATTTAGGAAGACGTAGGGAAAAGATGAGGATACTTTGACTTCATATCCTTTTTGAGTTCCCAAGTAAATTCGGCGCCACGTTTTCCTTCCCATCTAACCTTGACGATAGGAATCTTACTGCGCCTTAGTAACTTGACTTGCTGGTCCACGATTTCTACCGGTTTTTCCACGAAATGCATAGTATCGTTGATTTGAAGATCTTCGAGAGGAACTTGAAGTCCTTCATCAGCGAGACATTTCTTTAGGTTAGAGACGTGGAACGTTGGATGAACATTGTTGAGCTCTTGAGGTAAGTCGAGTCGATAAGCCACCTTACCAATCCTTTCGAGTATCTTGAAAGGACCAACATAGCGAGGGGCAAGTTTTCCCTTTTTACCAAAACGAACCACTCCTTTCCAAGGAGACACCTTGAGTAGGACATGGTCCCCAACGTCGAATTCCATAGGTTTGCGTCCCTTGTCTGCGTAGCTCTTTTGACGATTTCGAGCCTTGAGTAGATTGTCACGGATTTGGAGAATCTTATCCGTTGCTTCTTGTATGATCTCAGGGCCAGTAAAATGTTTGTCACCAATCTCGTGCCAGCTTAAAGGAGATCGGCATTTGCGACCATACAATGCCTCGAAAGGAGCCATTTGAATACTGGAGTGATAGCTATTGTTATACGAGAACTCGATCAAAGGTAAATGCACATCCCAACTACCACCAAAGTCGATGACACAAGAACGGAGCATGTCCTCTAGGGTTTGGATAGTACGTTCAGTCTGTCCATCCGTTTGAGGATGAAAAGCCGTACTAAGATTCAAATGAGTACCCATAGCGGACTGAAAAGTTTGCCAGAGACACGAAGTAAATCGACCATCACGATCAGAAATGATGTCGAGAGGAACACCATGATGGCGTATGACTTCATTGGTATAGACACGAACAAGTCGTTCAACCTTGAAATCCTCGCGAAATGGGAATGAATTGTGCGGACTTAGTCAAACGATCAATGACTACCCAAATGCTATCGTAACCAGAAGGCGTACGTGGGAGTTTAGTTATGAAGTCCATCGCAATGCTATCCCATTTCCAAACGGGAATTTCGGGTTGTTCGAGTAGGCCAGAGGTCGTTGGTGCTCGGCTTTGACTTTCGAACAGGTAAGACACTTGGAAACGTACACAGCAATGTCTCTTTTCATACCAGGCCACCAATAGGATGCACGTAGATTATGGTACATCTTGTCAGCGCCAGGGTGAATTGAGTACCTAGATTTGTGTGCTTCGTTCATGATAAGGTCACGAAGATTGTCACGATCTGGTATCCAAACGCGATCGCAACAATAGAGGAGACCATCAGGTTTTGAAACGAGTTGACTTTCAGATGCTCCACGTATTTCTACAGCCATGGAACCTTCATTGATAGAGGAGTACTGCGCTTCACGAATGAGATTGTGAAGATCGCTCGAGATATGAAAACAACGAATGACATCTACATGAGCCTTACGACTAAGTGCATCGGCCACGACATTCGCCTTACCAGGATGGTAGCGAATCTCGCAGTCGTAGTCGTTGAGTAATTCCACCCAACGTCGCTGTCGCATGTTGAGTTCTTTTTGGTCAAAGATGTGTTGTAGGCTCTTATGGTCAGTGAAAACCACACACTTAGTACCATATAGGTAGTGTCGCCAAATCTTTAACGCAAAAACAACTGCGCCAAGCTCGAGGTCGTGGGTAGTATAATTCTTCTCATGTATTTTGAGTTGACGAGAGGCGTAAGCGATGACTTTGTCTCGTTGCATGAGCACACAACCAAGACCACGATTCGATGCATCACAATACACCACGAAATCATCATTCCCATCAGGGAGAGCGAGGATAGGAGCGTTGCAAAGCAAGTCCTTGAGAGTTTGAAAAGATTCCTCTTGCTCAGGACCCCAAGCAAAAGGTTTCTCTTTTTGAGTCAACGAAGTGAGAGGAATGGCGATTTTTGAAAAATTCGAGATGAATCGACGGTAATAACCCGCCAATCCTAAGAAAGAACGGATTTCAGAAGGAGATTTAGGCGCGGTTCAATTCTTCACGGCTTCGATTTTTGAAGGGTCGACATGGATTCCTTTTTCACTAACAACGTGCCCAAGGAATTGAACTTCTTTGATCCAAAACTCGCATTTAGAAAACTTAGCATATAAACGTTCAACACGCAAAAGTTTAAGTATAAGGCGAAGATGACGCTCGTGATCGGCTCGAGATTTAGAATAAATGAGAATATCATCAATGAAGACGATCACAAAGCGATCCAAGTATGGTTTACAAATACGATTCATGAGATCCATGAACACAGCGGGCGCGTTGATCAAGCCAAAAGGCATGACCACAAACTCGTAATGTCCATAGCGAGTGCGAAAAGCGGTTTTGGGAACGTCCTCTTCGAGGACTCGAAGTTGGTGATAACCAGAACGAAGATCGATTTTGGAGAAACAGGTAGCGCCTTGAAGTTGATCAAAGAGGTCGTCGATACGCGGGAGAGGATAGCGATTCTTAACGGTGAGTTTGTTGAGCTCACGATAGTCGATACACATGCGGAAAGAACCATCTTTCTTTTTAACGAAGAGCACAGGAGCACCCCAAGGAGAGGTACTTGGACGAATGAAACCTTTATCGAGGAGTTCTTGAAGCTGAGAAGACAATTCTTGCATCTCGGAAGGTGCAAGACGATAAGGAGCCTTGGCAACAGGAGTCACACCAGGTACGAGGTCAATACGAAAATCAACAGATCGAGGAGGAGGAGGACCGGGTAGATCTTCAGGAAAGACGTCAGAGAAGTCGCGCACCACCGGAACATCACTTAAACTTTTTCCCTTGCCCTTTTCTTCCACAACGTGCGCTAAAAAGGCAAAGTACTGTTTGCGTAAGTACTTGTTCGCTTGGGTGCTGGACATCAACTTTAGTCCCCTAGAAGGTCGGTCTCCATAAACGTGCAAAACGTCACCAGATGGAAGAGGTAAGCGAACGAATTTCTCGTGACAGGCGATTTCAGCATGATTCTTTTGGAGCCAATCCATGCCTATGATGACGTCGAAACTACCCAATTGCATGGGTATGAGATCAATAGAGAAAGCATGCTCGTTAAGAGTAAGACGACAATCGAGGAGAATGGAATCGACTAAGATGGACTTGCCATTGGCGACTTCAACGGAAAACGACTTAGGTAGCTTAGAGCGTGTGCAATTTAACAATGATTCGAATTCTAAGGACACAAAGCTTTTGTCCGCCTTTGATACTGGTGCGGAACGAGACGGGCTTGCGTGTTTCAACCTTAGAGTCGACGGAAGGGTGAGGAGTTTCAGAGGCACGAATCTCGGAAATGACCTTTGGAACGACGCGAGCAAATTGATCGGCCATGAAAGCCATCATCTTCTTGGTGTAGCGAGACTTTGACTTCCTAGATGCGTTGGAGTGACGAGAAGACATCTAAGATTCAAAATAACGAAATGAGTGAGACTTGGTCATAATGCTTGTTTTAGAAAAAGAAATTGATCACATAGCATAAAGGGTCACATAGCATAAAGTTTCAAGTTGATTAACATAGCATAAAAGTTTAAACGTCTCATATAGCATAATCATGAATTCCACATAGCATAACATGAATAAATGAAAGCATCGTAAATTTAGTTTGTTCACGAGGGATTATTATTGTTTGTGATTGCGATAACGTGCGAAATGATTAAAACGACATTTTGAAATGAACGAACGTTCTAGTATAAAATCACATATAAATTGAGATACATAAAAGAGAGGCTCAATAAAACATTGGATTGTTTCGGGTAGAGAAACGTCGACTATTCCAAAGTGGGTCGAAAGTTCTTTCGATTTAGAGATATTGTGCTTTGGCCTATAAGTAAGATACTCTCGTCGAGAAGCGATTAACGGTATCTTACCCTTCCGGTTACTACACATCTCCAAATGATTGAAACATTCGGGACTTTGGCGAGAATAAAAATCGAGGAATGGGACTTAATCGACGAGATGCGGGTTTCACCCCTAACTTGACGATTTCGTACCCTAAATGTGGTTGGTACTCGTCGATCAAAATAAAATTTTGACACTTTGACGAGGGTCCACTAGAGTTGAAATGGAAATTACCATTAAGTTGTGGATGTCACTCCTAGCTTAATGGTGAAATTTCGTGCAAAATAGATTAAAGTTAGAATGAGAGTCGTTTACCAAATTGTGGGTTTCACGCCTATTTTGGTAAATTCTTCTCGTTGGTGTTACAAGAGTATAAAAATAGCATAAGTGTATTAGTGCTTGCCTTAGGAAAGGCACATAATTTTAATAGAAAGTATAGCTAGGAAGCATGCATGGTAGAGCACAAAAGTTTTAAACGACAAATAAGAGGCAAAATTCCTAGAACTATAGATTAGGGCAAAAGCATGGCAATTTTCCTAATTCCCTATAGTTATGGCTCTGATACCAATCTGTCACACCCCAACCGATGGCGGAAACATCGGGATGAGACGAAGTGTGTATAGATTGCTAGAGACGTCATAACACTATGTGACAATATTTAATTAAATTCAAATTTCATTTGAAAACTAAATTGTCATACAAGATTCAAAAGAAATAACAACATTGTTTCATAGCATAACATAACAAACAAACAAAAGATAGATTAATCTAGGTGTGTATCTAGTCCACCCTAAATCTTGTTTCGTCTTGCATATCATCTCAATAATTAACCTGCAACATGTATTAAAATAAAGTTCAATGCAAAAGCAAAGGCGAGTATACAAGTTTGACTACATAGCATAATAGAATAAAACTCATATCCAACATGTTACTAAATGAATAAATTTACTAGCAATGCAATTTTTGGCGTACAATATGATCAAATCCAAGAATACAACGCATACAATAGCCTAATCCCAATAGTTTAGCGGGGTGGTAATGTTTAACTTAACAATACCCAATAGAATAGCGGGCGGGGCGTTAATCCTATAGCGCTATAATTGTTAAGGTGGGCTAGCAAAGTTAATGAGCATATAACGTTCCAAATCGTTCATAGAGCATACAAGCATAGCAAATATCCACAATAGTTTCATGTCACGTTCATAGATAGAGTATGTTTTGTTTAAGCATAAAAGTTGTTTTGAATAGGTATACATGTTGCATCCCAAAGTTTAAAGGGGAAAAAGGGATCGAGTATACTCACGGTTTACAAGTCTTGACTTGGAAGTTCCGAGAGTAAGTTTGGTGGATGATTTAGCTTGGAGCACCTAGTCCTTCTACACGAGGAAACGTAGGTGTGTGAGTTTGGCGTTTACGGAAGATTAAGAATATGGAAATAACTTAGTATAACGAAAGTATATGTGTATGTGAAAATAATCATCTTTTAGACTTTATAACCATCATATGACACTAGGTAACCAATATGGTTATTTAATGTTTTTCATGGGTAGTGAACCCATTAGAATCATATTAAGGTTTAGGTCTTGGATGATATTCTACTTCTTTAACATGTAAACACAAGTTTAACATCAAAGGTTCGAATGAGTATATGCTTATACTTAGGCTAAATATTACATATTATTTAGGTCCAATATTTCAAGTAGGAGGTAGAAGATTAAATCTCCATTTAGGCACCTCTTAGTTACAAGGATGTCATGTATGGGATAGGAAGACTAAGCTTCCATTTAGGCACCCCTTTGAAGTTCACCACTTCTCTTGATGTAAAGACAACCAAGGAGGGTCATGAACTAAGGTTTATACGAGTATGTAAGATAAACTAACTAATAGAAATCATCAAATCATGTGAGGATTGTATGTTTGGACAACCCATGTTGTTCCATAATCACTCATGTATCAAAGTCTAAGTTTGACATGACTTGTGGGTTAAAACCCTAATCAAAACACCAAGTTTATGAGGTTTAATCCTCTGATTTTGAGTGTCTCAACCATGTTTTTAAGCTTACCCAACCATAGGAGAGGTTGTAAGCATTAGGACATTGGTGTGAGATGTGTTAGACACAAGTTGGATAAGAAATAACAAGTTGTCGATTAATAATAAACAAAACAGAAAGTTTCAGTCCATTTTAGGGCAAATCCAAACATGATTCTTCCAAGGAAAAACCAAGGATTCAAACCCAAGGACATAACAAAGCAATAGGAAGAAGAACCAAGTGATTTGGTTGAGAAATGAGCAAGTTACACTCACTTTTGTGAAGATACAAGAATCTGTCCAAAACTCAGATTTACTGCAGATTAGAGAGTAGTTTAGTGAAGATTTAGGAGTTGTGAAAGTGTCAAATGGGTTGGAGAAGCTGGGTATTTATAATGGAGGAGTTATAAGATGATTGGAGGTGATTAGAGGTGGATTAAAGGTGATTGGGTGGGTTAGATTAATGGGATTTCGTGCACAAAGCTGGAAGAAACACATATTCTGCCGAAACAAGGGGCTCGCGTGACGCCAAGCCCCCTCGCGTCACGCGGCGGGTATGGTTTCCAGATCTTTCGTTTTGTTACACTTAGGCCCCTGAAGTTTATATTTAATCCCTTTTGGTGCTAACTTGAGAGTTTAGGGACTTGTTTTGATATAAAAGCATAGTATAAGGTGAAATCAAGTAAGACGATCAAAATCAAAGTATAATTAGGCGTATAAATGTCATAACCAAGTATCGTTCTCGTTCAAAACACGTTCAATGCATAAGTTTAGTTTAATTACAAGTTTAGCACATAGTTTCCAAGAATAACGTTCAAGCACAAATTGATTCACTAATCGAACATACGAGCATAATTAGAGTGCGTACAACAATAATGTAACAAAATACAAGTTTCATTAATGATCCAAGTCTCGGTTTGATAATGATTACAATGAAAGGAAACGATTACAAGAATACAAGGTTTCCAAAAATAGAAATACGAACAGAACTTTCTATAAATGGAAAGTACAAAAGAGCCGGGCGTTACATTGTCTTAGTTATTATTTTCTATGTTTTATGTTTCGGTCTAATTTCTTCGCATTAACACGTCGCAACTTCAGTGTTGATGGTCGATGGCATTGGTTCTATTTGTCATGAGTTTTACGTCCCCACCGCAACGCGGAGGGGCTTAATGCTAGTTAAATATCAATTTAATAGGTCAGCCTTTAAACGAATTTAATACTTCATAAAACTGATCAAATATTATCGTTATATACCGAGTACATTACCAACTATATATTATACAATTACTATTATTTAGGTGTGCAAATAATAGTATCAATTATTATTATATTAATAATAATAATACCGTAAATTAAAAAAATAACCAACTAATTATGTTTGGAGTTATTTTAGATGAATTTGAATGTATATATTAAATGGATCATAATTATTAACGTAAATTTTTGTGAGGTAGTTTGAGTGTTTGACCATTGTGATATTAAAAAAATACTAAAATACGGTAACAAGATAATTATACTATGGAAATGATTGTATCTACTTCCTCATTAGCCTAATTTTCGTAAACTCCATTTATATTATCGAACAAGCCAACCAATAGAGGGGGAAACAAAAAGTTTGTTTTTGATATGTTCCATGTGTTCCGTCCGACCACTACAGCCGTTGTGGTATACTATCGCAGATCACCACAACTAGCCGCCGTTCAATCCGCACTACCACCAAGCGCCGCTGCACACAGCCGTAGCACCCTGATCTGCCGCCATAAACTATAGTTTGTCACCTCCGCATTGACTTGTTTCCAATTAATCGCAAGCAACAACTTTGCCATCTATTTTGCTACCATGCCATCATTCGAATAACTCGACTTTCGATTCAGGTTGCATACTCGTCAAAGCCAATTTGCTATGCTTGCTTATAAGGTACGGATCCTGTTTTGTTTACATCTTAGTATAATTTTATTTTCGTTACTCTTTAATACGGATCTTTGTCTTGTTTTGAAGTCTGATTGTCATGGTTTGATACCTTTATCCGTTGATATGTGATACGTTATCTGAGTCAGTATTGTCTTTGTCTGCTTGTTTATCAGTGTGTTGTCGCATGCCTTACCTCAGACTTGTACTCGTGGTCGCATGTTCCTGTCGGTAATTAATTTTAGTTATCTGTAAATTATATATATGGCCTTAATATTTGTGCTCTGTTACCCAAGCATGTCTGGCTTGTCGTTTGGGCGTCAACGACATGGCACTTTTCGTGACAGTGCGTAATAAAAGTTCACGGCGTCTCTAGCTCGTGCTTGTGTAGCACCTTGGCCACTAGAGGCGTATAGATCGATCTTAGCTCTGAGTTTGAGTTTGTTTGTTTGTCTGGAGATGGAATAATAGGTGCACGCCATACTCACCATCTCATAGGTGTATGGACTAGCTAGCTGTGTACCAGTCTGTTTTTGGCTTCGGGTGCTTCTGTGTTACGCGACTTATTTCGTTGATATATAAATGTCGTGTAAGTCAGTATATGTTTCTGTATGTGAATATGTTCAGTATCTGCTCCGATATGTCTGATATGTTTTGTACGCATCTTGTATGCTTCAGACGTGTATCGGGTTTATGCTTCCGATTACGTTTAGTATCTGTTCTGATATGTTTATATGCATCTGGTTAAGTTTTCGATCATGTATCGGGTTAGTCGTGTTTCTGATTATGTTCAATATCCGATTCTGTTATGTAGCAGTTATGTCTGTTTTGACTCAGTATCTGTACCGGTCGTATTAGTTTCCTCTTAGTATTTGTACCGGTTTGTGTCAGTTCCGTCTTGGATTTAGATTCGTATCATACGTTTAGTTTGTATCCGTCAGTATTTGTATTTAGTGTTTGATTCAGTGTCTGTTCGATATTTGTCGTTGAATCTGTCTTTGCTTCGTGTGGATTATTTCCAATCGGTTTAAGAAATTTCGTAAGGATTTTATTGTTCTACATGTAAACTCAGATTATCTAAAGTATTTTGTTTAATAAATATATAAATCTCTAAAGTTATAAAAATAGTTATTTTGACTAAGTAATAACTCAAGAATATTGATTGATTAATAGACATGAATTTGAAGCTAAACACTTATTTAAAGATAATAGTTTCGACAATCCTTTCTTTTAAAGATTATGGAGTTTTAAATGGTATTTAAAGTGTTTCAGCATATCTAATTGTTTTTGTTTCTCATGTCCTTTTACAGAATGGTCAAAAGTGTTTCACCTTAAAAACCAGATTATTTTAATTATTCTATTTCTAAAATATAACCTCTCAAAGTTAGAAAATTGGCTCTTTATGTCTAAGGATGATTTGCTATGGAATGTAATAAACTATTTTGTTTTGAAAAAAAAAATCAAACGTTCAATATAAGAAAATAGTTTTGCCCAGTATCTGGTTTTAAAAATAATAGTGTTACTTAACGTCGTTCAAAATATTTGATAGTTATTAGTTTCTGTTTGTTCAAAAGTTCTTTTACAAATAATAGGTTAGAAAATTTTATTATTATACGAATACCAGATTATTTAGATGAAGTTTGCGAATAAGTCCGTTTATACAAGATAAAATTGTTAGTCATCATGGTCAAAGATGTATCAGTCTCTACATCGGTTTTGTGTTGGGTTCGGTATCGGTTATGTATCTAAACGATATATGTTTCCGTATCAGTTTTTCATTACAGTTTCAGATCGGTTCGTGTATTAATTTTTTGTATCAGTCTTGTGTCTGCATTTGTTAAGTATTCGTATCAGTAACCGTTTCAGTCTAGTCTCAGTTCTGTTATGTTATGCATCGCTTTCCGCTGTTTTCAATTTACTTGTACTATTGATTTATCCGTTACTGAGCAACTTTTGGCTCAGCCGTATTTTTCCTTTTGTGTTTGTCTTTGTTTTACAGGTAATCTGGGAATTTTTGGGAACCAGTGAGGAGCGTTAGAAAGTTGTTGACCAAGATTCTATATTTTAATAATGTAATAAAATGTAATTAGGATTCTTTTTTATTTAATGTCATGGATTAGTTCTGGTTTTGATATCTATAAGAGTGACACGTCAGCCCTAGCGGGGTTGGGGTGTTACATATGGCAATCGTGAGAGTTCGTTGGAACTCAAGACGTGGACCGGAGTTCACGCGGGAACGTAAGGACCTGATAAAGCTCTAATATCCGCAATTGTTCAGGGGTTAAACCAACTTTTGCTATCATTGGTGAATTTCGGGACGAAATTTCTTTCAAATTGGGGATGATGTGGTACCCGCGGAAATCCACAGTCATCCTGAGTTAACATCTTGTGGATTTGAATTACTTATCAAATTTCGGGACGAAATTTCTTTCAAGTTGGGGATGATGTGACAACCCGAGCTTTCAAGATCTTCCCTAGACACGTTACTCGTTTACAATCGTGTTTTCATAATTATTTGTGTTGTAACTTGTATATTTGAGCCCAATGATAAATCAAAAGTGAATTGATATTGTTGGCAAATTCCATGTGATTGAATCATGACCTGATAAAGTCTCTCGGGCCAATACAATTTAGATCAGATAGCATGTGATAATAATCTTTAGTTCTCGGCCCATTAATTGCAATAACATTGAGGTCTAATAAAATTGCACTCTATGCAAGGTTTTCGGCCCAAACAATGAACTATATGTATTGTCTAGTGAATCAGCCCATGTTTGGTTTAATTATTGCAACAGTTGTGGCGGTCCACTTGTTTCTCTACTCTATCCAAATAACTTACACAATTTAATTGAAATCACATGTGGTTTCAGGCATATCACGTGAAGTTGACTCAATTGTGATATTTCAATTACAAAGCCCATGTGTTGAGTATTAAATAAGCCCACTACTCGATATCTATAGCAGAGTTCGGTCCAATCAATGCAAAAAAAGATTCGACAAATTGATTTTTGAGGAGGGTTTCGTCAAAGGTGGTGTTTAGTCATTGCACCTTTTGGCGAAACTTGGTCTTTCGTCGCAGGCCCAAATCAGTCGAAGCCTAGTAGGGCCCAGTTTATCTATTTAATCCTAGTCACGTACGTAACTCACGAAATCTTGGTGATTGCAAACCCTACTCTTTTCCTCACCTTCCTATCCTTGATGGCAGCTTCATCCCCTTCATGTGATACCATCCCTCTCGTTCAGTCGGCACACTATACACGTTCGGTTAGTATAATCACACTCACTTAAATTCTGATTGAACGCTTCTGTTTATATGTGAATCTGTGAGATCGAAGTGTATGATTGATGATTGATTCCATGATATTTGCATTAGATTTAATGATTATGTTGGTGATTGGTTTCGTGATATGTGGGTAATTATGCACGTTTCAAACTGCTAAGTGTAAAGTTGCACAATGATTTGCACTTGTTGAAATTCTTGTACACTAGATTGTCTTGGGTTAGATTCAATTGGTTATGAGTTAGGATTCGTGATGTTGGTAATGAACAGGCAACGAAAAGTTTTGTTAGATAATATCAACATGTTACTCAATTCAACTGGAAGGGGGTGTGTATGTGTGAATTAACTGTTGAATAACAATTGAAAGATAATTAGGGTTCGTATGAATATGAATAGTAACCGATTAGATTATGGTGATTGATCTGGTTGATTAACTTCAAAACATGTTAGAAACTGTAAATGTCTGTTTGGAGATTGTGACGAAAAACCAGGTTCATCATTGATCTGGTCCTTGACGAAACACTAAATCTTTCGTCATTCATACTCTCGACGAAACATGGGGTGTTTCGTCGTATAAGTAATGAGCTGAACTGTAGGGTTGTTTATGAGGATTGTGCACTGGTGTTTGTAAAACTTAGTCTGTTGCATGATGATAATGATAATCAGGAATGATAGTCTTGACTTAACTGTTGTGGGTGGTCAGTTTATCTGTAAAACATTGTTATGTATCATGAACACAAGATGTAGACTTGTTTGGAAACTGAGTACTTAATATGTGTTATACTATTTTCTTAACCAAATACAATCTGTGACAATACGTGAATCGATTATTATGAAACTGGTGTCATCAGTGACTATGGTTGGGAACATGATCTTGTGATCTAAATGCGTATGAAAACTAAACACTTACTATGTGCTACGTGACTCACTGTGTACAAATACGTGACTTGTGACTATGTGACTGATGTTGATTGGTAACCACGATAGGGTTTGGTTGACCAACTGGGAACGGGTAATGTAACGTAACATACCGAGCAAATCTAAGGTGAGTTCACCGCTCTCTTTTCTAAGCATGCGTCCCGGTGGTTTGGGACATCTGGTAAACGTTCCTGGAAGGAATGCTGGGTAAACTATTAAACTAGGATGTTGGTTATTAAACTCAGTATCTATCATATAAGACCCCTTACATCTACCGACAGTTGCCGAGGAGGCAACGAGGTTATTAGTTGATAGCGCTATTAGGTTTGGCACCCTCACACCGTACCTGGGAGGACGGGCGTGAACTAATTTCCTTAAAGCATGACCAATGTTTTGATAGAGACATTGGGGTTGGGCAAACACATCTTGTAGCCATATGCGGTAATCGAGTTAATAACAACATCAAATCAAATCTGTGAAACGTTTTAACCTGGTAACTGGTATCTAAACACGTTAACAAACTTTGAACTCACCAGCGTCGTCTGATACACTTGTCTGCATGCTTGTAGGTTTGTAGGTTTATATCGTTGGGACTTGCTGTCTGGGATGCTGGAGTGGTCATGGGTCGAGATACATGGAATCTCAATACAAGCTTAATGGTTTATGTTCACATGTTTTACGGAACACTTAATAAATGAGTTATGCTTCCGCTGTATACAATGAATGATATGTAACGTCTGTAACACTTTATGTTAATAAATGAAATTTTATTTAAATATATTTATGAGTTCAATGTGATTGGTGGTTTGGATCCTGCTACGTCACACACATCGTGGGGGTTTCCGCATGTGGTATTTTGGGGGTGTGACATGTGTAGTACACCGTTGAATGATATTTAGGATGTGTGTAACGTGTATCACATATGTGATACTCATGTTTACTGTTCACATGTGCAAATATAAGGTTGGCTGATAGTTACGATGCGCGTAACGCGTCACACATGTATGATACTCATGTATATGGTTCACATGTGCAGATATGATGTTGAATGATAGTTACGATGCGTGTAATGTGTCTCATATGTGTGATACTCATGTATACTGTTCACATGTGTAGTACACCGTTGAATGATATTTAGGACGTGTGTAACGTGTATCACATATGTGATACTCGTGTTTACTGTTCACATGTGCAAATATAAGGTTGGCTGATAGTTACGATGCGCGTAACGCGTCACACATGTATGATACTCATGTATATGGTTCACATGTGCAAATATGATGTTGAATGATAGTTACGATGCGTGTAATGTGTCTCATATGTGTGATAATCGTGTATACTGTTCACATGTGTAGTACACCGTTGAATGATATTTACGATGCGTGTAATGTGTCTCATATGTGTGATACTCGTGTTTACTGTTCACATGTGCAAATATGAGGTTGGCTGATAGTTAGGATGCGCGTAACGCGTCACACATGTATGATACTCATGTATATGGTTCACATGTGCAGATATGATGTTGAATGTTAGTTACGATGCGTGCAATGTGTCTCATATGTGTGATAATCGTGTATACTGTTCACATGTGTAGTACACCGTTGAATAATATTTAGGACGTTTGTTACGATGTGTGTAATGTGTCTCATATGTGTGACAATCGTGTATACTGTTCACATGTGTAGTACACCGTTGAATGATATTTAGGACGTGTGTAATGTGTATCACATATGTGATACTCGTGTTTACTGTTCACATGTGCAAATATAAGGTTGACTGATAATTAGGATGCGCGTAACGCGTCACACATGTATGATACTCATTTATATGGTTCACATGTGCAGATATGATGTTGAATGTTAGTTACGATGCGTGTAATGTGTCCCATATGTGTGATAATCGTGTATACTGTTCACATGTGTAGTACACCGTTGAATGATATTTAGGACGTTTGTTACGATGCGTGTAATGTGTCTCATATGTGTGATAATCATGTATACTGTTCACATGTGTAGTACACCATTGAATGATATTTACGATGCGTGTAATGTGTCTCATATGTGTGATACTCGTGTTTACTCTTCACATGTGCAAATATAAGGTTGGCTGATAGTTAGGATGCGCGTAACGCGTCACACATGTATGATACTCATGTATATGGTTCATATGTGCATATATGATGTTAAATGATATTTACGATGCGTGTAATGTGTCTCATATGTGTGATACTCGTGTTTACTGTTCACATGTGCAAATATAAGGTTGACTGATAGTTAGGATGCGCATAACGCGTCACACATGTATGATACTCATGTATATGGTTCACATGTGCAAATATGATGTTAAATGATATTTACGATGCATGTAATGTGTCTCATATGTGTGATAATCGTGTATACTGTTCACATGTGTAGTACACCGTTGAATGATATTTAGGACGCGTGTAACGTGTATCACATATGTGATACCCGTGTATACAGTTCTCATGTGCAATATAATGGTGAATGATAGTTAGGATGCGTGTAATGTGTCACACATGTATTATACTCGTGTATATGGTTCACACATGCAATATAATGTTAAATGATATTTATGATTCGTGTAATGTGTCACACATGTGTGGTACTCGTGTATACGGTTCACATGTGCAGTATAATGTTAAGTTAAATTTCGGATGTGTGTAATATGTATCACATGTGTGATACTCATTTATAAGGTTCACATGTGCAATACAATGTTAAATGATATTTCGGATATATGTAATGTGTCTTACATTTGTTATCTTGTGTATACAGTTCACGTGTGCAATACAAATGAAATATGTATATACACATATATTCGTATGATATGATGGCCATGTGTAATATGAATGATAAATATGTTATTGATATACGATGATTATATGAGTTATAAATATGAATCGTATCCACCACTTGTGTATTATGGTCACACATATAATTATGTTACATTACACATATGTTATATTCATTATATGTTCCATTTAGCAGCTGATGCGATAAAAGAAAAAAAAGAAGAAATGATGGCGAACCTCAACAATGATGAAAGTACCGGCAATACCGAAACCAACCAGGCAAAACCAGGTATTACTAAAAAAAAACATTAATATTATATTCTTAACATTACTGCCATTTGTTCATCCGTTTACTCAATAATTATGGTTACTCTTTATGTTTTATTATTTATTTGTTTATTATTATTATTATTATTATTATTATTATTAATTTTTTTTAATATGAAAAACAACATCACAGTTCGCAAAAAAGTCAGATTCGTGGTTAAATCGAACAACAAGAAAAAAGATGATGTTCAAAACAGCGAAATTAAGGACATGCACAACAATATCAATGATGAAGCCATAACAAAGAAAACGAAGCTGTAAACAACAAGGATAAAGCTCGAGACACCAAAAGTAACGTTGTGAACGACGGAGAATCTGGTAAGTTATGATACGTAACAATAAAAAGAAATACATATGTTCACTTGGAAGCATTACATACAGTTCTAACGCACACACACATTCATATACACACATACATAGTGTAATTTATTTATTTATTTATTTATTTATTTTTTTTATAAACAGCCAACAACACGAATCATCCATTAGCAAATAAAAAGAAAAGGCAAAAAGCACCTGACACGGCCGATACTGTTACAGGTATGTAATTAGTACGCAAATGCACGTCATTCATTGTATATATATTGCACACGTGCCCACAATTATGTTTGTTAAGCGTTAACATGTGATTATGTGTCCTACGTATTCTATTACACATATGCTACTGAATATGAATGTAATGCACATGTGCATCATAAATGTAGTGTGATATGTGCAACGCAAGTGAACACCAATAATACAACATATAACTGTACTGAAACGTGTATATGCACGAATAAACTCATATATGTTAAACACATTTATACGGTCAGAGGGTTAAAACAATTAAAAAAACATGGACTTAAATGTATATTTTGTGAAACGCCTGGCCTAAAGTTGTAATTGAAGTTAATAGTTAGTCGGATAGTTGGTCACAAATAACTGCCAAAAAAACTGTTAACAGTGAATAACAAACTACAGAGGATTCATCCCTAACGTTTACGCCCCCTATATATATATATATATATATATATATGTTCTATTTGTTACCGTGTGATTATGTGTTGTATGTGTTATATTACACATGTGATTGAAGGTGATTGAATGTGCATCCAATGCACACGTGCACCATTAATGTAATGTCATAACGTCTGATGTTTTGCAGATGTGCATATTAAAGCCAAAAAGACAAGGAAATGCTCAAATGCACCTGATGCTAACAATGACAACCCATTAAACGAAGGATCGGTTACTGTAAAATTGAGGTCGATGAAGTTGACACGTTCGAAAACAGTTGACGATACTGTTACAGGTATGTAATTAATACGCAAATACACGTCATTAAGTGTATATGTATTGCACACGTGCACCACGGGTATGGTATATGACAATGATATATGTACCAAACTGCTATGTAAATGTATTGTACTGTATTTACATGTGAGTCAAATGCAACTTTTAGTGAACACATGCACCACAATTATGGTTGTTAAGCGTTAACATGTGATTATGTGTTCTACATATTGTTTTGCACGTATGATATTGAATATGTATGTAATGCACATGTGCATCATAAGTGTAATGTGTCATGTGACATGTGCAATGCAAGTGAACACGAATAATATAACCTATAACTGTACTGAAATGTATATATGCGTGAAAGAACTCGTGTATATTAAACACACTGATACGGTCAAAGGGTTAAAACGAAAAAAAAACATGGACTTAAATGGATATTTTGTGAAACGTCTAGACTAAAGTTGTAATTGTATTTAATTGTTAGTCAGTTAGTTGGTCACGAATAACTGCCAAAAAAAAAAACTGTTAACAGTGAATAACAAACTACAATTGATTCATCCCTAACTTTTGTGTTTCCCTATATATATATATATATATATATATATATATGTTATATCTGTTACCATGTGATTATATGTTGTATGTGTTATATTACACATGTGATTGAATGTACATCCAATGCACACGTGCACCATTAATGTAACGTCATAACGTCTGATGATTTGCAGGTGTGCATATTAAAGCCAGAAAAACAAGGAAACGCTCAAATGCACCTGATGCTAACGACGACAACCCAATAAACGAAGGATCTGTTACCGAAAAATTGAGGTCGAGAAAGTCCATACGCTCTAAAACAGTTGACGATGAACACGAAGACGCAAAAAACACACCCAAGGGTAAAAAAAACGAAGGTTACAAACGGTAGTAATTGGTGTTCGATACGAACACGTGTATCTCCGAGACAACTGTGTATAGCGATAAAGGGTATGACAGAGAAACATAAAGAAGCTGTTAGAAGCCTAGGTTTTGGTAAACTTCTATCAATCCAAAACGACGGCATACCTGGGAGGTTGGGCCATTACGTAGTTGACAATCTTGACACAGACAATATGGAGATCAATGCAGGATGTGTTAAGACTAAGATTGATGGGGATGCAATCCACAACCTTCTGGGGATAAGAAACCATGGTATATAACTGGAAACATTCGAATACAAGAAAAATTTTGTTGGGATTACAAAGGAATGGAGAAACATGTACAAGGGAAGTTACGTTACACCTTCAGCCATATCAAAAAACATAGAGGAGAACGGCGATGATGATGGAATAATGTTCAAACTGAATTTTTTGACATTATTCATGAGCACATTTGTTGAAAATCAAGACCAAGGAAAGTGTGATCTTAATTTCCTACACCATATGAGGGATGAAATAAACCCACAACATGTTGATTGGTGCGCGTACATCGTCAATTCGATCAAGAAATGCAAAAAAACATGGAGAAGGTGTGACAAAAATTGTTTCTTCACAGGCGCGTTAACAATCCTAACGGTATGTATTACATGTTTTATATACGCGCACGTGTGTGTATGTGTGTAATTGTAATTCACAAATTGCGTTTGTTATCACTATAATGATCACATGTGCATGTTGATCAGATTTCACATGTAATATGACATTTATTACACATGTGATATGTATTGTGTTTATAGTTCACATATGTATCAACTTATAAATATGTTCTAACTGTTTTATGTCACACATGTGAACAGTTGTTGTACGTTGATCGAACAAATGTCCCTCCAATAAATGTTGATCGACATATGAGCCCGCTTGAATTCTGGACAATCGAAAAGTTGCGAAAGAGGGAGAGAATCGAACTGAAAAATGGAGGTTTTGGCATGGGCGAGTTAAGAGATCAATACGTTTATCCAAAAAACGACACATCTGAACATGTCACAGAACACAATTTGAACGAGATAATTCTTTACGATGATACGAGTAATCCAGCTGATTTGACGGTACGTTATTGTATACATTTATCCAAACCTGTATTATATATATATGTATATATTCCACACGTGTGCTACATACTTATCATGTAATATCAACAGGGACATGTTATAAAACTGGACGCTCTGTTCGATCGCATCACGAGGGACAAAAAATATTAGAAAAAGCGTTTGTGATGCATGTTTGGCTTTCCCGGACGTACCTGAGATACAAAACTGCATACAAAAATACGAAACAATATACAAAGAGGTGATTGATATCAATGAACATGTAACGCAAACTGGATGGACGCAGTTTTTTGAAGAAAATATTGGGGAAATCATTGAAAAAATGAAAAAAGTTGCACATGTGCAAAAGAAGAAAGAACGTGATACCTCAATGCCAAACTTTGATCTCGGCATTAGTTCACAAGAGTCTGGGAGCATATCGGTTGAAATAAACTTAAAATCTGCTGAGCATCAACAAAGCGCGTCTATTAATCAGTCGGTAGACATCAATGAAAAACTGAACGACGAGGAACAACTGATATGGTCGTATATGTTGGCAATCGCCAATGACAAAAATGATGGAGAAAAACGACAAACAACTCAAGAAAAGAATGCAACGAAAAGAAAACGAGAGCAATGTCAGAAGAAGATGCAAAAGCAGAACAAAAACAAATGGAAAAGGAACTGAAGGCAGGAAAAATAGAAGCAGAAAAAAAAGAAGTCGAAAGACTGTTCTTGTAAGTTTTATTACATTTATGCATTATGAAGTTTGCAAAATATTATTATGATTCACATGTGTAACTGATGTGAACATATGTATACAGGAAAGATATTTTCGCAACTGCATACGGACTGGAAACAAGAGCATTTCTGTTAGCACACTTTATTCCAGGCAAACAGCTGTACACATGTGCTATAGATTGTTGGGCAGGTGTTTTGAATCATCAAGAAGGTTTGAAAAATAAGGATGGACCTAAACGTTTGTTTTGTTACACGTCGACAATTGTAAGTATTATATGATAAACAATTTTTTTACCATTACTATTAAATATACTCAAACGTGTGTGTTTTTTTTAATTTATTTTTATTTTTAAATAACAAAACAGAATGGATGGATGCTAAACAGAAAGCATACTGTGGAGGCAAGGACAGCAGCATTCAAAAAGAAACTGTTAATAGTGCTTGAACGTAACGCCGACAAACTTGATCTGAAATCATATGATGTAGTTGTGATTCTTGACTGGAAAGTCACCACTATTACCTAGTATGCTTTGACTTGAGGGAGCCTTCAATTGAAGTGATAGATAACATGCATCCAAAATTTGCTTGGGTATCGATGAAAGACGGTAACAGCTTCGCGTCAAAAGGCACACCAAACAAGATTGTAAGTTATTAAAATATAATGACAATGACATTAAACAGTGATACACATATGCACCATTTTCAATGTGGATGTTGATATCACCTAACATACACTTTATTATTTGGCAGAAACATATCATATGTGCTTACATGCGTAGTGTCCAACACCCGAGTGCACAAGCACTATCAAGCGTAGCACTATCAAAGAAAGAGATTGGCTGGGCAACAAGAGACAACTTCACTGACTGCGGAATTTTCGCCATGCGGCATATGGAGTTGTACTATGGAAAGAACAAACCGTTTGAATGCGGATTCAACAACAGGGAATCAATGCAACAAAGTCAGATAAACAACCTCAGGATGAAATATTGTGCAAGAATCCTGCTTTCTGATGCAAACGTGTTCAAAGAAAATGTTATAGCGGATGCAAAGAATGAAGCGAACACGGCCAAACAGAATGAACTGGAAGGTGCAACGTACAAAGGATAGATGGAAAATCGTACCATTTCGATATTGCTTTTGACTATTATCCCGTATTGATACAATCTTTAGATGTTATGATTGATACAATATTATTAGTATAACATGATTGTGTAAGACATATTATGCTTTATGCACGTTTAAATTCTAGCATCTATATTGGATACGAATGTTTATCGGTTTTGACAGTTGTATGCATTTCACGTGTGTAATGTGTTAGCAAACAGTATCATACAGAAGAAAAAACGTATCATACAAAAGAAAAAACGTATCACAACTTTATGATAACGTTATACAGCACACGTGAAATACAACCACATAACTAAAAAAAAACGAACGTATCATGGCTTGGATTATTCTGAATGATTTTTATTTGTAATATATCATATGAAATGTACAATGATTCTTATTTGTAATATAATAACAATATCATATGAAATGTACATATAAAATGAATGTGAACAGATCCATCAGACGTGTGATATGATGTCAACATCGATGTTACCATAAAACAAGTAATGCATACATGTAGTATAATATCACATTGAATATAATGTCAAAATATGTAACACCATGTATGCTTATGTAACATAAACTCAAGTTTAGACATGTAACACAATCCATAAAAAACATGTCATCACAAACAGTATGCATGTGTAATATTAGAAAAAAAAATCCATAATCCCATGAAATTTATTCGAAGCACATGTGTAATGTAAGAGTCACATTGCTTATTATGTAAAACAAGTCTCGATATTGTATAAACCAAATCACTCTTCAAGCGGGTCGGACGAACGTATGGTAGATCTTCTAGTGGATCTTCTAGTGGCCCGAGTACAAATGCGAGACAATGGTCCAACAGATGTATCACCGTTAGACAAATCAACGATCCAACGTGACATGAATCTTCTGGAACAGCAACATTACCAGCTTTAACAGCTTTTGCAGCAGCAGCCGCGGCTTCTTTGGCAGCCCGAACTTTTTCACAATTACGCGAGTCATGATCATTAACGTATTTCTTGCATTTTCCACACAGCCTGGTAGTTTTAGCACTATTAACAACAGCCTTTTCCCCGGGACCAATGAGTCGATGGTTGGTACCGCACCCTTTGTTCCGGATGCCTTGTGGCGGATTTATCGAGACTTCCATATCTTCAGGCTGTTTGAGAAGGTCACTGATCACAGCTGATGTCTTGTTACACGCCGGTTCGGTCGGGAATTCGCGAAACACACGGTTCCTAATTTCTTTAATTTCACCAGACAACTCAGAAAGTTTACCAATATTACGCCTTAAACGATCAGTACACTCAATGACCAAATCAAAAATCTCATTCCGGATTACAGATTCCGCGTCTGTATCGGCAGAATACCTGTTCGACATGCTAAAAACCCTCCTTGGCAATATGTCTCGTTTCCATCTACCAGGTTGATACTGAACGGGAATTTCATCAACCTGGTTGTATCTATACACACAAAAGGCATGCCTACACAAATAGCCAAGGCGCGTATAACCCATACACAAACATGAAACCGATCTATCAGGTGTATCAAAACTGACCTGCATCACATGTGTATAGGTTACAAATGTTAAAAAAACATAACGTTGATAATTATAATGTACATATGTAATACAACAATATAATAAGCCAATTACCTCAAATTCATTAATATCTTTGTACTGTCTGTTAGTATGAACAATGGTATAAATTTTTACCCCGTCAATTTCTGGGGTTTTTGAAGCAATATAGCAGAATGTCATGCCTCTGTATATCCCTTTTTGCACCTCCAAAAACAGCGTATGTGTATATAACTCCGAGGCATATCTTTCGATAGGCACGTTCTTCGGCATTGATGGTGCTATTGTGTTACTTTCTGTCACACCCCCAAAATCCACCTGCGGATAACACCCGCTTCGAGGGCGTGACTGACCAGGATCCAGCCACCAATTATACTGAGCATTTAATTAATAGTAGAAATATTTAATATCCGAAGTAATTAACAACATTAGAGTTTAGATTCGGTAATTGGTTTAACAAAACAGCGGAAGCATAAACCAAAACAGTTTTAAAGACAGTTCATTGATCAAACAGTTATCCCAACACACGGGTTTGACGAACACTACACATCCCCAAGCAGCAGCTCCTGAATCATTGGTTACCTGCAAAGCATGCAGTAAGGGGTCAACAATAATGCTGAGTGAGTTCACTAGATGTCCAGTTTTAATTACCAAAAACTTGTTTCACCGGTTAATTTATCCGTTTATACATGCCCTGGGGAGCTACCCCAAAAGTTAGCGACTAAACTGTTTTTCCAATACCGAACACTAGGTAACCGTTGCGTATCCGCAGGATGCCCCGATGTCAATGTTCTATCATCATTGACGAATATCTGAGTACATTAGTTCACGCCCGTCCCAGACCAGGGCACGGTGTGAGGCTGGTAAACACCTAAATAGCGCTATCAACTAATAACCCGTTCGCCTAACCCGGCGACTAATCGGTATTTGTAGTAGGGACTTGAGTGATAGAGTTTCGTTTAGTGCCGTTAGTTGCAATCCGTATAAACAGTAATTAACCAAAAGGTTTCCCAATATCCGGGAAGGAAAAGTAAGTTTTGTTCCCAATGACTAGGGAAGGTATGTAAATGGTATCCCCTTTTACCAGGGGATAGGATTGTTTTAGTCTCGTGTCCCAAACCACCGGGACGCATGCTTTTAAGTTGTGAACTCACCTTGGGTTGCTCGGTAGGTTTAGGTTACTTGTCAATCACGTTGGTCACCACGTCCTAACATGGTTACCGGTATAGGTCAGGTTCGGTATACAAGCATTCACGTAAAACACATACTGGCACGTAACATACATATAAATAAACAGTCGTTGGGTTATTGGGCCGGCCTAAACAATTAAGCAGTCACAGCAACACATAATCCAGTCAACAGATAGCCCAAGTTATACACATATGGGCCCAATAACCAAAATGAACAGCCCACTCGCAACCAGCTGGTCTCGAGTCGCAACCAGGTGGTTTCGGCTTGTCACGTTATGGTTGCGAGTCGTAACCGTGGTCTCGAGTCATCATGCTGTGGTTGCGAGTCGCAACCGACGTAGTCTCGAGTCGCAATCTTGTGGTTTCGAGTAGTCATGCAGTGGTTGCGAGTCGCAACTACGTGGTCTCGAGTTGTCTTGCCTTGGTTGCGAGTCGCAACGGTGCGGTTGCGAGTCGTAAGCTGTCCCTTTCACGTACACGTGATGATGCAGATGCAACAGTCCGAAATTGTACCATGTATTCAGACCCAGATTAGGAAACAACCAATAGGGTTTCACTAACACTTTTCCTAATCTGATTACTAGTAAAGATAGATCAAACTTTGCCATTTTTACATCTTCAAGTCATATTCAAACAAGTTCATCTTATGTTCATCATTTTCTAGGGTTTTCATATCAACATAATCATATATTTATGAACCAAAATCACATGTTTTAGCAAGATCAACATGCAAAACATACATTATATCCGAAATCTTAAGTTTAACATCATTATTTTACAAGGAAACAATGAAGCATAGTATGGTTAGGCATTATCATTCTTAAACTACCATTTTCTTAAACATGTTACCAAATATTGTCAAACTTTACAAATCAACCTAAGAATCATGCATAATCATTCTAACCAAGCATTTCTAGTTCATACAACAAACATAAATCTCATGCACATAGTAACAACACTAACCGGTTGTGAAGAGGGAGGATGAGCCGAAAGAAAGGAAGGAAATGAGAGAAGATGAAGTGTCCGAGTGATAGTCTTGACCGAGTTTCTTGTCCGGGATCCTTGCTTGAACCGAAAAGAGAAGAAGAGTGGTGTTGTTGTTGAAGGTTTCTAGTTGAGAGAAAAATAGGAGGAGTGTATGTTTGTGTGTTTGTGTAAAGTGAAGGAAAGTGGGGAAGGTGGGGTATATATACCAAGGGATGTTTCGGTTTGGGCTTGGGGTTTCGGCCCAAGCCGGTTACGGCCCAAAGGCCCACTCGCAACCGCCCGGTTGCGAGTCATGGTCACAAATCACTCGAGACCTCATGGTCTCGAGTCGGGTTCCTTGTTCTCGGGTTGGGTTCTCGGCTCACATATATCACATACATATATTCATACCAATGCACACATAACAAAGCACATATCACATAAAGATTCACGTTATCATTAAGTTTAGTCAGCCACTAGTCACATAATGTACAAACAAGTTACATCACGACACAACGAAAGGTTCTAGATTTCGGGTTGTCACATCATCCCCAAGTTGAAAGAAATTTCGTCCCGAAATTTGATGGCACTCACTGAGGAAGCTAGTCAAGTTGTAAGGTTTTCCCGGTTATCCTGGGGTGTCACATCCACCCCCCGTTGATCTGGAATTTCGTCCCGAAATTCCGTAGCTTCAGCCTCAGTAGCGTTTGTACTGTTCTCAAACAGTTGGGGATATTTTTGTTTCATCCGATCTTCGCTCTCCCAGGTGAACTCTGGGCCGCGACGTGAGTTCCAACGAACTCGAACAAGAGGTATTCTAGTGCTCTTGAGGACCTTAACATCCCGGTCCGTGATTTCGACAGGTTCTTCGACGAATCACAACTGTTCGTCGATCGTGAGTTCCTTCAGAGGAACTACGTGCGTCTCATCTGACAGACACAAAACGTTGTGAACTGCACCGAGTTCTGCTAGTAAGTTCAGTCTGTAGGCCACCTTGCCTATTTTCTCAAGGATTTCGAAAGGTCCAACGTACCGTGGGTTGAGTTTGCCTCGTTTACCAAAACGAACCACACCCTTCCAGGGTGAAACTTTGAGTGATACCCGCTCCCCAACCTGGAGCTCAAGTGGTTTTCTGCCCTTATCGGCGTAGGCCTTCTGACGGTCACGAGCGGCCGCCATGCGTTGTCGTATTTGAGCAATCCGCTCAGTAGTGTCTACCACATGTTCTGGACCAGTGATTTGACTATCCCCCACCTCTGCCCAACAAAGAGGTGACCGGCATTTACGTCCGTACAATGCCTCAAACGGAGCAGCTTTAATGCTGGTGTGGTAGCTGTTATTATACGAGAATTCCACGAGTGGCAGATGCCTTTCCCAGCTGTTGCCAAAGTCGTTTACACAAGCGCGAAGCATGTCTTTTAATGTTTGCATAGAGCGTTCGGACTGCCCGTCCGTCTGTGGGTGATACGCTGTGCTCATATCTAAACGTGAGCCAAAAGACTTGTGCATTGCTTGCCACAGTTCCGAAGTAAAACGTGCATCTCGATCAGAGATGATAGAGGTGGGCACCCCGTGCCTCGAAACAACTTCCTTGAGGTATATCTTCGCCAGAGTGGAGAATTTTATCTGTTGTCTTTGATTGCCAAGAAGTGTGCGGATTTCGTGAGTCGCTCCACGATCACCCAGATAGTATCGTTTCCGCGCTGTGATCTAAGTAGGCCAGTAACGAAATCCATGGAAATTTGCTCCCATTTCCATTGTGGTATCTCTGGTTGTTGGAGTAGGCCTGAGGGTTTCTGATATTCCGTCTTGACTCGCGCACAAGTCAAACACTTGCTGACGTAAGTTGCTATGTGGGCCTTCATGCTAGGTCACCAATACGTAGTCTTAATATCGTGGTACATCTTTTCCGAACCAGGGTGTACTGAGTAGCGAGATTTGTGCGCTTCAACCATCGCAAGTTCTCGTAAGTCGCCATAGAGTGGGACCTAAATGCGTCCTGTTACATAATAAGCACCGTCTTCCTTCTGTTCTAAGCGTTGCCTTGACCCGCGTAGGGCTTCAGCTCTAACGTTCTCTGGTTTCAGTGCTTCTATCTGAGCAGCTCGTATTTGCGAAGGTAGACTAGAATGGATCGTGAGTTGTAAAGCTCTTACGCGCTTAGGCGTAGTGTCCTTCCGACTGAGGGCGTCTGCCACTACATTGGCCTTGCCCGGGTGATACCTGATAGAGCACTCGTAATCATTCAGCAGTCAGACCCATCGTCGTTGTCGCATATTCGGTTCCTTCTGCTTGAATATGTGTTCTAAACTTCTGTGGTCGGTGTAGATGGCGCACTTGGTTCCGTATAGGTAATGCCGTCATAACTTAAGTGCGAAGATCACTGCTCCCCGTTCCAAATCAAGCGTTGTGTAGTTCCTTTCGTGCGTCCTAAGTTGTCGAGAGGCGTAAGCAATAACCTTCTCGTGTTGCATCCGTGTGTACTGGGACCCTGATTCGAAGCATCATGGTATACCGCTAGATCACCCGTACCCTAGGGTGAAGATGATGCTCAGTGCATGACAAAGTTGGGATTCGAAAGCTGAAAAGACGTCCTCCTGTTTTGGTCTTTCACGAACACAACACCCTGCTGTGCCAACGAGACTTAAGCTGTGCGACCTTCGAAAATCTTGGGATTAAGCTGCGATAGTATCTAGTGGGACCAAGAAACTCCTGTATCCTCGAAGGGATCTTTGATGTTGATCAGTTCCTAACCAAATGGATCTTAGCGAGATCCATGTGTATTCCCACTTCGTTGTTTGATAAAAGAAAATGTGTACTTCCCGAATCCTGAAGTCATACCTAGGTAGACTTCGCACGTAGACGCTCCTCCCCTAGAAGCTCTACAATGGAATACAAGGGTTGTTCAAGGTGCCCCTTTCTCCTAGAAGTGATTCAAAACGTACTAGATAAACACGGTTGCAGTGTGATCCATAAAGCAGCCGGTGGGTTGTTCACCCCAAAAGGTCATGGAATAATTCATCCGGTGTCTCCTGGAAATGGCCTTATTGCGTTCACTATGCCGTTTTAGGAACATCCTCCCTTTGGACTTCCATCTGATGTTAGTTCGTTCGCTACTCAATCTTCACATAGGAGCATGACCCATGTAACTGGCCAACAGGTTGTCAATACAGGATCGAGTCAAACGGTTTTGGGTTGTCACCTTGATGAGCTTTTAATAGTCAGTATACACACGAAAAGGCCCATCTTCCCTAGGATAAGTGGGGCTCCCCCAAAGCGAAGAACTAGACCCTACAAAACTCCTGTCCAACGGTTCCTATAGTTGCTTTGATAGACCTTGCGACCTTCCTGGCGCAAAATGGTAAAAGTACAAGTAATCAGGGCTGCCTCAGACGTGAGATCGAACTGAGATTCCGCCTAACAAATTTTTGGAAGAAAAAACTGAATGTTCCTCGGATAGCACGCCGAGAGAAACTACGAACAACTGGTGGATCCTCGATCCACTTTTTCCTTAGCCTTAACATCCGTAGCGGTTGCTAACACGGCGGAGTAATCCCTCTGTAGGCACTTCTGGCCTTCACAGCTGAAATGGCGCTAACTATTGAACTACTCTGATGCTTTAGAACAAATGCCGATTCTCCACACAAAGTTTTCTCCTCACTGGGTATATTCGCGTGATTCCTGGGTAACCAATTCACACTAACTACTGCGTTGTAACCATCGGGTGTGGTAGAAGGAAGGTCGACATCGGACACTCGTCCCACAAGGTCGTGTTTACATCATAACGAACTTTTGAGATTCCATTTGACTTGCCATCAATCGATTCCACATCTGGTTCGGTTTCAAGAAGTATCAGGGTCAAGCAGAATAGAGATGAAGCAAACAACTACCCATACAAGCTACCATGTTGCTACTATGCCTGACGTCGCCTGCGCCAATCCTAAATGCCCTTCCACGAGCATCATTTCCAATGTTGTTGTTACGGTTGCGAGGATTCCCATTACTATCATCATTCCCCTGGTTGTTGACCTTGATGTTGTCGCGACTGTTGTTTCTGATGTCGTTGCTTGAAATGGTGCGCTACGATCCTTCACTGACAAGTCCATCTCGTCACATTTCCGTGCCGCGTCCCAAGGTGTACTTATTGAGCTGGCCGTTACGCATTTCCGCACTATTGTCAATTGTCATCGCTTATGGCCCGACTGATTCGTAAGAGCTGGCTCCTATGAGCCGCTGACTAGGGTTAAGGGTTCGATTGGAGTCAATTCGCTGATGCTCGTTGTCGGTGACTAGGGTCGTTCAAATGCTGAAGCCAGTAAGGTACTACGTCTATCCTCTTGACTGATTAATACACAGTATGTTGAGATAGTGTTGCAGGAGTGATCGCACTTCGGGATTTAAGACGTCAACACGTTAAGTTCCAGCAAGCGAAGAGAGGTGAGAAGGATATAGACCAATCATTGTTGTTTCAACATCCATCCCGGGGATGTTCGTACAAGCACCTAATGTTCTACACAGTTCGCTAGGCGTTCATATGGGTGTTCAGGTAATACTCGATAGCATCGAGGTTCGAAAGGGGTGCAGGGAGAAGTGAAAAGATCGTGTTCGAGTAGGAGACAATCATTGCTACGGCTCCTATGGACTGTTGTGTTTCTCATCATATAAATAACGAAACGGAACCCCTTTTTCACTTGTTAAGCCTCACTGGGACTCACATCCACCCCACTATATTATTATGTGTGCACCCACAATAATATTGTGATTTGCATGTTCATCTCAGCTCCTCTTAACTCATGTCAAATGGTTCCCCACACTCGAGTAGATTTCAAAAAGTATCAAGTAGTGTAAGTCATGGAGGTTTAGGGAATTACCACCCTATTAATCACATGATACGAGAATGTGTACATGAATTCATATTGGTGTGCTAACGTGCAATCACATGCAATATCGTATGTGGGCGTTCACTAGTTAGGCATACTAGTACGTATAGCGAAACAGGAAACATAAAGTAAGCAAACAAGTAAACACTGGTCCGAGCTATGAGGTCAAAAGTGTTGAGCCTTGTACTTGGAGTGTAGTGTCGTCACGAGTCACGGGTTATAGTCTGGTTTTCTCCAAAAAGATTTTCCCCTTTTTAAAACCAAGTTCACTATAACCAATGGCTCTGATACCAATCTGTCACACCCCCAAAATCCACCTGCGGATAACACCCGCTTCGAGGGCGTGACTGACCAGGATCCAGCCACCAATTATACTGAGCATTTAATTAATAGTAGAAATATTTAATATCCGAAGTAATTAACAACATTAGAGTTTAGATTCGGTAATTGGTTTAACAAAACAGCGGAAGCATAAACCAAAACAGTTTTAAAGACAGTTCATTGATCAAACAGTTATCCCAACACACGGGTTTGACGAACACTACACATCCCCAAGCAGCAGCTCCTGAATCATTGGTTACCTGCAAAGCATGCAGTAAGGGGTCAACAATAATGCTGAGTGAGTTCACTAGATGTCCAGTTTTAATTACCAAAAACTTGTTTCACCGGTTAATTTATCCGTTTATACATGCCCTGGGGAGCTACCCCAAAAGTTAGCGACTAAACTGTTTTTCCAATACCGAACACTAGGTAACCGTTGCGTATCCGCAGGATGCCCCGATGTCAATGTTCTATCATCATTGACGAATATCTGAGTACATTAGTTCACGCCCGTCCCAGACCAGGGCACGGTGTGAGGCTGGTAAACACCTAAATAGCGCTATCAACTAATAACCCGTTCGCCTAACCCGGCGACTAATCGGTATTTGTAGTAGGGACTTGAGTGATAGAGTTTCGTTTAGTGCCGTTAGTTGCAATCCGTATAAACAGTAATTAACCAAAAGGTTTCCCAATATCCGGGAAGGAAAAGTAAGTTTTGTTCCCAATGACTAGGGAAGGTATGTAAATGGTATCCCCTTTTACCAGGGGATAGGATTGTTTTAGTCTCGTGTCCCAAACCACCGGGACGCATGCTTTTAAGTTGTGAACTCACCTTGGGTTGCTCGGTAGGTTTAGGTTACTTGTCAATCACGTTGGTCACCACGTCCTAACATGGTTACCGGTATAGGTCAGGTTCGGTATACAAGCATTCACGTAAAACACATACTGGCACGTAACATACATATAAATAAACAGTCGTTGGGTTATTGGGCCGGCCTAAACAATTAAGCAGTCACAGCAACACATAATCCAGTCAACAGATAGCCCAAGTTATACACATATGGGCCCAATAACCAAAATGAACAGCCCACTCGCAACCAGCTGGTCTCGAGTCGCAACCAGGTGGTTTCGGCTTGTCACGTTATGGTTGCGAGTCGTAACCGTGGTCTCGAGTCATCATGCTGTGGTTGCGAGTCGCAACCGACGTAGTCTCGAGTCGCAATCTTGTGGTTTCGAGTAGTCATGCAGTGGTTGCGAGTCGCAACTACGTGGTCTCGAGTTGTCTTGCCTTGGTTGCGAGTCGCAACGGTGCGGTTGCGAGTCGTAAGCTGTCCCTTTCACGTACACGTGATGATGCAGATGCAACAGTCCGAAATTGTACCATGTATTCAGACCCAGATTAGGAAACAACCAATAGGGTTTCACTAACACTTTTCCTAATCTGATTACTAGTAAAGATAGATCAAACTTTGCCATTTTTACATCTTCAAGTCATATTCAAACAAGTTCATCTTATGTTCATCATTTTCTAGGGTTTTCATATCAACATAATCATATATTTATGAACCAAAATCACATGTTTTAGCAAGATCAACATGCAAAACATACATTATATCCGAAATCTTAAGTTTAACATCATTATTTTACAAGGAAACAATGAAGCATAGTATGGTTAGGCATTATCATTCTTAAACTACCATTTTCTTAAACATGTTACCAAATATTGTCAAACTTTACAAATCAACCTAAGAATCATGCATAATCATTCTAACCAAGCATTTCTAGTTCATACAACAAACATAAATCTCATGCACATAGTAACAACACTAACCGGTTGTGAAGAGGGAGGATGAGCCGAAAGAAAGGAAGGAAATGAGAGAAGATGAAGTGTCCGAGTGATAGTCTTGACCGAGTTTCTTGTCCGGGATCCTTGCTTGAACCGAAAAGAGAAGAAGAGTGGTGTTGTTGTTGAAGGTTTCTAGTTGAGAGAAAAATAGGAGGAGTGTATGTTTGTGTGTTTGTGTAAAGTGAAGGAAAGTGGGGAAGGTGGGGTATATATACCAAGGGATGTTTCGGTTTGGGCTTGGGGTTTCGGCCCAAGCCGGTTACGGCCCAAAGGCCCACTCGCAACCGCCCGGTTGCGAGTCATGGTCACAAATCACTCGAGACCTCATGGTCTCGAGTCGGGTTCCTTGTTCTCGGGTTGGGTTCTCGGCTCACATATATCACATACATATATTCATACCAATGCACACATAACAAAGCACATATCACATAAAGATTCACGTTATCATTAAGTTTAGTCAGCCACTAGTCACATAATGTACAAACAAGTTACATCACGACACAACGAAAGGTTCTAGATTTCGGGTTGTCACACTTTCGAACTCCAATCTGCGTTGAGTGTACCGTTGCCCATCAATTGCTGTGTCGAAACACATCAAGAATTGCACGAGCGTGTTTGTTCCACTAGAATTTGTTTTAAACAGGGAATTCGAACTCTCACACCTCGAGGTGGTTTTCATTAGACAACACATGTGCACATCCCTAAAATAGCATGGAACCCATTGATCCCTAATCTCATACATTTCGTTCAGCCAATTATTTTCTTTCAAGTGTAACCCTTCCATAAGCAAATTCCATCTTTCTTCAAATTCTTCAGGTGTGATAAACAAATTCCAAACCAGTTTATGTATAGCAGCTCTCAAGTCTATATTTTCCAATACAACACCTGCAATCTGAATAAAAAAAATCACAAACATAAATGAATGACATTAAAGTATACAACTATTACACGTATGTAGATGAATGTATGTAAAAATACTATCATACCTTTGCAGGAATTTTCCTTACAATATGCCACATACACAGCCGGTGAATAGATTTATTGAATACACCAGAAACTGCTTGTTTCATCACAGCATCCTGATCGGTCAACACCAACATTGGTTGCTTATTGTTATGAGCTTTAAGGAATGTGGTAAGCAACCACGTGTAAGAACCAATTGTTTCATCGTATAATAGCCCAGCACCAAAGGTGACACACTTTTTATGGTGATCGACACCGGTAAACGGAACAAATATCATGTTATACCTTCAAAACAACATAAAACAATGAATTTAGTGTAATATGACAAACATAACATCAGTAATACATTCATTAATAAAATACGAATTGTTTTTACATAGATGTAATACAACAAAACAGTGTAACTGATTGTAACCACATTGTTCGTATCATTTATGCAACATAACAAAGATAGAAAACTTACTGATTCGTATGATATGTTGCATCAAAACCTAACACATCTCCAAAGGCTTCGTAATTGCACTTGGATACGTCATCAACCCAGAACAATGATCTTAGCTCACCGTCAACCACCACACATTCAAAAAAGAAATTTGGCAGCTTTATCATACGAGCTTTTAACGTATCAACGACCATTTGTGCATCCTTCTTGCCGATAAAAGACCGTAGATCTCTAGTGAAATTTTTGAATTCTACTACAGTTCCTTGTCAAAGCAATGCTAATTTCCAAATTCCAAGTTGATATCTATCTACAATTAAACGTAGTCTAAATGTATAACCATATCCAAATCCATAGATTAACAGAATCCAAGTTGGAATCAAGCCAATTTCAAACAAAATTTGGCTTAATCCAATACTAAAAATATCACATTAGCCAAAACCAAGTTTAACCTTATTTAACATTTGGACAAAGTAAGCTTAATTGCAATTCAACACTTGATTCTAAAAATTTAGCTTGTCAAGTTTATTAAATACACACAATAATTTAAAAGAAAACTAACTGCATGAGTGCGTGTGCGCGCACACACACACACACACTCTCACTCACGCACACATACACATATATATTAAACAATGCTTTCACAAATTAGAACAAAGAGGTTTCTACTCACTGGAATTATGGTTCTTGTCAAAGAAGAGACATACAATTGTGGTGGTAGTATCCCGGTGTGGTTGCCTTGGTCTCAAACAACGATGGTGAGTGAGCGGGGATGATGGTGCGACAGTGGTGACTGAGAGAAGGGGTAGAAGTGCGACGATGGAGGTGTTGTGGTCGGGAGTCTGAATCCCCGCACGGAGAATGGAAGGAAGGGGAGAAAAATGAATGTGAAAGATTAAGCCGGCAATTATTCCTTTTTGACCTAAAGTTACCGACGAATATGCCGTTGGAAATTTAAAAATAATGATTAGGAGATGATGATTGTGGTCGTGATTGTGATGATGATGATGATGATAATTGTGGCAATGATGATGATTGTGACGATGATGATGATTGTGGTAATGATGATGCCAACACCGATGAATATGATGATGATGTTGCTACTAATGACTACGACGATGATGGTGTCATTATTTGTCATCCGACTACTTGTTCCATAATTATTTTCCGTTTTCCCACAAGTAGCTTAATGGTTTTTTTTTGTTGCCCGAGTAGGAACTTCCAAGGTGGGCACCCATCTGAGTATTATTCCAACCGAAGCCCTCTTAACTATGGAGTTTTCCTCTCATCCACGATCATTGCCCCTAAAATGTGTTAATGATATATTAGGTGGGTGTTTCTTATGGGCTAGTATCTTTCATGTGGACAGAAAAAAACACAAGGACGTGAGATTTGCCTAAGATGTTATGCCTATTGCGCGCGCGTTGGTGATATTTGATACAGGTATTCCTTATAACCTAGTATCTCTTATGTAGACATAAGATGACATAATGATCTGAATGATGATGTTAATGTACTCTTAGGTCTTGATGGGTCTTGTTATGTGTTGGTTGGTTGGCGACACAAACCCACGATGGGTCATACCAAATGATTTTTTGCCTTTTGATCCACGTGTGTGTTTAATTTACACTATTAGGTCTATGTATGCTATGCCTTACATTGTGTTGTGGGTTGTTTTGGTTACAAAAACCTACATTCTGTAATATAAGTCATTTTGGACCTTCTGATCCATGCATATGATTAAACTCACTCTTAAGCCTTGGTGGACCTTGCCATGTATTGATAGGTTATTTTTTGCTGTACAAACCATATTGGTCATAACAAGTCTTTTTTGGGCCTTCTAATCCATGTGTTCGTAGGTTGGTTTTGCCACACCCACATTGGTTATAACAAGCCATCTATAGTCTTTTGTCCCATTTGTGTGATTACTATACACTTCCGTGTCTTGATGGGCTTTTCCAAATACATTAGTGGGATTTTGCAAATAATTTATTATATGTAACAATTAAGAGTGTTCCCATGCACTTTAACTATTTATACTTGGAACTCCTACACCATACTCGAGTTTTTTTTTTCTTTAACAAATTTGTGTTTCTACTCCTGAACTCTATTAGATTTATTGTACGGCTCCAGAACTTTATTAATTATTTTTCTTTAGCCAATTTATGTTTATATCATTGAAATTTAATAGAGTTATCTTACGTTCTTACGGCCCTTGAAGCTTAATACATTATTTTCTTCTTTTTAACCAATATTCTTCTTTTATCTTTTTTATACGTTTAATTCTTTTTTGTTTAACTTATTATAACATAAGCTAACTGTTTTACTTTAGACGTGTTTATTTAACCGTGTGGCTTGTATATTTTTAACATCGTTTCAACGTTAATTTTATTAAATACTAATGTACAAGTTGTCAAAACCAACCCTTGCGTACTTTCCACCGAATCTACACACCGACGCAACGTGTTACTGAATTCGCTTTTATAGTTTTTAATCGACTTAAAATATGTATCTGAATCCTTTTGGGTGAATGTATTTTTTTGGTTTTCACATTTGATTACTACACTGAGTGTCGGTACCTATGGATACTGTAATAAACCTAACTCATACCAATTGAATTCCCTTTATTAGCGTTATCTTTACCATTACATCTAGGTTTTCATTTAATTTTTCTAAATTACATCTAGGTTTACATTTAAATTTTTCTAAAAATCAACCCGCCCTCCCGCGAATCACGAATGTAACCCATTACAATACATTTGTATATACTACACATATACAATGAGTTGTTTCAAACTTAATGGATCTCACTACAAATGCAAAGGAATAAAGAGTAAATTCTCGTTTATTTAGTTCCATTGTGGTTCGTTTTCTTATTAACTTAAATTAAATAAAACTCCATGTATCATCAATATTTCTTTCATGAAAAATAAAATAAAATAAAAACTTCATGTATCATCAATGTTTCTTTCATGAAAAATATAATAAAATATAAACTTCATAAGACTGTTTTATTCATTATTGGAATCAAAAACACATAACATATAGGGTCATTTTAAAACATAACATGTAAAAATGTCACATCTAAAATTTATCAAAACCCTAAACATCACATTATTCAAGCAGCCGGAATCAAGACACTATGGCTGCTGGACTGGTGGTTCACCATCAACAGCATCACTGCCACCACCACCATCACCACCACCAACAGCATCACTGCCGCCGTCGCCACCACCACCACCACCAGCAACACTGCCACCATCACCTCCAGCCTCTTCAACACCATTTAAAGTGACACCACTACTTCCTTCACCATCTTTTGGATCAGGGTCATATTTGTAGCAAGAAATATCAACCCCAAACAACCTGAACTTAAAATAATGTTTCTTCTCCGGTGGTTCACCACCAACAACACCACCTTCATCCCCACTGCATTGTGCCCTTTTCTTATCTTTTTTCATGACATCACCACCATCTTCTCCAGTGGCCACCACCTCACTTTTGTCAGGCACAACAACTCCACCCACAGTTATAACTTCATTAACTTCTTGATGACCTTTAGTTTCATCATCCAAAGGAGTCTCTTCACCATTGCTTGCTTCTCCCCCATTGCTATGCACTTCAGCGCAACTATGGCGATAAAAATAGAAAATGTTAAATTAAAATGATAAATTGCAAAAAAAAAAAAGAAAAAAAAGAAAAAGAAAACCCTAATTTCGAGGGCTAAACTTAAATCGACAAAAAACTCAATCGGCAGTTAAAAGGTAGGGACGATGACGCAAGCCCTTACATCCAAGCGTTTGTTTGACGCATCCTCAAATGACAGCGCGCCGCAATTTTTATTATTTAAAATGGTATAAAATTTCACACATTTAAGATTATAAACACTTACACAAATGATAAAAAAACCACACACCTTTTCTCCAATGATTTAACGTCTTCGTTGTTATCTGATTGAGTCAAGTCGATGATTGATTTTGATTCTTCTGATCCAGTCTCAGGCATCTTCTTCGAAGCTTCCATGCTTGACAACCTTAGAGAGAGATAGTGAGAAAGCTAGAGAGGGAATGGCTCGTAAATATAGATGTTTGTTTGCTTGTATGTGATATAAATAATCTTTGTGTAAAGATTAAAATTAACGATGAAATGCATTTATAAGCGTTAAGTAATTAATGATGATCTAAAGTTAAAAATGAACTTATATTTATTTTGTAATTAGCTGATTTTTAAAATTATCAATCTCAGCTTAAAATTTAATGTATTTAAGAAATCATATGAATGATATAATTGATTATAAAATTACACTATGTATATCTTGTTGTTTATAAAAAAGAATATCAAAATACTAAAATGCATATTTTGTTGCTTTACAATGGAAATTAGGTCGATATCGATTCGATTCGTTACGATATTAGTATGCTACCATCACTTAATATATAGTGTTATTAGAGAAAAATCAAATTAAAATAAAACCAAATAAATTAAAAATACATATTATTTAGAGTATAAGTGATTTAAAAGTAAAACTCAAAGAAAAGTTGTCAAGACAACTGAATATTACACATCTATAAATTTGAATCTAATAATTTGAATGATTTTTTTCTTTTTTTTGTTACGCATTTCCAAGTTGCGTTTATGAAAGTTGTGAGAGACCAATTTAGTAATGTAATAGAAATTAATTGGATCTTGCTTGCTCGTAAACCAAAAATGCTTCAATTTTTTTTAATTAGCATTTATTAATAAGTATTTATTGAAAACAACCTTTTAGATTAAACAATATACTTATACCATGTATAAGTATTTTAATATAAAAGTTACTTTTTTTAAAAAAAAAACTTCATTAAAAACACTTTCGACCCAAACTGGCAAAAAACCATACAACCAAAGACACCCCCGACCCAAGCGGGCAAAGGGAAACAAATTACAACATATACAGAGGGTATTTACACTAATCCACCCATATAATATAATTATAGGAAGTTACTAATATAAAAGTTACTAATAAATATTTAATTACTATTGACCAAAAAAATATAATGCAGGATAATAACTACACTTTGACTATAACTTAAAAGAAAGTATTATATATTATATTTTTGTGAAAGCCTAGAAAACATAAAGTTACTTTTATAAACTTTTCTATTATATTTTTGTGAAAGCCTAGAAAACATAAAGTTACTTTTATAAATTTATCGTTTAACAACTTAACAAAAAGAAAATGATTAATAAAGCCATTTATACAAGTTATCTTTTTCTTTCTAACGGAAAATTTATTTTAATTTATGTCTTCTATGAGACTTTAACCTCAAATCTTCCTCTTCCAAACTCAAGTGCTTAAAGGTTTTACCTTTGCTAATTAACCACCACCTCATTGGTATTTATACAACTTATCTATTAAGTTTTTTACTAACATTTATTATTGAATTAGA